>NW_024070210.1:12176693-12180218 GCF_014754425.2 Oryx dammah | reverse complement strand
CACTACCTAGCAAGCGTCAGAGCTCACATTCAGAGCAAGAAGTCCAATTCCAGGCTCTAAAAGACGATGCTGTGCTATCTCCTCTCAACAGGCTGAAGGTGAAGTTCCCAGCCTAAGATTTTTGTTTCATTTGGTGTAAATGGTCCTCAATCCTGGTGCCAAAAGTCACTTCAAAAGGAAACAGCTCTGACGATCAACAGCTGTTTAGAAGGGATGTGATTTTGAGTTTTAAGAGTTGACCTTAGTTCAGCTCAGATCTCCTGTTTGATAGTCAAAGTTATGCTGTTATCCCCTAAAACGGATAATCTACTATGTCACCACCTCTGTGACGGGTGACTCCATACTCATATAGGAGTGTTTTGTCATCAGAGAAATGGTAAAAATCCGCCCAACACATCTTGTGTTCTATCCCCCAAATTTGGCATATTGGTCCTCTTTGGAAGGTTCCAAACCTGTAAACTTCTCACCACCCCAATCATCTGTGGCACACCGATAATAATTATGCTTCCCAACAGTTAAATAATGTGTCCATTTGATGAATAATAATGGCTGCACGTTAAAAGTGGCCAAAGAGTAGATCATGTTCTAATTAGCCAGAACTGAGAAAACAACTCTAGTAAAAATTCTCAGCTTACTTAATGCTTCATAGTAATTAATAGTAATTGATAACAACTTGTAGCAATTAAGATCTAATATATGTACTTAATTTGCAAGTGTCCTCCTTACCTTGAATACATGTGTTCCTCTAATATAACAGTCTGGGATTGGGGACTCATGCTTTTCCCTCTTCTACTGAGAAAATTGTTAAGGCTCTTACAACATGTCATGTTGTTGCTGGAAGAGAGTTTCAAGATCCTTTTAGCATACTGCGGCGCACCCTGGATGAAAACTTTGAAGCTTAGAGAAGTCTAGTCATTTATTCAAGTCACTTTTCAAGCCATTGGTAGGAACGTTGAGTGGGGATCCCTGGGTCAGCTACTCGATTTGTGAACAGGGCTGGCAAGTGATATGGTACAGTATATGGTGTTTTTGTCTGTATAAAAAATTACCTTTGCTTTGTTACAAGAGGCCTGGGGTGCAAGGACTCTAAAATTGATAATCATGTCAAGTTAATAAATTAAAAGGGGTTTTATGTCTAAAATGCCAAACACTGTTTTATAGGTATAGTCCTCCTCTCTACTAGACACTGTACCTGTAGACCAAGTAAATGAAGATGCAAAGCTAACCCCTCTACACTCTGTTTGAACTCTTTGAATGACACTGAGCTCAGAACTTTGTGTGGCTTTTTATGTTAACTCTGTAAAATGAAACTCTCCTAAGGGAACTTATGTGAATTCTATTCAGAGTTTAAAAACACAGATTTATGGAGAGCCCCAGATCAAGCAAAAGCATGGCAGTGTTTGGAAAACACACACACAGAAGATAAAGGAAAACTATGGAAAGATCCTGCCGCCAAGAATGGGTTGTTAGCAGTTGAAAATACCAAGATATGACTGTATAATGGAAATGTAGCAATGATCATTTGGACAAAAACACAATTTGCATGAAAATGAATCAGGAAATGTCCTGGAACACCAGAAAGATGAAACATCTTGGATCCTGCAGGGCATGTTCACGTTGCTGAACATAAACCACGTGATGGATATTCCCATAGTCAGACA
The DNA here is from genome assembly GCF_014754425.2 of Oryx dammah. Lineage (NCBI taxonomy): Eukaryota > Metazoa > Chordata > Mammalia > Artiodactyla > Bovidae > Oryx > Oryx dammah. Next base: position 12,178,557 of record NW_024070210.1, on the reverse strand, counting down.
ACCTGGAGGAAGCATGGATCCCTTTCTAGACCTTGACATTAGAGATGCACTATGGCAGATAAGGACTGCCCACGAGGCACAGGGGTAAACAGTGTGCTTGCCAGCATAGGCAGAAGATGGAGGAAATGCAAGTTTGAACCATGGGTCCGGAAGATCCCCTGGAGGAGGAAATGTCAAGCCACTCCAGTATTCTTGCCTGGATAATTCCATGGACAGAGGAGCCTGGTGGGTTACAGTCCATGAGGTGGTAAAGAGTTGAATACGACTGAGCAGCTGAGCATACATACACACACACACACACACACACACACACACTGCAAGTAATCTTACATTTAAATGAAGAATGAATAGACAGATAGATAAATAGATAGAGATGGCTGTGTAAACTGTCTAAGTGATCTCCCAGCTCTATTTTTGATATCTGTTTTATTCTTTCATTCCCCAATAGGAAATTCATTAAAGGGAAGAATGCCCCTTAAATTGTACTCTGCTGTACCCTGGAGGAACACCTGAAAAAGTTAATAACAAACCCTTGAGATTAGGCAAGTGGAGAGGAAAGAATTATGAAATAAAACAAAGCAAAGGAATCGTGTAAACAAATTAATTGTCTGGAAGTGAAAAGCACGTTTGTAATTTTGCCCTTGTCGAGGGAAAATTGGAGTTCATTATGCTCACTGACTGATTTAAAAGCTCCTTCTCACACAGCGTCACCAAGAGAGGGAGTGTAGTGGAGTGCAAAGACTGAATTGGTTGCAGCGTCAATTAAAATAGAAATTCATTACTGAAACCTCCAGAGTAAAAGGTTGAGGCTTTATGCTTTATGCACTGAGGATGGAGGGAAGTTTTTTCTCATTTTATTTTCAGGTTTCTTTTTTTTTTTCTTTCCTCTTCCAAATTGATTTTGAGGACTTTTGTTTTGGTTTTCCAGTAGTGGCTATTATACCATTTTGTTACAAATTGTGTTATCACCTGTCATGCATTAAGTACATTCTCTGTGCAAGCTCTAAGTTGCTTCAGTCATATCTGACTCTTTGTGACCTTATGCACCAGACCCCACCAGGCTCCTCTGTCCATGGGATTCTCCAGGCAAGAATGCTCGAGTGAGTTGCTATGCCCACCTCCAGGGGATCTTCCTGACCCAGAGATTGAACCTGCATCTCCTAAGTCTCCTGAATTGGCAGGTGGGTTCTTTACCACTGGTGCCACCTCGGAAGCCTGTCAGTATCACGTGAGAAAACAGAAACTCCTGGAGGTCAGCTGCTGAGTGGTGACACCCAAGAGCTTAAAACCAGGTTGGCTTGGTTTCTAATCTTTCTAGGACACCATAGAGACTTGTAAGGTAGTTCCTCTGTGCTGAGTTAGGGATGCATGTTGTATGCGTCCAGAATGGACATTACACGTTCAAATGCAAGCAGCGTGCTCTCAGGAGCTCAACAGGGTTACAAAGAGAAGAGGATACATGCAACACAGCCACCCACTGCACATGGGACCCGTGAGCTCTGCAAATATGCAGAAGCTCCCCTGGCTTGGCTTACATGTGCTTTATTTGAGGATTATATGTTTTAATTTGTGACAATTACTATTCTAATGAATATAAAGTCTTCCCAGGCTCCTGGCAAAATCATAGGCTCCACTGATGTAGACCACATACCCTTAAGTGGATTAAAAAAAAACAAACAAACTTATAAATAGGATTTTTTTTAAGAGTGAAGAAACAAGAACCAGAGTTCTGAACAAAAGGAGTTGTTCATCCATCCATTCATTCTTTCAGCCTACATTTACTATATGCTGAACACTATGCCTGTAAATCTTAGAGCTAAATGGCATGGACCCTCCCTGCAAGGTGTCACAGCCCAGGTATGTT
>NW_024070210.1:11782130-12176683 GCF_014754425.2 Oryx dammah | reverse complement strand
GAAACACAAAAGAGGTCATGTCAATCACACTGAGGCAGGAGGTCCATGAAGACTTTCAGGAGAGATGGTGTTTGGACTGAGTTTTGTAGATGAGCAAGAGTCGAGATGACAAACAGGGGCAAGGACACCCCAGGCCAAGTGATTAGCATGGAGAGACGTGAGTGGTTCTGTGTAGTTAGGGAAGGGGTCTGTTGGTTTCATAAGGCTGTCATAACAAATTAACGTCAACTTAGTCGCTTAAAAGAAAGAAATTAATTTTCTCACCATTGCAGAGGTCATCTATCTGAAATCAAGGTGTCAGCCAGTTGGTTCCTTCTAGAGATTCTGAGAGAGATCCTTTTCCACCCTTCTCTTGTAGGTTAGTAGACACATCACTTGGGTCTCTGCCTCCATCTTCAAATCATCCTCTCCTCGGGATTTCTCCTTTTCTGCCTGTGTCTTCTTTCTTCTTATAAGGACACTTGTCATTGGATTAGGACCCACTTAGATAATCCAGATGATCTTATCTCAAGATACTTAATCATCTCCTCAAAGACCCTTTTATTTTTTCCAAATAAGGTCACACACACTCACATGTTCCAGGTTGGCACACCTTTCGGAGAGCCACGCTTCAACCCACTACAAGTGATAAAGATCAGTCAGTGACCTGATGGCATAGGAAAGAAGCATGGCCCTCTCCTGCAAGCCACTGTGTCCCTGCGAAGGTGAGTGGGCTTGATCTTGAAAGAAATAGGAGTTCCCTGGAATTGTAGTAGTGCAACTGGCATCTATCTCTGGAAAATACTTAATTATACTGTTAATGTCTCCAGCCAAAGAAACCAGCAGTAGTTAACTGCTTTGTGCTTGTTACTGGTTGCAGAGAATGCACTGTGAGGAACTGTAGTGTCTCAGCTGCAGGGCGTTGGAAAGAACCTGTTAATATTGTAATATTTGGACTTTGGGTGGGTGATTTGGAGGGGAGTCTAAAAAAGCAAGTTTGTGCTAGATGAAACGCTGAAAGCAAGGGCAGTTCTAAAAGGGAGCCCATCAATACATCCTCTCTGTAGGGGAAACCGACTAGACTATGGATGAAAGTGAGAGTGTTAGCTACTCAGTCGTGTCCGATTCTTGCCACCCCGTGGACTGTAGCCCGTCAGGTTTCTCTCTCCCTCTCTCCATGGGGTTTCCTCAGGCAAGAATACTGGACCGGGTTGCCGCTTTCTTTTCCAGGGGATCTTTCTGACCCAGGAATCAAACCCAAGTCTCCTGCATTGGGTGCACATTCTTTACCCATCAGGACTATAGATACAGTGTATCAATACTTGGTAAAGAAGTAACAGTCACCAACCAAAAGAGGGGAATGTTAGGCATTTTGTGAATGAAGTGTAGTGACTTTGTTTCTGTCTTTGCACAGGCAAAATGAAGGAGTGGCTTTGTTTTGCCTGGTTTATGGCTGTCTCAGAGTGACCCCGTCTGAGATCTGTGTTCTGTGAGGTTGCTCATGTCCAGAAGGAGAATGGTGTGGTCTAGCTGTGAGTGTCAGGGTCATGTTCCAGAGTTTGGGAGGACTTGGTTTTTCTTTCTCAATACCAAACTAGGAAAACAATCATGTCTAAAATTTCAGCAGTCGTAATGAAGTATATCAAACAAAACATCCGACTGTCCCTTAAACGCTACAATAAAAGTCACAGCATTTTCTGAAAAGAGCTTCCATAACCCTTGCTTATGGGAGCATCCTTCAGACTTAATTTATTTCAGAGCCACCAGTTGGACAGCATCTATTTTAAAGACAAGGGGAGCTAGGTGAGAGGTATTCTGCCTGGCATGCTCTTCTATATACCGGTTGTGATAGCATTTTCTTCAGTTTCCCTGCAGAGCCTAACCCAGCCACATCCCTGAGAAGAAAGAGCTGAAAGTCCCCTATTGAAGCCTCTCCCTTCCTCTCTTGGGCTGCTCTATCTATTTAAATATGATAAGTGAGTCATATGCAGCTCTCTTTGATGAAAATAAACAAGGGAAAGAATCCCAAACACTCCTGTGGCAAACGTCCATTCAGAAGATACAGCCTTCTCAGTTAAGAGATTTATCTTTTTAAAGAAGGGCAGAAATAGGAAAAGGCTACAGAAGGGCAAGAATAGCCAACAAAACAAGGCAGCAGGCTTCTCTGTGAGGGAAAATGAAAAACAAGTACCTTTTTCAATCCAGCAAGAAAAAAAAAAAAGAGTACAATATTATATAGCTAGTTCTCCTAGGAATGACAAACCGCAAAGAAGAGGCTTTCGCCCACACTCTCAAGGAGAAAAGGGGCTCTCTGAAATGAAAGCCAGAGACATTCCATTGAAAGAACATATTTTTTCCCCCTCTAACTTATGATTAGCCCAGGAGGCTGGCCTTTATAAACTTTTATCAAAGCGAGTAGCTCAGCAGAGTGAGTTTGGCTGGTAATATTCATACATATAAGCACTGGGATATCTATTATAAATGCAAGCCAGCTGTCATCTTCTGAGGTGTCAACTGATGGCCAGTTCCGGTCAAGAAGGAATGATTCCTCTGTCTTCATCTGTTATATTACTTATCAGTGGCAACATGGAGATTTGACACCTTCAATGACATAGCTCAACATCCTGTTAAACTGATCAGAAGTCCAGTTACACGCAGTAGCTTCTGAGATCCCAAGCCTGTTTCCCTTTTGACATTTCTGTTTGGATAACACCCACCAGTAGAAGTGGTTCGTGAGGCTTCCCACTGTCTGTATGTTTCCAGATCAGCTTGTTAATCCTTGACAGAGAGATGGATGTGTTAACAGCTTCTGTGGCCTGAGGTTTCCCTGGTGGAGATGCCGGTGGGCCATGCGTGCTCCTTGGGTCTCAGGGTGATGGGCTTGCCTTGGCTGTGACTGACAGCGTGAGCTCGAGGGTTGGCTATATTTGGCAGGACATGGTTGGCACAGGCCACCTCAGACCTTGAAAACTTGGAGCTGATGCAGAGATGGTTAAACACATTGACGACAGGTTGCCAACTCACATTTGTAGAGGGGCCAGACAGGTAACGTGCCTGAGGAAAGCCAGCAAGGTGGCTGCTTCGGGGACAGTGACCACTCAGCTCCCACTGATTATGATCACTCAAAAATTTGGGCCTGTAGTTGCCAACTTTTCAAGAGAAGCCAAATGTCAGGTGTATATGATAAATCCTCTGACTTTTAAGTATTGGTGTCTAAGTCAAGCCTTTGGCAAGCCAAGTGAAACAGTTTGCCTTATAATAGGCTGCCATTTGGTAACCTTGAGCTAAGGGCATGTTTCTTTGTTTGCTTCCTAATACTTAACAGAAGCTATGTGGACTCAAGTTTTAGGGTCTCCTTTAATCTCATCCTGAGAAGTGAGAGCAAATGATAGGCAGGGAAAATGAAAATACTTTTCAAATGTCGGTGTATCCCCATGGAGCTAGGGTGGTTGAATTAAGGGGTATAGTTGAACTTTCAGTGCTGTTTCCATAACTGAACAGTTAGTAATGGTGCCCTGGGGCAGGATTCAGTCACCAGACAGGCACTAGATAACTGATACAGTAAGAAGACAGAGCACAAGCTCTTTGCCTCTGAAAAAATTGTGAATTCATTGAGAGCACTGTGCTCACTTGCATGGTGTGTGTGCGTGCTCAGTCTCTTGGTCGTGTCTGACTCTCTGTGGCCCCATGGATGGTAGCCCAGCAGACTCCTCTGTCCATGGGATTTTCCAGGCAGGAATATTGGAGTGGGTTGCTACTTCCTCTTCTAGGGGAACTTCCCAACCCAGTGATCAAACCCACATCTCTTGCATCTCCTGCATTGACACTTAGATTCTTTACCACTAGTACCACCTTGGGAAGCCAGCATACATGGAACACTTAGAAAAAATAATGCGAAGATATTAATAACAAATATGCAAATGGGCTCTCAGAAAGTATGATTCAATTTCCTTCTTTAACAGTATCTCTTCTTAATAATGGACTTCCCAGGGGCCACTAGTGCTAAAGAACCCTCCTGCCAATGCAGGAGACACAAGAGATGCAGGTTCGATCCCTGGGTTGGGAAGATCCCTTGGACGAGGGCATGGTTATCCACTCTAGTATTCTTGCCTGGAAAATCCCCATGGACAGAGGAGCTTGGCCGGCTACAGTCCTTGGGGTCACAAAGAGTCAGGCAGGACTGAAGTGACTTAGCGCACACACACGCTTCTTAATAATGGTCCACAGAGAGGAGAGAAAAGCAGCCTGTGGCTGTGGGATTTACTAGATGACTGCCGTTTCTGTTGGAGGAGATTGGATATCAGGAAGAATGAAAAAAAAGAGTTGGCCCTTCCAGATTCTGAAGTTCTGGAAGTTATGGCACTCTTGAAAAATGAATCTTCTAAGTCACTGGTTCTAAGGATGGTGGTGGTGGCTTCGTCGCTAACTCGTGTCCAACTCTTGGGATACTGTGGACTGTAGCCTGCCAGGCTCCTCTGCCCATGGGATTCTCCAGGCAAGAGTCCTGGAATGGGTTGCCATTTCCTTCTCCAGGAGATATTCCCAACCTAGGAATCGAACCCGGGCCTCCTGCATTGCAGGCATATGATTTGCCAACCAAGCTATGAGGGAATAGTTGTGAATTTTAGCAGACCTAGGAACTGAAAGCAATCATGTTCAGAAGCAAATAGCCTGGGTCACCCGCTCAAAAACTACCATGTAGCCCACTGGTTCTTCAATTATGGTCTCTGGAATATAGCCCTCTGGATGATCTCATGGACTACAGAGAACCTCTGTTTCCCTTGGGAGAGGATGAAGCTTCAGGTAACCCGTGTTTGAGGTCTAAAGATGATTACAATCTCTGCTGTCCCAGGAAACCCTGAACTACAGGGTAGACCATCAGGACAGCACAGCCTTGGAAGGGTGTGAACCTTGCTTGTTTGGCTTGGTTTTGGTCTGTTTTTTCTCACTTGTGTGTTTGTCTTTGTGTTTTTAAGCCCCATTGACTCCTGTATTAGTTTTCTATTGCTGCTGCAATACATTACCACAAATTTCATGGCTTAAAATAGCATAATTTATTATCTCACGGTTCAAGTCCAGCTTCTAGAAGTCTGGGTAAAAGGAAGGTGTCATGGGGGAAGTTCCTTTGTGGAGGTTCTAGGGAAGGATCCGTTCCCTCGTCTTTCCCTGCTTCCAGAGGCCAGCTGTGTTCCTTCGCTCGTGGGTCCCTCCCCACCCCAGCTTTCACAGCCAGCAGCCTCAGGCTCAGAGCTCCTTGTGGTGCCTTCTCTCTGTTTCTCTCCTCTGTCCCCCTTCTCCACTGGGCTCTTACTGATCATCTAGACTGCTCTCCATAGCTTCCGGTCAGCTGATTGGCAATTGTAATTCCCCTATACCATGGAGGGCAACATATCACAAGTCTTATGTATGTGGCCATGGGCATCTTTGGGGCAGCCGTTACTCTGCCCACCACAGTCCCCAGTATCTCTGTCTGGAGAGAGTGTATACTTTTTTTTTTTCACATCAAGAAATGGAATCTGGCAATTTGATTAAAATATGTTCAAATGTAACATATGACCTCTTCATCCACATTAATAAATGACTTGGCTATAACCTGGACAGTGTAATATTCAATAAAAAAAAAGACATGGTCTTCATAATCAGACAAGCCTGATTCCTACTCTGGCATGTTCTAGCTGTCTAATAACTTCTGGCTAGTTGAAAATTTTTGAGACATAGATTCCTGTCTTCTGAAAGGGAGAAAAATATGTCTATGACTGTTTTCCTTAAATTAAATAGAAATAATGTGTCAGAATCATAGTAGAATTACAACCAATGGTATTATTATTTCCTGAAATCCTGAGTTCCATCTCAGAACTGTTGGGTCAGATCAGTTCAAGAAACCAAATTCTGTGTTTTTGTTTAATGAATTGCATTTAGTGAAAAACATTTCCCTCGGGTGTTTGTCTGATTTGTTAGCATATGTGAGAGGCTTGAAATTCAAAGATGAAAAAGTGATTTGTAAGTACAAAACGGTGCAGCTGTCCTTATCAATAAACAGGTAATACCATCCTTGGAAGGCTGGGGCTGTGGATATCAGGAAAATAGAAAGATGGGTACCAAGAAGGAAGCCTCAGAGCTACTCAGAATTAAGAAGATGAATCTTTACTGTCAATTTAAGTCTCCCATCTGCTGGTGCATGTGGAGGATAGATTTCCTTTTCCACTAGATTTACTTCCTGATATACAAGTTTATCAGTCAGGCAAGGACTATTCATCAAGTCATTTCCCATCGATAACTCTAACCTAAACAGGACAGGCTGTGTTTATTACTCACTCCTAAAAGGCCAGAGCTCATTGGCCACTGCTGTGGGGAGAAACAGACCAGGAGAGAGAAAGAGATGAGGGTACTCAAAGGGACAGCCGTGCACTGCAGTCAAGCTTGAGTGTCACAGAGGTGCAAACCCAGAAAGAGCTCCAGTAATGGAAGGAACGCAAATACTGATCTGCTAATCCCCTCATGTACCGACTACCCATTTGATGATCTTACTCTCAGTTATTCCTTCAACAAATGTAAGCTGAGTCCTCCTCGTAGACCAGGCCCATATAAGACTAAAGAAAACATTACACCAGTGATCACCACCACCCCCTAGAAACAGGCACACACGTTTGCTCTGGAGTTACAAGAAATTTAATAACCTTTTGTTTCTGAAGACTGGATGCTCTTTAAAAAATATTAGCACTATAATCACGTTGATGTAGCATAAGATTCCACAATAATCTTTTTCTGAAAGGCATCCCCGTGACCAGCAATGTATTACTACTTTGGTCTTCCTTTGACACAATAAAAAATCAAGGGACTTTGCACGTGGCCTCCAGAAACTTACCTTTAAAGTGGCAATCCTACTCACGCCGCACACATTGAACACACTGAACAACATGGAATAAATGTCCAAGAATCTAAACCCAGTCAATTCGCAAGCCAGATCTTGCTTCAAATTGTGCTGACATCATTTGCTCCCTGGTTGGTCATCTGAGGTGCCTTTTAAGATGAAAGAGAAGACTTGGAAGCTATGGTTCCCTCGTAAGGTCCCTTCTCTTCAGGAAGTTTGGGAACCAGCAAGTCCTGGTGGAGGCCATTTCTGCACCGCACTGGTGCTCAGAACTCAGATGTAATGATGACTATAGAGGCGAAGGCAAGGAGGAGGGAACTAGCGAGGAGGGGCCAGCTGCATGGCACTTTGGCAATCACAGTGTGGGTTCATTGATTTCTTGGAAGGCTCATAAATTCCCCAAACACCAGAAGCACCTGTGTTCAAACAGAGATTATGTACGCAAGGCTTGTGTTCCAGAGCTAATTGGAACATCTTTGATGACCTCTTAGTTTGGATTTGCGTTGCCTGTGACTGCTCTCCTTGTGCGAATGCAGTGGGATTGCAGCCTGTATGTCTTTGACTTAAGCGACCTCAACAGGCTTCCCAGGTGGTGCTAGTGATAGAGAACCCCCCTGCCAGAGCAGGAAACATAGGAGATCCGGGTTCAATCCCTGAGTTGCGAAGAACCCTGGGAGGATGGCACAGCAACGCACTCTAGTAATCTTGCCTGGAGAATCTCATGGACAGAGGAGCCTGGCAGTCTATGGCACGCATGCAACCTCAACAATGTAGAAGGGAGGAGAGATTGTCAGATGGCGTGCCAGGGAGTGAACACCCAAGAATAATTGACATAATATGGCATTTCTAAACACAATTTTCTTCGATGAGCTTATGCTGGGAGACAGAGTGAATGTGAGGCTTCAATCGGTTATGCCCTCAATTTCCTCATTCTTGCAGGTCTTTCAAGGCTGAGCATCTTTCTTTCTTGAGTATGGTTCTAGTCCTTAAAGATACAGTACACATTTTTCATGCAGCATGGAAACCCAAGAAAATAACCCAACCAAAGAGACAGAGATAGGACTTCCAAAAGCAAAGTGCCAGTATTCTGCTCACTGAGTAATGGCACTGCACTGCATCCCAAGGGCCAGTTTAGGAGAGTTTCTAAGACAGTCCTGGCCTGATCTTCTATGCTGACTTCATCACCTCACTCTGTCCTAAGATTGGACACCCCTGTGATCAACACACAGAATAACTCCATGCATAAAGTGACTTTTATCAGGCAGTTGAAGGGGAGACTGCCCTGGCTTCGGTATTTTCCATCTTTAATCTTTGCTAATTGCAAGTCGTACGCCTGTGAATTCGCACACAGTTTGCCCTTCCCTTGCCCACCAGCCAGGAGCAGGTATAGTTTAGAAACTGAAAAGGCACTTCTTAACACAAGGTTAGTTAGAAGAGGGTTAGAACCCTGACTCAGGCATTTACTAGCTGGGTGACCTTGAAGAAGCTGCTTGCTTACTGAAACTTCTGCATCTGTAAAATGGGCTGAATGATGGCTTCCTCCTGGTATTGTTAAAAAGAAGTTTCCTTTTAATGCTCTCAGAGCAACAGTGCACTTAATAAATATTAGGTCATCGGCTATCTTCCCTATACCCCCCCACCTCCACACACACACACACACTTACATACTTCCTGGCTCCTAATCTCCTGCTCAGAAGTTTATACATCTTTGAGGGAGGGAGAAGGAGAATAAGAGGAGATTGTTTACAAAAAGGGGTTTTAAGAGAAACAAGCAAAAAAACAAAAAAATCATGGAAATAGCAAGAAAAGCATATCCAGATTGTCTGATCAGGGATGGTTTGGTCTCCCACTGGGACCAAAGGAAGCAGAAGTATTTTGTGTTAATGAAATTTGCTGGAAAATGCAGCTCTAAGGAAACACTGGCTGTGATTGCTCTATCCCTCTTTCTCCAAGTCTTTTCTTTTTTTCTCTTTTTCCTTTTTTCTTTTAAAAAATATGATTGATTACTTCTCAGCACATCAGGATGACATTTCTTTCCCTAAGAGTACTAGAGGAGACCGAGGTGCAGCTGAGCTGGTGAGGTGTCTGTCCTGCCCTGTCCCCGAGACAAACAGGGAAGCCAGCATCCCAGCGTCAGCCCAGCTGTGGGACTTGGGGAGGAACCAGCTTTTGAGCAGAAACTGTTCTCAGTGAAACTGAAGCACACAAAGCGGGAGGGAACTACTAAGCCCTGGGAGGTGCAGGGAGGGGTGAGTTGTTCGCTAATATATCCCTGGGGGAACTTCTAGTGTTTCTGGGCATGGCTGAGTGCACAGCTCATGAAAAATGCACCAGAGCATTGTTGGCATTTGATTTCAGAAGAAGCTACAGTACCAGGAGACCATGGTCTGTTTTCCTGCAACACCCAGATGACACACCATGTTTTCACTCTCTCTGTCCATCTGTCCAGAAGGTCCCAGTTACTTGGACAGAAAGCCTTGTGGTTTCTTGTACAGGGTGTTACCTATCCTGCTTCCAGCGAGGCATTAGATATGACAAAGCTCAACCAGCAGAACTCTTTTTTTTTTTTTCTTTTACTTTGTGGCTAAGAATGCTTCAGTACCTTTATTTCCGAATATATGTTGCTGTTGTATCAAAAGTTGTTTCTCTAGTGAATCAAAAGAGCAACATGTATTGACTGTAAGGCAAAAGGAAGTGAAAGTATCTAGCCTCTATTGGATATCTGTATATCTGGGTATCATTGCATATCTCCTGCTAGGCAGTGCAGAAGACCCGGGTTTGATCTGTGGGTCGGGAAGATGCCCTGGAGAAGGAAATGGCAATCCACTCCAGTATTTTTGCCTAGGAAATCCCATGGACAGAGGAACCTGGCGGGGTACAGTTCATGGGGTCTCAAAAGAGTTGGACATGACTGAGTAACTAAGCAACAACAAATAGAGCAGGTATGATATGGCTACTTTGCATATCATATTTAATATCCTTCTCACTATTATGTCATAAAGTGTACAAGTTTGATTAGTGCATGTTACCATGGGAAGCAGCCCAGTATTTGGAAAGAGTGTAGGGTTGCCACTTAGCAGCTATGTGAATTTAGGTAATTACTTAACACCTCTCAGCTTCATTTCTCTCCGTGGGATGAAGTTAACAATGGCAGCTAGTAGAGGTGTCGTGAAGATTGAATATAATTGTAATATACTGTGTTAAAATCTCTACTTGATCTATATGAGTGGGTCAGTGTTGAGAGCTCCTCTTGAAGAAAGACAAGAGAAAAAGAGACTCATTGAATCATTAGGAGATTGAATCATTTAGTTTGCCTAAAGGCTCACAGCTGGCAGGGGGTTTGGTCAATGCAAAGCCCACGAATGACTGGTTTTAGACTCTAAACTGCTGTTAGTAAAGTAGTTACTCAGTGCACCGCGTCCCATGTTGTACTGCCCACCCCAGTTCTGCTTGCAATCTGTGATAATTTCAGGCACACACTTATCCTATGAGCAGATCCTAGAAAATCGAGGTAAGTTGGAGAGTTAGCACACGTGCAGGAGAGAGATGCTAGCACTCTAGTTGTTTCACTTGAGTTTAGAATTTAGCCAGTCTCTATAGGCACGGGGCTGTGATGAAGCATTTAGATGCCACTTCAAAGTCTCAACAAAGTGTCCGCTCATGGAGTCCCCGCCTTGCACCTTGCCTAACCGCTGGAACAAAACTATCAAAGATGCTTTCAGTCTCACTGGTCCTGTTCATTGTTGTCTTTATTAACACTCAGCACAGTATAGGAAAGATACCTGTGAAGGAATGAGCAGGAACCTCTCCACTGAGATGAAAACACATTTTGGGGGGAAGTTCTAACTGGATTACTCTATTCTGATGGAATTATCTATATATTCGTAGCTGAAGGAGGGGTTTTGAGGAAAGGGAAGGTCCGTTTTGATGCAAATTATTATATCCTGATGTAAAGTATTGGTGCTTTTTGTTTGCTTGATTGATTTTTTTTTGTGTGTAGGGGGTTCTTTGGCAGAAGCTTTGATTCTAAATATTGAAAGCTGGGGAAATAATTGAGGAAGAAAACTCCAACTTAACCAGAGAGAGGCCTGCTCAGTAAGCGGGGGGCTGCTCAGTAAGGGGGTACTTGAGATGTAGATTGCTGCTCAGACACTTGAGGTAGAGAAGGCAGAACAAGGGAGCAGAGAAGGTGTTGCAGTTAGCATGAAGACCAGCAACCCGGGAACCAGGGGAGCTGAAACAGAACACCTGCTCTACTGATTCCCTGCCAAAGGCATCACAGCTCTTTCAGTTCCTTGTCAAACAGGACAAAATCCAACCCAAACCCCTTTCCTACTCTGGGAAACACAAGACTGCAAGAAATATGAATCTCACTTTTATTTATTTACATTTGTCCTTACTGTCGTGATGGGTCCAAAGGCATCTGGGACAGGGGAACTGTCAGATGGTCGCCGTCCTGATGGAAGGCGGCAGGAAGCCAGAAGGACCAGTCCCTTGCCTGCCAGGCACGCAGCATCTGCTGCACTCAGATCGCCTCCTGGGAGAATTCTAGAGGTTTGGCTGGGCTTTTGAGGCATTGCAGAGAAACAGTTGGTAGCATTCGTTTTGAGCCCTTACTGGTGAAAGCACAGGTAGAATAGAATTCTGTCTCCCAGTCTTTGTAGTCATAGCCACTTTTAAGCTGTTAATTCTTATGAGCAATGGCATGAGGTGGTCTGGCTTCTCTGATGGCTCAGCAGTGAAGAATCTGCCTGCGATGCAGAGAACACAGGAGAGCTGGGTTTGATCCCTAGCTGGGTTTGATCCCCTGGAGGAGGGCATGGCAACCCACTCCAGTATTCCAGCCTAGAGAATCGCCTGGACAGAGGTGCCTGCCAGGCTCCAGTCCATAGGGTCGCAAAGAGTCAGACATGGCTGAAATGACTGAGCATGCACGCAGGCCCAATGAGATGGTCAGCACCTCAGTGTGTCCAGTGTAGTTTGGGTGGGCTGCCTGGTTCATATGGAGGTGGAATGACTATCGCATCATCTGGCTTAGTGTAAACTCTCTCAGTGCTGCCCAGCCTTTTTGGCACCAGGGACCAGTTTTGTGAGAGTTCTTGCATGGCCAGGGGAGGCAGAGGAGTGGCTGGCTCAGGCAGTCGTGCTGCTAACAGAGACGGGGAGTAACAGATAAATCTTGGCTCACCCACCTGCCCCCACCTCCTACTGTGCAGCTCCTATCCTAACAGGCCGTGGACTGGCACCTGTTGTGGCCCAGGGGTTGGGGACCCCCGCACTATGAAATGCTGGGGTGGCAGGGGAGAAAAATTCAGGTTCTACTGAATCTGCTCACAACGTTTCATGAGTTCAATGGAGAAAACTGTAAGGAGTAGCTAGGGAAGTCTTCATAGAGGTGGTGATTCCTCTTTTTCTTTTTATATTTATTTTTATTTACTTATTTGGCTGTGACATGTGGGATCCAGTTCCTCAACCAGGAATCAAACCCAGGGCCCCAGCATTGAGAGCTCAGAGTCTTGGCCACTGGACCACCAGGGAAGTCCCTCCTTTTTCTTTTTAATCCAACTCTATAGAGATATAATTGCCATGCAACACTGTATACCTTCATACAGTGTGTTTGATTTCTACCTGTATGTATTGCAGAGCTGTTACCGTCGCCTTAGTTAACAGCTCCGTTACATCACATAATTACCATTTCTTTTTTGTGTGGTCAGAACATTTAAGATCTGCTCTCTGAATGTTATGCATTTAATCACAGTGCTGTGCATTAGATTCCCAGGATTTATTTATCTCTCGAATTTATCCATTTTATAACTTGAGGGTTTGTAACTTTGACCAGTATCTCCCCATTTACTCCAATGCCAGCCCCTGGTAACCGTGATTGTACTCTTTGTTTCTGTGTGGTCAGTCTCTCAGTCATGTCCAACTCTTTGTGGCCCCAGGGACTGTAGCCTGCCAGGCTCCTCTGCCTGTGGAATTTTCCAGGTAATGACACTGGAGCGGGGTGCCATTTCCTCCTCCAGGGGATCTTCCCAATCCAGGGGTCGAACCTGTGTGTCTTGTGTCTCCTGCATTGCTAGGCAGATATTTACCACTAGCTCCACCTGGGAAGCCCCCCTTTGCTTCTCAGGCTTTGGCTCTTTTAGATTCCACGTGTAAGTGAGATCATACAGTATTTGTCTTTCTCTGTTTGGCTGATTTCACTTAGCATGATGCCCTCAAGTTCCCTCCATGCTGTCACAAATGGCAAGATTCTCTTGTTTCTCATAGCTGAATAATATATTATTGTATATAAAAATACCACATCTCTTTATACATCCATCCTTTGGTGGGCACATAGGTTATTTCTGTATCTTGGCTGTTGTGAATAATGGTACAATAAACATAAGAGTGCAAATACGCTTCAAAATCCTGTTTTCATTTCCTTTGGATATTTTCCCAGAAGTGGGAATGCTGGATCATATGGTAGTTCTGTTTTTTTTAAGGACTCTACATTCGGATTTCCACAGTAACTGCACCAGTTTCCACTTATATAAAGAGTACACGAGGGTTCCCTTTTGTATTTTTTTTTTTAAACCAATAGTTATCTTTTTGATAACAGCCATTCTAACAGGTGTGAGATTTATCTCATTGCTGTTTTGATTCGACTTTCCCTGATGATTAGTGATATTGGGCAACTTTTTCTTGTATCTGTTGGCCATTTTTGTGTCTTCTTTGGTAAAAATGTCTGTCCAGTCCCTCTGCCCATATTTTAATTGGATTAGTTGGGGTTTTTCATTTCTTTTGGGGTCTTTTCTTTTTACCATTGACTTAGATGAGTTCTTTATATATTTTGGATATTAATCCCTTATCAGATACTTGGTTTGCAAATATATTCTCCCAGTCCATAGGTTGTCTGAGAGGAGGAGATTTCTGAGCTGGGCCTGGACCATTGCTGAGAGTTGAATGGATGGAAAAGAGAAAAGAGACTATTTTAGTCAAGAACATAATGTATTTTCTTAAAAGCAAAAGCAAGGAAAATAAAATTACTAGATGGGTTGGCATTTTGGGAAGAATAAGATCATGATAAAGTTGAATGAAGTGTCAAAAATCAGGCTGGCTTTGTTATGTACTTTATGTGTTACCTGTGAAGTAATAATAATAATGGTACAATTCAACTGAGTTTATATGGGTGGTAAGCAGTATATGAGCTGCTAGAGATCCAGAAATGATAAGATCTAGTGTTTGACCTTAACATCTCAGAATCTAAGCTTTGATAAAGTCATAAAATCAGTGCATTCTAGAATAATAGTTATATACCTATTATATATATACATATACACACATGTATATATGTGTATATGTATGTACATATGCATATACATACATGTATACATATATGTATACATGTGTATATGTACTATAGGACTTTCCAGGTGGAGCTAGTGGACCTGCCTGTCAATGCATAAGAGATGCAGGTTCCATCCCTGGGTCAAGAAGATCCCCTGGAGAAGGGCATGGCAACCCACTCTAGTATTCTTGCCTGGAGAATCCCATGGACAGAGGAGCCTGGTGGGCTACAGTCCATAGAGTCGCAAAAAGTCAGACACAACCAAAGTGACTTATCATGCATGCATATATATGTGTAAGAGTTAGGTTATACACACACCAAGAGAATATGCAGAACAAAACCCTTGCTCTGCTTGCTGGACTCAGGAAGGCTTTGCAGAAATAGTAAGATCTCCACTGGTTGATGAAGGATGTCTAGGAGTTTGCCAGTTTGACAGGGAGGAGGCATTTCAGACAGGAAGAACAGCACAGTAGAATGGCACAAAGGCACAGTAGAATCCTAAATTACATTCCTTTTTATTTCAGCTAAAAAAAAAAAAATGCTGTTTCAGTGATGTTGGGGACAAAGCATATTTTCATTTTACCTTCCACATTTTCACCTTGCCAGCTCTCTTTGTCTGTGGACCATAATTTCTCAGCTATTCTCTACAGTGATATTTCAGCCAAATTGCTCTACTAATATAATGCCTGATAGCTCAGTTGGTAAGAATCTGCTTGCAGTGCAGGAGACCCCAGTTCAGTTCCTGGGTCAGGAAGATGCACTGGAGAAGGGATAGGCTACCCACTCCAGTATTCTTGGGCTTCCCTTGTGTTTCAGCTGTAAAGAATCCACCCACAATGTGGGAGACCTGGGTGGGAAAGAGCCCCTTGAGAAGTGAAGGGCTACCCACTCCAGTATTCTGGCCTGGAGAGTTCCATAGCTGTCTAGTCCATGGGGCCGAAAGAGTGGATACGACTGAGCAACTTTCACTTTCACTTTCCTTCAGTATAACCCTAGGAAGGCATCACCGCTGTTTTCTGCTGCTATCCTTGGCTATGTCCCTGCCTTTCAGCCAACTTCAGTGAAGATCATAAAGGGAAATACAAATTCTCCCAGAACTGAACACAGACATCCCCCTCGCTCCAGGATCAGGGTGTGGGGGATGGTAGGCATTATCACATTCTGTCCCACAAACAACCATTCTGCTCCCCAACCGCAAGGGGGAGAGCAAAATGCATACCCTTTGCAGAAAGTTGTTGGGAGAGTGTGGGCCATTGTGATGCACCAGTTGTTAAAATCTTTGAGCATAATCAGAATTTTCCATTATACATTAATTTTCCAAGTGACATTTTATATGTGATTTTCTGTGAGTCAAGTGGGGACAAGCACAATCACCATTTGGTAAAAAGGAAACTGAGTAAAGGAAATGCTTACTGAATGGAATAGAAAGATGAGATTATTTCATTTCAGTACATATTCGTTTATTTACTTAGCTGCATTAGGTCTTAGCTGTGGCACACAGGGTCTTCATTGCATCATGCGGACTCTCTAGCTGTGGCCTGTGGGCTCCAGAGCACGTGGACTCTGTAGTTGTGGAGCCAGGGCTTAGTTGCTCCAAGGCATGTGGGATCTTAGTTGCTCAAGCAGGGATCAAACCCACGTGACCTACACTGCTAGTTAGATTCTTAACCACTGGGCCACCAACGAAGTCTCCCAGCAAACATTTTGAGCATCTATTATGTCTGAGTTTTATTGTTAGGGTCATGGTATATGCGTGTAAATAAAACACCTCTGATCCCATCAGGCTCTTCTGTTCATATTCTGCTCTCTGGCTGGGATCCGTCTACCTCCATTCACCCTTGACCAACGCAGTTTACCCAGGTTTTTATATTTAAAGCCCAACCCATGTGCCATCTCCTCTCTGTGGCTTGACTTGACTCTCCCTTACCTCTCTCTGCAAACACAATGATTTTGCTACCATTTTGGTTTTCCATGAATTCTGTCCCATATTCTATTCAACCTTCTTCACTTGACTGAAATAGATGAGGCCATCTTTACATCCCTAATAGCTGGCATAACAAACAACAGACACATACTTAGTAAAGTGAAGCCATGGCTTTGCCTGAGATGGATTCAGGATCCAGAGGAGATAAACACATGCAACTTTATTATGTATGCTAAATACTAAATCTAGTTCAGGTCTTGAGATTGGTCGTAAAACTAATATTTGCTATAAACCTAGCAAATCTGATTTCCAGATTTCTGCTATTCTCTTTCCAATAAGATGATCCACCAACGAAATTCTCATTTCCATAAAAAGTAAAAATCGTGCTCAAATCAATGTTGGGAATACTAACTACTCTGTTCTTTTGGATAGCTATGATTCCAATTAACATATTAAAAACTGAAAATTCCTACTGTAAAAAAATCCCCTCCTCACTCTTCTCCCCAAAACCTGATTGTTCCCAAACCCAGTGGATCATAGAATTTATTACATGTGAAAACCAATCAGCATTCCACATCATTAGCAAACTTAGACATTCTTTGGGTGATGCTGCCTTTGAGATCAAGTATTTGTATTGTGAAGAGTTTATAAAGCTCCTGTGGAAACAATATCTGGATAGACTTTTACACTAAACCCGCTTTGTGCTTGGAGGCCACTGTGAAAACTAGGTCAGCGTCTTCATACCAGAGACTTCCAGGCCAGTTAGCATTCCTGAAGGGGAGAGAGAAGAGTGTTGCCTAAGGGGTAACCTGGATTTCTCTGAGGACAGAACTGGGAGCGAGGAGGCCCTTGGGAAGTTCCTGCTTTGTGGGGCCTGAAGCTTATACAGTGTGTGTACGTGTGGTCTGTAACTTCTTTAAGAAAACTATTGCAAAATTAGATATGAGTGACTATTAATTTAGCATGAGAAAAGAAATAATGAACATTCACAAATTTAAAAAAACTGATAAATATCATAAACATTACAGAAATATATATAATAATCTACTTTTTTGAGATAATTGCTTGATACACTTCCATGATACGTTTTCCCTACAATATAATTTATGTTCTCTTTGGCTGCCTTTTCATAACAATTTTGTAATGTTTACTACAGATAAAACAGAAGGGTAATTCAGTCTTTTTTTGGGGGGAGGCTTGGTTGATCAAATGTTGTATCTTTTATTATTAGCAGCTTTTGAAATGTTATATTGGTAAAGTCAAGTGAATTTTTAAGGAATATTTCAACTTTGGGCAGATTCTGTCAAGACTGGGTCATATAGAAATGGAGTTGCTCAGACTACTTCTGGAAGCCATTTCTATACCTGGAAAGTGAGTAAAGCCTTAATTCTGCGAAGACATATTGTGAACTATATGAAGATATCCCAACAAAGAACTAAATGTATCCCAATCCACCTCCCATTAGTTGGATCCCAAATACATTGACTGCCGCTTCATTAAGCCCTACTTAAGGGGATGTGTGATGGAGAGGGGGTTAGAGATGAAGGGTATTGGGATCTTCACCTACTACAGCTAAAGTATCTTGTTTACCAATTTTTCAGAAAAGACAAGGCCCAAGGAACACATTGCTATGGCCACTCTCAGGGCTTTGGAAGCCCAGAATGAATGGATGCCCTAAGGATTCAGCTTTCCTAGCTTCACTTCATGGGGCTGGGAGAAAGGAGGGTCTTCTGTTCGAAAGTAACAAGAGAGGTATTGTACAGCCCGTCTTGGGTGGCCCTACATGGCACAGCTCATAGCTTCCCTGCATAGACAAGGCTGTGGTCCCTGTGATCAGGTTGGTTAGTTTTCTGTGATGGTGGTTTTCATTCTTCTGTCCTCTGACAGAGAAGGATAACAGGCTTATGGAAGCTTCCTGATGGGAGAAGCTAGTTCTTGTTCTCATGGGCAGGGCCATGCCCAGTAAATCTTTAATCCAATTTTCTTCTGATGGGTGGGGCTCTGTTCCCTCCTTGCTATTTACCTTGGGCCAAACTATGGTGGAGGTAATGAAGATAATGGTGGCCTCTTTCAAAAGATCTTGAAAAGAGCCTGGTGCTGGGAAAGATTGAAGGTGGGAGGAGAAGGGGATGACAAAGGATGAGATGGTTGGATGGCATCACCGACTCGATGGACATGGGTTTGGGTGGACTCCAGGAGTTGGTGAGGGACAGGGAGGCCTGGTGTGCTGTGGTTTCATGGGGTTGCAAAGGGTCAGACAAGACTGAGCGACTGAACTGAACCGAACTGATTGCACAGCAAGAAACTCTGTATGGAGAGCAAGATAAGAAAGGTATCAAGAGGTCACAGGTTCAGTAGAAAGTAGCTGGAACTGTTACCTTGGAATAACCAGCCTGTCCATAATCCCCTGGGCTCTTTGAGAGACCCTTTCCTCCCTAGGTCCTTGTGGTCCAGCGGCTCAACCGCATCAGACAAGGCACTGCCTGGTGCCTCTTTATGACCAGAGGGCTGCTTGTGCAACGGAGGCCAGTCCCACTGCAGAGATTGTATGTGTCTTTCTTTTATTTTACTGGAAGTCTTTGCTGCCATCCGGGCTGGTAATTGCACCACACCGTTTCTGAATCGATTGCTTTTAGAGCTGTTGAGCTTTTATTACTGCTCCTCGTTGGGGAGAGCGGAGGGAGAAAGGCAGGTCAGCCTGGGCTCCGCGAGAGATGAATGTCATCAAATTGTCTTTCTCCAGCTGTTGAATAAAACTAGTAATGCTGTGCCATTAAACCAAAAAGAAAATGAGGGTGTGAGAGAAAGGAGAGATGTTGCAGGGACAGAGAGAGACAGAACAAGATGAACATATGGATCTGACTCTTCTTGGAATAGACATCAAAGCCATATTGTGATGTTGACTACAAAGTGCAGTAATGTTGTAGGAATGCAGCAAGAAGTAAAAGGCGAATTTAAAAAAGATATCTGTTGGCAGTTGCCTAAATCTGCCATCTTTGCAGGTTTACTGATGTTTCCTCTTTCTTGGAGCTGAGAAAAAAAAAAAAAAAAAAAATATATATATATATATATATACTTTTCTTTCTCACTCCAATTGATAGACTCTGTAATTTGAATCAAATATGATGGAATTCCTCCTTCATTATACATATTACTGTTATTTCACTGGCAGGTGTCTCTATCCACACAACTGGGCCGGTTTTATCAATGCTGGCATTTATTTTTGATTTATCTAGCAGCATTTCTTCACGGTTTAACATAAGGTAGAAAGTAGCAGGGACATTCCCTCGCGAATGAGGAATTCACACAATTCGGTTTTGTGAGGAGCATTCTCATTCTACCTGGAATGTGTCTTCAAGAAGCTAGCTAACCTGGCTTCTGGGTAAGGAAGCTTGGAAAATGAACTGAATCGCTCATGTGAACTTTGTTCATGCTGTTTACAGTCCTAAACAACGCTTCATTTAACATCTTGTCCCATATGATACTCCCTGCAATATTCATGTGCATGAACTGGATTCTTTCTTATCATAAACATTTTAGGAAAGGCTTAATGACACTGTTCATGGTATTTACCTATTTTCCAAAAATAGTCTAAATCTGTTTTTATAATTTGGACTTTTGAGCTAAACGGGTCTGAAGCGTATTTAAGCATCACATAAATGTCAGATCTTACAGAGGATTCTCCTCTGCCGAGCAGGAGGCAATATGCCTGTTTCAAAATGCCAGTTAAAAGTGCAGGGGACTTAAATGACTTTCCTGGAGTCATACACCGTATCAGAGCTTGGCATAACACCCAGGCATCCTGACTCCCATTCTACGACTCGAACAACCAGAGTCGGTGGAGTACGATTGCACGTGACAGGCCCTACCTTTGGAGTGGGATGCGTGTGAACGTCATTCATCACTGCAGTTCAGTGCAGTCGCTCAGGCGTGTCCGACTCCTTGCGACCCCATGAATCGCAGCACGCTAGGCCTCCCTGTCCATCACCAGCTCCCAGAGTTCACTCAGACTCATGTCCATCAGTCAATGATGCCATCCAGCCATCTCATCCTCTGTTGTCCCCTTCTCCTCCTGCCCCCAATCCCTCCCAGCATCAGGGTTTTTTCCAATGAGTCAACTCTTCGCATGAGGTGGCTAAAGTACTGGAGTTTCAGCTTCAGCATCAGTCATTCCAATGAACACCCAGGCCTGATCTCCTTTAGGATAGACTGGTTGGATCTCTTTGCAGTCCAAGGGACTCTCAAGAGTCTTCTCCAACACCGCAGTTCAAAAGCATCAATTCTTTGGCACTCAGCTTTCTTCACAGTCCAACTCTCACATCCATACATGACCACAGGAAAAACCATAGCCTTGACTAGACAGACCTTTGTTGGCAAAGTAATGTCTCTGCTTTTCAATATGCTATCTAGATTGGTCATAACTTTCCTTCCAAGGAGGAAGCGTCTTTTGGTCATAACTTTCCTTCCAAGGAAGAAGCGTCTTTTAATTTCATGGCTGCAGTCACCATCTGCAGTGATTTTGGAGCCCAAAAAATAAAGTCTGACACTGGTTCCCCATCTATTTGCCATGAAGTGATAGGACCAGATGCCATGATCTTCGTTTTCTGAATGTTGAGCTTTAAGTCAACTTTTTCACTCTCTTCTCTCACTTTCATCAAGAGGCTTTTCAGTTCCTCTTCACTTTCTGCCATAAGGGTGGTGTCATCTGGCTATCTGAGGTGATTGATATTTCTCCTTAAATATATGCATAATATCTTCCCTTGCGGTCCCTCTACCGTGTTCAGTCTGTCAGGTCAAGCAGCATTGCTGTTATTATTTGAAATGGAGAGGATGTTTCGACTGTTGGTCTCAGTGGCAGTTGGCACATAGCAGCTAGCAGTCTGTGGTGTCATACAGAAAGATACAGCCTGGTGCACAGATTTGCCAGTGTATCAGTACAAATAATGGCATCAGATGGCCCTGCCAAACTGCTGTCTCTTTGCCAGTTCCCCACCTACACTCTCATTAGTTCCTGCCTAATATCCAGTGATAAAGGTACTTTGAAGTTCCATGGATTTCCTTGTAAAGATCATACCATTTTGGATTTGGTTTAACATTCCAGTCCCTTCAGGTTGGAAGTCAGAGTTTAGGAGAGCTGTATTTTGTGTTAAAAGTCAGTGTAATTTCTCTCTTGCTTGTTCTGTATTTCTGCGACTGTACAAATCTAAAACAGTATAAACAAAAAATTATTTATTGTTGGGTAATGGTTATTTTTCTACTAAGTTTTGAAGAAAACTTTTCTGTTTTGACTGACAATCAGAATCAGTTCATCAATGAAAAATGTCAGTGAATTAAGCATGGAAGAAACTTTGATCCAGAGTAATTCACAATGTGGGAGGCCCTGAATGTAACATAAGAAACATGTTTAACCTGCTCTAATAAACTCTACTCACTGTAAACTCTTGGTGAGTAATTAGGGACTTAAGCAGAGTCACTCTGAAAGGATAACTCACTACAAAGCCCTTATCGAAGGCAAGAGGAGAAGGGGAAGACAGAGGGTGAGATGGTTGGATGGCATCACCAGCTCAATGGACATGAGCTTGAGTAAATTCCAGGAGTTGGTGATGGACAGGGAGGCCTGGCGTGCTACAGTCCATGGGGTCACAAAGAGTCAGATACAACTAAGTGACTGAACTGAGCTTCTCTGAAAATAGACAACATACTTTAATGCTAGTTCTTACCTATAATGGATGATGTTATAATGAGGATCTAGTATATGATTCCTATTTTGTGAGTGGGAGACTGAGGACAAGAGACATTTTAGTGACTATAAAAGTTCCCTGAGCTGTTGCTCAGCAATTGCTTGGTCGTGTCCAACTCTTTGCCACCCCATGGACTGCAGCACACCAGGCCTCCTTGTCCTTTACCATCTCCCAGAACTTACTCAAACTCATGGCCGTTGAGTTGGTGATGCCATCCAACATCTTGTCCTCCATTGTCCCCTTCCCCTGCCACCTTCAATCTTTCCCAGCATCAGGGTCTTTTTCAGTGAATCAGCTCTTTTCATCAGGTGGCCAAATATTGGAGTTTCAGCTTTAGCATCAGTCCTTCCAATGAATATTCAGGACTGATTTCCTCTAGGATTGACTGGTTTGATCTCCTTGCATTCCAAGGGACTCTCAAGAGTCTTCTCTAGCACCACAATTGAAAAACATCAACTCTTCAGCCTTCTTTCAGTGTCGTGTCAAAATTAAGATTTGACTCAGGCCAAGCCCAAGTCACACTTTCACTTGAGCGCTGCTCTCTGCCCAGCAGCTTATTTCACAGAGGATACCCTTTGTTGGATCTTGTAGGGATCAAGATCTGTTGTGGGCATCTGTCTCAAGGGGCCTACAGCAGTAATAAGATACTATGTAAATAAGGAACATGTTTAACTTCCTGAAAACCCCTGTCTACGCTTTGAGGCTGTGACCATAACGTTGACAGGGATCAGTCTTAATATTTGACTAGTTAACTGTAGGGTTTGGTTTTCCATTACAGTGTACTCTGTTGAAATAGGGTCTCATTAAATAAATGCCCCTCCTATCAGAGACGAGTTTCCTACAAGCAGTGTGAAGGCTAACAAGTTTAATAACTGACAATTTTTTTTTCCTTAAAAAAAAAATGGAAAGGAGAAAGCAAAAGAAAACTTTAACCCAATTCCCTTCTTCTCACTGCAAGGCACACTATGGCCACTTGTGAAGATGGGTAATTGAATTCAGCGGTGCAGGCTGACAGCATTTTCACTGTAAGTGGATCTCTCTTCTCTATCAGTGAGAGAAAATGGCCTCAAATGATGCTGCCTGGGACACAGCAGCCGTCTCCCTTGAAAATAGCTGGGCCTTATTGACTTCCCTGGGTAGGGAGTCCAAATTGCTACCCAGATGAGTCCAAGGGGCAGCTGGAATAGACCTGGCTACTCAGTGGGTCTCCATCCTTCTGGAATAAGTGATCAAGAGGGAATAAGTGATCCCAGAGGAAGGAAGAACATTATGGCCAGGTGTCAGGAATAATGGGGCAAAGAAACAGTGAAAGAACTTTATAGTTTTTAATAACATGTAAAGTAACATGTGTAAGTGTATTTATAAGTTTCATAATATAACACATGTCAAGCATCTTAAAAAAAAAAAAAAAGATTGGGATTTCCCTGGGGTCCAGTGGTTAGGTTAAGACTTCTCATTCCAGTGCAGGGGATAGGAGTTCAATCCCTGGTCGGGGAGCTAAAAATCTCACAGGCTTTGTGTCCCCAAAACCAAAGCATAAAACAGAAGCAATATTGTAACAAAATCAATAAAGACTTTTATTTTTATTTTTTTAGAAATATATTTGGGGGAAATGCCATTTATTATTTTTTTTAATTTAAATTTATTTATTTTAATTGGAGGCTAATTACTTTACAATATTATATTGGTTTTGCCATATATCAACATGAATCTGCCATGGGTGTACACGTGTTCCCCATCCTGAACCCCCCTCCCAGCTCCCTCCCCATACCATGGTCCACATCAAAAAAATTCTTTTAAAAAGAGATATTCCTAGGTTCTAACTATTTGTCCTTGCATATTGGTTTAGGATATGTCAACATTACATGCTCAGTCATGTCCAACTCTTTGCGACTCCCCTGGACAGTAGCCCACCAAGCTGCACTTCCATGGAATTTTCCAAGCAAAACTACTGAAGTGGGTTGCCATTTCCTACTTCAGAGGATCTTCCCTACCCTGGGATCAAACCTGTACTGCCTACGTCTCTTCCATTGGCAGGTAGATTCTTTACCACTCTGCCACCTGGGAAGCCCCTATGTATACTGACTTTTAAGAGAACTGAGAATAAAAGAAGCCACTGAGGAAAAGAGAAGGTAGTTTGAGTCTCAGACCTCATCCCTTGAATAAGGTCTGTAACGGTAATTGGTATTATTTAAATCTGCAGTGCATCTTCAGCAGAACTTTCTTTATCTAATGACCATGGTGGAGTTTCAGAAATGTCGAGAATCTAGTTAGGGAAAGCCCAAATGAGATTTTTTTGGCTGAGAATATTAACAAACTGCTAAATATAGTAAGAAAGAATCATGACCACCATCCTTGCCAACATCATCCCACACCTCTTGAACTTTAAGATGACTAAGCTTATTGGGGTACAACCTACAGAAACAAATTGCTCATACAAGGAAGGAGTTTCCAAGAATGCATTCTCATGGGTCTGAGTGTTCTCTGCAAGTGGCAGATGTCAGTGACAGGTAAAAAAGATATAATAGTACAAGCATATTTTGAATGATCTGGCTGTGACCACTGAATATTCAGGTGCTTTCACACGATTTTAATGACTGTGCTGAGTTGTTTTCATGCCACATGGGGACCAAACCTTTCCTATCTTCACTGTGGAGAACTAATGTGAAAAGAACAGAGGCAGACAGAGAACATAAACGATATGTTTATGCCATGCAAAAGATAAAATGACATCAGAGCATGCTTTCATAAACAAAGCCTTCACACTATTTAATGGCAGCCCACTCCAGTATTCTCGCTTGGAAAATCGCATGGACAGCAGAACCTGGTAGGCTACCGTCCATGGGGTCGCAAAGAGTCGGACACAACTGAGCGACTTCACTTTCAGTTTCACACTGTTTCAACTGGAGAAAACTGGAGGGAGGCTAGAATCATAGTGAGCATTGCTTGCAAAAGATTGAAGAGCTCAGGCTTCTTGACTAGTGAACCTGGGCTTGACTATTTCAGGTCAGGACTATTACTGTGGGAATGGTCTCCCATCCAAGTACCAACCAGGCTTGACCCTGCTTAGCTTCTGAGATCAGATGAGCTTGGGCACATTCAGGATGGTATGGCCATAGACTGGGGCTGGTAATTTTGTTTAAACTAAGCAACGTCAGCTGTCACATTAAATTAAGTTGTTAATTGATATTTTACAACGTTTCTGGATTTATTTGTATTTAATCTCTAAATCTGTTTTGAAATTGACCATATGCTGGGCCACAAGGCAAGCCTTGGTAAATTTAAGAAAATCTGAATCTGTTTTGCTTTCATAAGCGCTATAAGAATAAGTGGATTGCAGCTACCTTTGTTTGTATATATGTATGTAAATACATTTTTTTAATGCACATACACTTTAATTCATTCATTCATTCATTTTTATTTCAGGGTCATGCTGGGGCTCCGTTGCTGCACATGGCCTTTCTCTAGCTGCGGTGGGCTGATGCTGCTCTCTAGCTGCAGCGCATGGCTTTCTTACTGCAGTAGCTTCTCTCATTGTAGAGCAGGAGCTCTAGGGTGTGTGGGCTTTGGCTGTCGCGGCACTTGGGCTGTCAGAGCACAGACTCAGTAACTGTGGTGCATGGACTTAGTTGCCCTGCAGCATGTGGAATCTTTCAGGCCAGGGATGAAACCTGTGTCCCCCTCATTGACAGGTGGATTCTTAACCACTGGACTACTGGGGAAATCCTGTTTGTGTATATTTATGTAATGCTAAAATAAAAATAATTGGAGTGATTGGGGGTGGGGGGTGGCTCCCCCCAAATGGCTTTTTCTTTTAAAGAGATCCTATATTTTTTTCAAGTTTGATAAGTCATCACTGATAAAGATACTCAGAGTCTGTTGACTCAGCATTGGGTGTTGACATCAGTAGGCAGGGTTTTCTTCTCTTCATATTCTGTTCCCCTGAGTTACGATTGACTGCTGATTTCAGTAGGGCTATGGAAATTACCAATGGCCAGAAAAATGCAAGTTTGTAAGTACCCATTAGATTCAGTTTTGCAAGATCAAAGGCTCAATATTACCTCAAAGGCAATTGGGTAGATACTTTGTTCTCTGTGCAAAGAACAAAGCTAAGCACCTAGACTGGTTCTAGAGAGGGGATGGAAAAGAAAGAGATAGCACAGGACCTGGCCAATTATTAGTGTTGTTTAGTCAAGTCATGTCTGACTCTTTTGTGACCCCATGGACTGTAGCTCCTCTTCCCATGGGATTTCCCAGACAAGAGTACTGGAGTGAGTTGCCATTTCCTTCTCCAGGGGATCTTCCTGACCCAGGGATCAAATCCACGTCTCCTATATTGGCAGGTGGATTCTTTACCACTGAGCCACCAGGGAATCCTTCAGGCCAATTATGCTTTCTCCATAAATGAGAGTCTTAAAAAATTTCAGTGTGAATTACTTGGTAAACACAAATTACTGTCTTTAATACTTGTTAAGAAAAATTATTTAGTGCAAAGAAGGAAACAGCACAGGAACTTTTAAAGCACAGACATATAACTTAATCACTTTAAGCAAAGCTTAGCATGTGTTATTTTCCCCTACTTCAGTTTCAGATGTACTCAGAATATTTTGGGGGTGTTTAGGGAGAGTCTATATGTCCAGTTGTGTGGCTTCTGAGCTGACATTCCTCTGTTCCTATAAGCCCCTGGGAACATGTCTTTAGCAGGTTCTTACTCTTACCAGAAGAAGGGCATCAAGTTGCCAGTTAACTCCAATAATTAACTCCATGGAGCAAGTTTCCTTAATTTCACTTAAGGCAGGAGCAGGAAGCTAGTACCTACTGCTCTTTTTCCTTTGGTCTAATGCTAAACATGGAAGGAACTGAAGGATTAAGGAAATTTCATTGCCTTTAGTTTCTCTTTGAGGAGCCTACCTCACCCCTTCTTACTGCTCACCCTGAGTTAGCTCTCAGTTAATAGTGATTTCTCTGCTTGTCCAACCCCTGCAGTGTCCTCCAGAATTTCTACTGACATAAACTGTTAAAGCCAAATCTTGCTGTGATTTTTGCCCCCATGGAGAAACATGCATTTCAGCAACAGCAAAGCCTTTATAACTTGGGAGTCTCAGGGGCTTGATTGCATTACAGAGTCATAGGACCATAAGTACACAGCCATATATCACCAGGGTTAAAATGTTTCAGTAAGAAATGATGTCATCCACTTTCGACACAGCCTCAAGCCCAGTGCCCTTCATGTGGTAAGTATTCAATAAATACTTGACATTTTGATTTATTAATTTTTACCCCCTCGATATAAAGCAAAGTGTTATATCAATAACTCTCAGTTATCTGTAAAAAATCACTTAGTCGCAACACTTTATTTTATAGCAATGTCAGATGACTTGGATAGCATTGCATCATCTAATGTTTCTAATATCATACATGGAAAGTAAAGACCCAGTAAATTAGTTTAATTGGGGGGAAATTCATGTTTGCACTGATAATAATTGCATATTATCTTTTTTTTTAATTAATTTATTTTTTTATTTTACTTTACAATTCTGTATTGGTTTTGCCATACATTGACATGAATCCAGACATAAAGGGTTATTATTTTCAAGTAATGTAAACATAATAAAATATCGCTTGTAGAGATCCTACTTTAAGGATCTCCTAATAATTCCCATGTAATTAGCAATTAGAACATCCTCCTGAAACTTGCCCTTTCCTACTCCCTTTGTAACTCCTTTTTGAGTGTAAGGTTGCATCAGAAGTTGTGCTCTGATATCAATTTTGTTTAAGCTATTAATTTGACAGTGATTTTTTTGGACCCTTGAATGGCATAATTTCTTTAAATGTATTTCAGGTTAAGTTGTGTTCAAACTGACACCAATTTTTAAATTAGTGACTTTGAAGTCAGTGAAAAATAATGTATTTTGTATTTATGCAAAAAATTCTTGATGCTGAACAGAACTGACCTCTGTGTACAAGGTATGGACTTCCATATGTTAATGGCAAATAAGATAGGGCAGGGGCTTCTAATTACTTTAGTTTATTAAGAATCCCAGGGCCCCTCTTAGAATGGTAGAGGTGATGTTAGCCCTTATGTCCTGGACATGATCCAGTTTTGGTAATTGCTAATTACAATCTGTCTCCCTAATTCCCTTGACTCTTGCTTCTGAATGTGATTTTTCTTCACTTAGCAATATTTAACTATTATATACTCGTGACCATTAGAACAGCTACTGATTTCTATTTCTATGTTTAATATGCTTTTGTTTTTGCTTGCTTTTGATTCTTATTATTATCCTATTATTATTCTAAATATTTATGTAGACAGAAAAGAAAACACAAATCTTTAAAAATTTTTAGCTACTTTTAATGACTTAGGCTGGAACGTACTTTGTAAATCTAGCATAGGGACTTTCTGGATCCATGTTTAACAATCTGAAATCACTAGACACACCAGTGACCTACATCATACTCCTTACAAGATAGTGAAAACCCAGAAATGGACTTCAGACAGGCCAAGATTTTCAGTGTCCTCAATTCTAGGGTTCCAATCATGATGTGGAGGAGAGATATGTGAAAGTTATCCCACAACTAGACCCACCTAATGATTCATCATGTTCTGGAGCCTACCCCAAACAGGAATATCTCTATTTTCAAGGTTCTTTCGATCACAATGAATTGGAGCTGACGAATATAGAAAGAAGTGATGGGTCAAAAAGATTTTATTCATTTCAAAATACAGGTCCAAAGGATATCCAGGTGTTTACATTGTTTCTGGCCCTCTAAAGGGTACACAATTATTCCTGAGTCTGTTGGGATGTAAGCCCTTGTTTAGGATGTATTATATGGAGTTCAGATGGAGGGATATCAGGTTTTATCTGTGAACTACACTCAGTGTGTAAAAATCACATCATGAAATAAGTGGAATTATATTCACACTCTAGCAACATTCAGATGAAGGAAGCATCTTTCTTGCTAGTCAGTATGCACTGAGCCTTCTCGGTGAGCAAAAATGCTTAGAACTTTCAAGACACAGACATCCCTGAGTCCCTGGATTACATATTCCAAACATGTCAAACATAGATTTTGACCTGTCTTACTCTAAGGAGGTTCATCAAACCGTCACTTCAAAGAGATCTTCTGCCTGAATCACCAGAATGTCTGAAAAACTCAAATATAATATTCCTGATATTTTCTTTTTGACCATGTTTTAGCCAGAGATGGAAAGACACTTCCTGTGGGTTTTCTTAATGAAGCACTGTTTCCTGTGATATTGCCATACTATGACTCAAATGTCCTATCCGTGACTCAGATAATGATCAAAGTAACTCATCTTATGAGTCGTGCTGTCTTCTTCTGCTGTTCTTCATACTTCGGTTCCATCAAAAGGAACAAATTGCTACCATTGTGTCTAAGAACACCATTTACTCACAAGCAGCACTGACATGGAAGTGAGGAATCCTAGTAACAGAACAATGGCTAATAATTGAGCTCGGAATGGCCATTTGGCTAGGTAGGCTGGGAAAAGATAATCCTGTCGTGCAGTAGCACATATCCCCAGCATTCTTTGAACCTAAAATCGCTATGTTGATGAAATCCATTTTAAACATGTTATTAAGGTTCTTAGGCTTGAAAAAAAATGGATATTTTCAGGATGTTCTGACTTTTTGATATATCAGGGAAGACTTTGATGTCAGAATGACCACACACACAAAAAAAATAATAACACAAACTCCGGGAGTTGGTGATGGACAGAGAGGCCTGGCGTGCTGCGATTCATGGGGTCGCAAAGAGTCGGACACGACTGAGTGACTGAACTGAACTGAACTGAACTGAACCCCCCACCCAGAACTCAGTAAATGTTATTACTGAGGATCTGAAGAAACTCCCACTGGTTTCTATGTGGCTATTTGTCTAACTTGAATATTATCTTTTTTTTTTTTTTTTTTTTTATCCTGGTAACACACTGATACTCACCTCCTGCCACACAATTCCTACTGCTGCTACACTGGAAATATATTCTTGCTTTCTATAAGTTTAATAGTTTAGGAGAGAGAGAAAAAAATTCATCTATTTATTTCATTGTTTGCTCGCACTAATGCAGAAAACCATTGGACAGAGCCTTCCTCTTTAGTGAGTGGAAGAACAAATAGGCATTACATCCCCAGATTTTCTGCGTTCATTTTAATCAGGATAGATGATACTGACCTTGCACTTAAAAATACTGGGCAAGCTCTGGGGATGAGTCTTGACCCAAATTTAGAAATGTACAAGTTCTCCACTATACCTTCTAGGATGTGTATTTCCCAAATAGCGAGAGGAGGATTAAGAAAGAAAAACTAAAACACTAAGGGGCTTTGGATGGGCCCTATGTGCGTCTGTGTGTGTGTGTGTGTGTGTGTGTGTGTGTGTGTGTGTGTGTGTGACAGAGAAACTGAAGCAGAGACTCCTAAGAACATATTTTAATCAATTACAATAAAACATTTTATGAGCATTGCAAGAGTGGATGCGTCCACCGCTATCCCCAGGCCAAAGCTTGAATCCTTAAGCATTTGCTGTCTTGGTGCCCTTAGGCCAGAAGTCCTCTGTTCTTGGCCCCTAATTCAAGTTCCCTTCCAACCTTCT
Organism: Oryx dammah; assembly: GCF_014754425.2. Lineage (NCBI taxonomy): Eukaryota > Metazoa > Chordata > Mammalia > Artiodactyla > Bovidae > Oryx > Oryx dammah. Next base: position 12,146,225 of record NW_024070210.1, on the reverse strand, counting down.
CCCCTCCCCTGCAAGAGTTATCTCCAAAGGTGACCTCTGAATTTTCCAGGGATCATAATCCGTCCTGTCATAAGGTTTTCTTTCTTGGCCTCTTTGCCGATGTCTGCTGCCTGCCCAATTCAACCGAATATATAATTGTCACGCAAGGACTCTCTGCCATGAGAATGTTGCTTTCTGAGCCCTCCAAACTGGAAGACCTTCAGGGATCAAGATTCAGTTTAACCTCCTAAGGCCCAGCAGAGTTCTCCACAGAAATGGGGAAGAAATCCTTCTCCACAGACAACAGCTGGGCATGTGGTTGAGGCTAATGAAGAAACACCCCTTTCCGTTTTTCCTCTTCGCCTCTGGCACCCCCGCCAGCACTCTCTTACAGACACTTCTCTTCACAGGCCCCTCTTGACACACAGCCTGCCCAGAGCAGACCCCCAGAGGCTGACCGTGGAGGTCTTGGGACCCAGTTTGGCCCCAGGTCCTGTCTTAGCAGGTGGGGGCCGTCACAGTACCGCAGATACTGTGGCTTAACCCACAGATTTTTATTCCTCACAGTTCTGGAGTCTGGAAAGTCCAAGAGGAAGGTTCTGGCCCATTCAGTTTCTGGTAAGAGCTGGCTTCCTGGCTCACAGAATGCTGCCTTGTCTGTGTCTCTCCATGGCCTCTCCTTGGCATATATGTATGCCTGGGAAAGGGTGCTGTAGGAGAGGGAAAGCAAGCCTTTTCTCTCAGATGTCTCCTCTTATGAGGGCACAAATCTGTAATTCTGTCAGATCAAGCCACCCCTTATGACTTCACTTAACCTTACTTTCTTAGAAGCTCTGTCTCCAGATACAGTCACATGAGGAGTTACAGCTTCAGCAAATAAATGTTTGTTGCTGTTGATGTTGTTCAGTTGCTCGATTGTATCTGACTCTTTGCAACACCATGGACTGCAGTACTCCAGGCTCCTGTGTCCTCCATAATCTCCAGCAGTTTGCTCAGATTTGTGTCCATTGAGCCAGTGATGCTATCCAACCATCTCATCCTCTGCTGCTCCCTTCTCCTTTTACCTTCAATCTTTCCCAGCGTCGGGATCTTTTCCAGTGAGTCAGCTCTTCATAGCAGGCAGCCAAAGTGTTGGAGCTTCAGCATCAGTCCTTCCAATGGATATTCAAGGTTGATTTCCTTTAGGATGGACTGGTTGGATCTCCTTGCAATGCAAGTGACTCTCAAGGGTCTTCTCCAGTACCAGATAAATTTTAAGGGGACACAATCATTTAGTACATAACCACTCACATTTAAACACACCAGGGACCATTGATACAAATCGATTCCTTCCTCCCTAAGTGGTTATCCAAGTGCTGGCACAGAAAGTTACTATCCATTGGATAAGTACAGTGTATGTTTGAAACCGTAGGTAAATTTCAGTATGGCTTAGTGACTGTGATAAGACTGACAGGTTAGCTTGGGCTAGATTTTTATAATAAAATGGACTATTTTTCGACCCAAGAAAATGAACCAAACTCCCATAAGCAAGGTAAAAATGCACTGATGTTGGAAGGCACATCCTCACTTGGAAACAGGGCCATTTTAAACATCCCATTTAGACACAAAGGACACTAGAAAATTAAAGAAAATAAAAACGGTGCCCATATATGATTAAAGTCGGAAATGACATCCCGGGGTGGTGATAGGAGCAAAGCATAGGCATCAGCAGACTTCTGCAAGGCTCTCCCTGGGTCTTGGTCTTTATTTCCAGTCTTTTGATCTACAGTCCGTAAGATCATTTCCTCAGTAGGTCAGACCTCTGGGGAAGAAACGACATTACTAGCTTAAAGTCTGAATCCTGAAAGTTAATTTAATTACCAAAAATAATTGTAGTGAATATGTTGAATATGTAGGCATGTGTGTGGCTGTAGGAGGGATAGAGAGAGAAAGAGTAGAGACCGACAGAGATGGGGGGAAAATGGAGAGCACCTGTTTTGTCTGAGTTTTCCACTTCTCAAACAAACAAAAAAAGCTAGGAATGTGAAATTGCATATAGAACTGTCAATCTGTGAACGTCAGAAATGAATTCTTTAATTAACCACTCGTGGGCCAGCACTAGAAAAGCTGTATCCAGCCTTAGCTGCTGCTGTTTGTAGAATATGTACATCCATCAGTTTCCTTGAAGGCACTAGGAAGGGTGACTTCCCTTTGTTTTGTGGGTTCTGTCCACTGCTTTCTTAAGAGGATCATAAGACAACTCTAGTGTTCTCTCTGCTTTTGTGGTCCTTGGCCGTTCATAAGGCTTATAGTTGATAATGAAGTTGTCTTGGAGGGCTGCCATATCCGTGACGTAGTTGCTTATCCGATCTTGTAATCCTTTATCAATTCCCTCTCCAGCTTGGAGGCCAGGCTGAGGTTATGGAACAGAATATTAAGTGGTTTTAGATCAAGTCCCATCTGTGTTAGGGTCTTCTCTGTGATAATAGGAGACATTATTAATAATAATAACAGCAATAATGCCCAGCAGTAATAATGTGTCCTTGTATTGTGAGTTCACCCTAAAGTAGATGGCCAATCCAGGACCTTTTCTTATCACAGCCACACATTTTTACATAATATCAAAGAAAATAAAAATAAAAGCAATTCCAGTGTCAGCTAGGATTAGGGAGAGATTGAAAGCAGCATAAAGGAATAAGCAAAAGCAAAAAAAAAAAAGTAGTCCAGAATATGAATATATTCTCCCAACAATGAGATATATGCACAAAAGTGTCTTACATTTTTCTTCCAAGTGGATGTTCGGTTGGTTGCCATTTCTTAGGAAAGGTGGTTTTGATTAAAGTGCAGACTTGGATTCATGCCACCTGAGTTCCACCACTTACTATCTATGTAGCCTCACAAATATATCAACTTTCTGTGAGTTGCAGTTTTCTCATCTGTATTGGGAATAATAAATACTTACCTTGTGGAGAAAGAAATGGCAACCCACTCCAGTATTCTTGCCTGGAGAATCCCAGGGACGGGGGAGCCTGGTGGGCCACAGTCCGTAGGGTCGCAGTGAGTCAGACGTGACTGAAGTGACTGAGCATGCACACAGCAATTGATATGATTTAGGGTGATTTGGAGATCAACTTAGCTCAGTCTTCCACTTTACAACTTGGGCCCAGAAGGGGCAACAGTGTGTCAAGACTTCAGTGCGAGTTCGGTAGCCAACTTGAGTCTCCACTGCTGCTGCTGCTGCTAAGTCGCTTCAGTCGTGTCTGACTCTGTGCGACCCCATGGATGGCAGCCCACCAGGCTCCCCCGTCCCTGGGATTCTCCAGGCAAGAACACTGGAGTGGGTTGCTATTTCCTTCTCCACAGATGCACAATTTTCCCTTTTTGCAACCAAGACATTATGAGTAAGGCTTCATCTCCACTCCTCTGAGTTAGAGCACAAGAACGTCATGCTTTCCTACATAAAACGGGCGGGAAAGGGCCAAGAGAAAACTGTTTGATGGTGAGCTAAAATATGAGATGTTTCTTTGACAATAAAAAATCTATTTTAAAACCTTTTATAGAAAGTAACACTATCCAATAGAAATAAAAAATCAAAAATTTTCTAATAACCATGTTTTAAAAAGTTATAAAATGGTGCCGTTAATTTTAGTAACATATTTTACTTACCCAGTAGATTGAAAGCATCAGAGAAGGCGATGGCACCCCACTCCAGTACTCTTGCCTGGAAACTCCCATGGACAGAGGAGCCTGGTGGGTGGTAGTCCATGGGGTGACAAGTCAGACAGGACTGAGCGACTTCCTTTTCCCTTACCTGTGTCCTACTGGGTACAATTAGATGAGGTACTCCATATAAATCTTCTAGCATTCTGCTAGACACATTTTGTTGTCATTGCTAATTAATTTTGTTATTGTCACTTATGATTACTATTGGAGTCTTCACTCTCTGACTTGCTTTCCTTCTGTTTTATTTTTTATTGGCGGGCCTGAGACAATTAGGCAAATCCTATCCTCAGCTTCTCAATGCTATTTTTTCATACATGATTTTTTTTTTTTAACTGAGTGCTGTCTTCTTTCTAAAGGCAATATTAGAAACCATCAGAGTGGACTTCAGAACTTAATGAAGTATCTAGATGGAATAAATAAGACACAGGCTTTAGGTTAAATAGATATTAGGCTTGCTCTTCCTCTGCCTTTGTCAGGGATCTACTTTGAAAACCGGACGGGTTAAAGAGTCTCTGTGAAATGAGTACAGTCATAGTCATATTTGATCACTGTCAAAGAGGAATAAAGAACTCAGATGTGTTGGGCTACTATCCTGTGCTGATTTATATGTTATTTCATTAGATCTTTGGATAACATTATGAGAAAAAGAGCCTGTTAATAATGTTGTTGTTGTTCAGTCACCAAGTTGTATCTGACTTTTTGCAACCCCATGGCAGGACCCCAGAAGAACCTGCTAGGCTCCTCTGTCCATGGGATTTTCCAGGCAAGAACACTGGAGTGGGTTGCCATTCCCTCCCCCAGGGGATCTTCCCAACCCAGGGATCGAACCCACGTTTCCTGCATTGGCAGGCAGATTCTTTCCCACTAGCGCCACCTGGGAAGCCCCATTAATAATGTGATTTTATATACGAATTACCCAGAAATGTCGTGGCTTCAAACAATAATAAACATTCTCTCCCGTGGTGGCTATGGGTCAGGAATTCAGGCGTGACTAAGTTAAGTGGTTCTGATTGAGACTGTGTCCCAAGATTGTCCTTGGTGTCCACCAGGGCTGTAGTCCTCTGAAGGCTTGAGCAGAACTGGATGTTGCTCTTCCATGATAGTCCATTCTCACGCTGGTGGCTGATGAAGCAGTGCTGGCTCTTGGCAGGAGACCTTGGCTCCTCCCACAGACCTCTCCACAAGGCTGTTTCAGACACGGCAACGGGCTTTGCCCAGGATGGGTGAAGTGGGGGAAAGACAGAGAGATGGGCAGAGACAAAGAGAGAAAACAGACAGCAGCATTCCCATCTGCGGATATCTACTTACTATCTCTGACCCACAGTAGGGAAAAAAAAAGTGAATATAAGGTTCTACGCTTTGAAGGGAGGAATTTTAAAGCATTTGCAGAGACATTTTAAAACCACTGCAAGGCAAAGGGTTGTTATCCTCAATTTACAGATGAAATAATTGAGCCAACATGCCTAAGAAAAACAGTAAGTTCTATAACCTGTTCATTGGATTCCTCCCAACCTCCCATTTATATGACATCTTTGCTTTAAAAAGATTATAAAAGTTTTATCACTATTGATTGTGTATGTGTGTGTGCCCTCTAGTAAAAATTTGAAGACCTTATTTTCTAGAATTGTTTGTTGCAGTCGTGTTTTCGGAGTAGTCATTTGTATGCAACTCATCTGATAGGGGAGGTGTATTTCTCACCGGAATTAGTAGATGTGGAAAACATCATCAATCACAGTCATCACAAAGCAATTAAGTACCTAATTGTGCGTGGCACTGAGTTTGCCGCTGAAACAGAAAACTTTCTAGGCCTGCTGCCTCCCCTCTGGGGGCGTGGAATCCAAGAACTCCGTAGAAAATTGAAGCATGGTAAAGAAAACAAGGACCCAAGGTGTAAGCAAATTCTGAAGTATGGCAGCGGTGGCGAAGGGGTGAGGATTGATTCAGAGGAAAGAGAAAGAAAGAAGAAGCTGAAATAGCATCAGACTAAAGGGAGAGATGCATAAGAAGGTAAAATGCTGAATTCAAATGACCTGAATGTTTTTTCTTTTTTGAGGATAAAGAAAATTGGGAAAAGGCTCCATGCTTTTCTTGGGACTCAACTTTTCACGGCGTCGTTCCTTACGCTTTTTCCTCTCTGAAGCAGACTTTTCTGTCATTTTCGTCCTGCTTCCATGTCACGTGGAGAAGGAAATGTCAACCCACTCCAGTGTTCTTGCCTGGAGAATTCCATGGACAGAGGAACCTGGCGGGCCACAGTCCATGGGGTTGTAAACAGTCAGACACGACTCAGTGACTAACACTTTCCATGACACTGATGGCTTTTAATTCATCATTTCAATCACTAATACTCAGTGAAATTGTTGCCCAAGTGTCCGAATAGAATATCTGAGGCTTGTGTCTGTTGTTTTCATGCAGAAAGGGAAGAGGATGGTCTTCCTTTTCATCTGCATTTGTCCTTATTTTCAATCAATCATGCATTTATAATCCAACTGGGAAGCTGTGATTCAGACACTAGCCCTTCTGTTGCAAGAGTCTGCTGTAAAATTGACCTGCTGGCCAAGTTGTGCTTTTTTTTTTTTAACTTAGATTTTGCTTTCTTTCTGGGAAGAAGAAAGACTAAAAAAAAATAAAGTCCCCAAACCAGCAGCCGCAGGTGCTGCCAAAATGGTATTTTTTCTTATCTGTGCTGATTTCAAGGGGAGAGTAAAAGAATGTGTAATTGCTTCTCTCTCAGGCTGCTGGGACAGCGCCTGTCTCTCTGGCATTATCCACTTGTTTGATCTAGGTAAGGAAAGAGGCGGAAATAAATTAAAAATGCATTTTCCCCAAGGTACCAAGGATGTTACTCACACATGCTCCCTTCCACCCATTTCTGGCAACTGTGTGCAAATATGTGTTTAGGGAAAAGCTAGACAAAGGTCAAAATCTCCCCTCAATATTCCTCCCCTTTCCTCTATTTGCCTTCAGTAAAGACAGACCTCAGAAAAGCAAAGAAATGAACAGCCATGACAACATAGCAGTTTCTTTTGAATGTAATAATATGAGCAGGTTCATCTATTTTGGCCACAGATGTCAAAATTCAAGTTTCTAAAAGGAAGCAAGAAACCCCCCACATTTAAATAGTGATTTGTTTACTTGTATTAAAGAACGATTGGATGGAGGAAGAGGATTCTCCACCCAGGAGAGAGGCAAACGGGAAGCTGGTTGTGTCCTCATGTTGGACAGAAGGCAGCCTTCTGGCCCAGCTGTCAGTTTCCATCTGATCAAGCTTCCGTGTGCCGCCCCCCCTGCGACCCCCTGTGGATTGGATTCTGACTCATCCCAGAGAATTCCTGTCTTGATCCTGGTTTATCTTTTTTTTTTTTTTTTTTTCCTCCTTTTCCACTTTCTACAGACTCCCCAAATCAGAGGAAGCTCAGTGCCAGCTCTCGTATTATCCTGAACGTTTTCGGTTGTAATAGTCACTTCGTCAATGGACATGAGTCTGAGCAAACTCCAAGAGATAGTGAAGGACAGGGAAGCCTGGCGCGCTGCAGTCCATGGGGTCGCAAAGAGCCAGACACACATAGTGACTGAACAAGAGCAACAACAACCGACCCATAGTCTAAAATTTCTAATAGCCATCTATGTTTCTCAAGTCGAGCAGTAAGAAGGTTCTCTCAAAAATCTCATCTAAATTCCTCTTAGCATAATAAAATCAATTGCTTTTTGCTTTACTCTCTTTAGCAATGAAGCAATTGTTTACCGTCAGCTATTAGCAGTCTCCAGTATAACTAGTAAAGTCAACTTGGAGGCGTTTTTATTTTTTTTAATAGCTTTTTGAGTCCTTCAAATGTACTCATATTGCTCAAATTGCTTTTTGTATTGCTACCATTGTCTGTGAGTTTACCTTTTTCTGCCCTTCTGCTTATTCATTATTTAAAACTCAGCTCAAACATCCCTCTTCCTTTGAAGTCAGTGACTCAACCCTTTAGAAGCTTAGATACATTGATCTTGGTAAGCACCGTCACACTTTCTACATACTTTTATAATGTGTGTGGGTACATAACTTTCTGACTTGTAACATGATAAATTTCTCAAGCTCAGAGCATGCTATCTCTGTGTGTCTTCAGGTACAGTACTGGTACAAAGTAGATGTCCTGGACATGCACATTGGATGAGTGAGTAAATGAATGAATGGATGCTGCTGGTGTCAGCATGGTGTGTACTTAGGGGTTTTGATTGTTCCAGGGCCAGTATTAATGCTTCTCTTCGTGCATCAGAACTGTGCTTGGAGTCCATTAACTTCAGACAGCCAAGCACAGTCATGATGTGCATTTTGTTACCGTACCTACTCTGGGTGATGGATGAATGATCCACTTGTGAAAAGTTTGAGGGAGCACAGTCTGTAAGACTGCTCCCACTTCTGACACCAACTTCAAGTTTAGGAGTTTTCTAAAACTACCCTCAGGTTTGATAATTTAGTAGGAGAACTCACAGAACTCACTGAAAGCTGTTATACTCCTCCGAGTGGTTTATTATCAGGACAGGGTACAGAATAAATCAGCCAATGGAGCAGCCTGCAGGGACCCAGACAGGCAGTCTCTCCAGTTGCTCGCTCCCTGTGGGGTCACAGGCAGCATTAACTCACTAATATGTGACCAAATGCTCTGAATATTGCTCTCCCGGGAAGCTTACTCAATCCTTGGTGTCCAGATTTTTTTGTTTGGGAGCTAGGGAACAGGAGCTCCATCACATAAGTGTGGTTCTCTACCCACGTGGCTGACCTCAGGCTCTTAGCTTCTCAGGAGGTAGAGCTGATAGTGAGTCACCCAGAGTCCTCACTTTAAGTCACACTGTGGTCGTGCCTTGCATTCCCATCATAGATCCCAGAGTTGGACCCTCTGGCATGCCAGCCCTACCCGAAACAAAGACAATGCTCCTATCAGACAGGACGGTCCAAGGTACATGGATTACCTCCTAGAAGCTGAGGGCAAAGGCCAGAAGGCTTCTTGGCAGCGGTGGTGGTTTAGTCTCCAAGTCGTGTCCAACTCTTGTGACGCTACAGACTGTAGCCTTCCAGACTCCTCTGTCCCTGGGATTTCCTTGGGCAAAATTATTTCTTTGCTGAACATTTTGCCTCATGCCCCAAAGATCCCACCCAACCCTTCATTATCAAATAAGAGAGACAGGAAATCTGATATATCCGCTCCCATACCTTGAGACAAAGGAAGAGGAAAGGCTTTGGGACTTTTTAGTCAGGATGGGTGTGTCTATAAGGGACAAAAATCCCCTTAATTCAGTTTCAGCCAAGTGTCTGTGTGTCAGAGGCACCCCTGGAGTGTGGGAATCATTTATGAACATCTCTCTCCTTTCTTCCTCTCTGTGACAAATTATTTTCCTTGATAAACATTTAATAATTTAGTAACTCTCATTAGATATTTTTCATTCATTAGTTTTGAAACAACTCACCATTAAAGTAGAAGAACGCATTTCCCTTTAAGAATAGTATCCAGATTCAATTGAATTATTTTATATAAGGCCCCAAATTTGAACTTATACCCCCCCCAAAAAAATTACACAGCACAATTCTTTCCATTTCACTAAATGGGCACAAATAAAACACAGTTGAAAATTCCAAGATCACATAGAATGACTGAGTTGAATAACTCAAATTCTCTTTCTTTTGTCTTCATAATCACTGTGCTCTTACTGATTGTTTCAAATGGATTGTTTAAACAAAAAGGTAATATGTATCACAGGATTGGAGATACAAATTGCACCTAAATTAAATGCTCATGATTCTGGAACATTTTAAACTTATTTTCCAAGTGAATGCCTGTAGCTGAGTCCCTGGATTTTGGGGACTGATTGTGCATTTGGGAATTCTCCAATTATCTTCCATGTAGAATACAGTGGTTATTTAATAAGTAATCCAATGTGTTGATTTGAAGCTTACATATATAATTTTAAATTCAACTGTGTCTTTTTCTTTCATTAGGGTATAGTTGCTTTACAATGTTCTGTTAGTTTCCATGGTACAACAACAAAAAATTTCAACTCTGTCTGAAACAATTGTTTAGAATTTTGACCAACAGAAATTTTATGGTTTTTTGTTTGTTTGTTTTTGTGAATAGAGTTGTAGAGTTTTGTTTCACTGACATTGTTTAGAAATGTGGTGGGAAAGCAAAATGAAAAAAAAAAAAGTTGGTCAGAAAGGATTAGGCCTGTGTTTTTTGTATTCTCAGTCATTTCTTCTCCGTAGCACAAAAGACTATGTCTTTCTCCCATAACTCAGCATCTTTGTTAGTTGTGGAACTCACTCTGATATCCTTTCCACTGCCTGGGGTGGGGTTTATTCTGAGGAGGGGCCAGGATTGCTCACACACTGCTGCAGAACATTTGCTGGTGCTATTTACAGCCCTAATTAAATGGGAGATTATTAGAAATGGGAGATGACTATAAATAGCTGGTCCATTTTATCTGTTTCTTCAGTGTGTGGGAAGAGCATCGCTAAGCTTGTCTCTTGAAGTTCACTTAACTCAGGATGTGTTCTGTTTTGACTTAAAAAAAGATCTGACGCTGATCAAAGTGAAAAAAAAACAAAGAGGAATCACTCTTAATCATTGCAGGATATGGATAGAAGGGGAGTGAAATGAAATGGAAGTGGGAAAGATTGTGAGTGGTGTAAGGAAAAAAAAATGTGGGTGTAATCCTTTCTGACCAATTTTTTCCCCAAAAAAATAACTAAAAATGAATCTTATTTTCAAGTTTGTGAAAAATTGATTCACAAGGCTAGTTAAGACATCTTTTACAGGGAAAGGTATCAGTTTTCTTCCTCTGTGGTAGAGAATACAGAAATCAGCTCAGCTTTAGGGGCAGTGCTCTGACTGAAATGAACTTGACCTTGGCCCAATCACCTGGCCTTTACAAATCCCTGATTTCCCAAATTATGAAATACCCTTAGATACAGTCCCTCCCATCTTGGCTCATGTGATAGACTTCTTCTCTTCTGGTTCTGCCTCCCTTTTCTCTTCCCCTCCGGCTTCTGCCGAACAACCTGCCAGACTCATCTAATAATTCTCACCTTTGATCCCTTCTCTTCAAAAAGCTTTAGCATTTTTCAGTGGCCTGTTTAAAATATCCCAGGTCTTTAACCTGTCTTGAAGACAACCTGTGGTGCTCTTCTAACCCACATATCAACCCTAACTCCCTCCAGTCCTTGGCTCAAAAGAGTTCTGGTCCAAGGGGCTTATAGGCATGGCTCAAACCCATAAGTCAGGGGTCCTCAACTTCTGGGATCTAATGCCTGATGGTCTGAGGTGGAGTTGATGTCATAATAGAAATAAAGTGAAAGTGAAAATGAAAGTTGCCCAGTCATGTCCAACTCTTTGTGACCCAGGCCAGAATACTGGAGTGGGTAGGCTTTCCCTTCTCCAAGGGATCTTCCCAACCCAGGGATTGAACCTAGGTCTCCTGCATTGCAGGCAGATTCTTTACTAGCTGAGCCACCAGGAAAGCCTGATTGCTCAATAAACATAATGCTCTTGAATCATCCCTAAACCATCCCTCTCCCTTTCCGTCCTTGGAAAAGTTACCTTCCATGAAACCAATTCCTAGTGCCGAGAAGGCTGGGAACCACTGCTATGGAGTGCTTTAGTTATTACTTCTTCATTTCTGTTCATTTCTTTGGTATATCCTTGTTCTCCCACTGACTTGTAATTCAAAGCCAAAGTCAAATCCTGTTTCTCCCAGTTGGAAATTACTTTTTTCCCATACTCTAGATTCCTTAAACCTAATGCCAGAGCTTTTCATTTAGCACTTACTAATGGTCCGGCTAGTTCTTTATTTGTGTATGTGTTTTTCCTCAGTTAGTTTTAAGGCTCTTTAAAATTGTCATATCAGAGGGACATGACTAAACCTGAACCTGTATTGTATTTTGTTGCCTGTGCAAGATTTTTCTCAAATAATCTCATTTGATCTCTAAAACATCCCTTTGAGGAGGCATGATATTATCCACAGTTTCACAGTAAAGTAATAGAAGCACAAGAGGAGCTAAATAATTTTCCCTATATTGCTAGGCTGATAACTAATAGATCCATATTATAAAGTGCTGGATGTCTGACTCTCCTTGGTTCTCTTCATAGTTCATGGCTACTTTTATAATTTTTGCGCCCACCGTAATACCTGGCACTGGTTACAAATAAATGATATTTGTTAGCTGAAGGAGTGAAAATGAGTAGAAGAATGAATGAGTGAATGACAGCAGTACTATGTATGACACTAATGATTTTAACAGCTCAGCATAACTTCACTATGACATTCTCAGGGTGTCTGCCAGTGACCTGAGAAATGCAGCCACTTGTTAGTGGACCTTGTCTTCCTCAAAAAACAATAATAAAAGTTAGGACAGGATTCAGTTCAGTTCAGTCACTCAGTTGTGTCTGACTCTTTGCGACCCCATGAATCGCAGCACACCAGACCTCCCTGTCCATCACCAACTCCCGGAGTTCACTCAGACTCACGTCCATCAAGTCCGGGATGCCATCCAGCCATCTCATCCTCTGCCATCCCCTTCTCCTCCTGCCCCCAATCCCTCCCAGCATCAGAGTCTTTTCCAATGAGTCAACTCTTCACATGAGGTGGCCAAAGTACTGGAGTTTCAGCTTTAGCATCATTCCTTCCAAAGAAATCCCAGGGCTGATCCTCTTAGTCTTAGGAATATTTCCTTTCATAGCAAATGCTAAGAGCAAATTCCACAGTATTTATAGACTATTTTGATTCCTCATTGCCCTTCAAGTTGCTACACAGAAGTCAAGCAAAACTGCAACACATATATTCTGACTTAAAGAGGCATCTCTTTGGAGAAATGTCTAATTATATCTTCTGCTTAGTTTTTGATTGAGTTGTTTGGTTTTTTGATATTGAGCTGCATGAGCTGTTTGTATATTTTGGAGATTAATCCCTTGTCAGTTACTTCCCTTGCAAATATTTTCTCCCATTTGGAGGGTTGTCTTTTAATCTCATTTATGGTTTCCTTTGCTATATAAAAGGTTTTAAGTTTATACAGTGAAATATTACTCAGCCATAAAAAGGAACAAAAGTAGGTCTTTTGTGGCGATGTGGATGGACCTAGAGTCGGTCATTCAGAGTAAAGCAAGTCAGAAAGAGAGCACATGTCATATATTAACACAGACATATATGGAATCTAGAAAAAGGGTACAGATAAACCTCTTTGCAGGCAGAAATAGAGAAGGGACATGTGGACACAGACGGGGAGGGGAAGGGTGGGATGAACTGGGAGGGTAGCATTGACGTATGTTCTGCTATGTGTAAAACAGACAGCTAGTTGGAAGTTTCTGTTTCGTGCCAGGAGCTCAGCTTAGTGCTTTGTGATAACCTAGGGGGGAGGCATGGGGGTGGGGTGGGAGGGAGACACAAGAAGGAGGGGATACATGTGTACATAGAGCTGACTCACTTTGTTAGCAGACACTAACACAACATTGTAAACAGCTGTAATACAGCTTAAAAAACACAAAAAAGTGATCTCGACACAACAAACCCAAAGACGGTAATTTCCCTCTAAATCCTGAGCGTGTGCACGCTCAGTCACTTCAATACTGGAGTGGATTCCAGAGGATCTTCCAACCCAGGGATCTAACCTGAGTCTCCTGCATTGTAGGCAGATTCTTTACCGCTGAGCCATCTAGGAATGAGCATGGTCCTCTTTACTCTAATAACTTTTTACAGCAACCATGATTTTTTATTTTTAAGGTTCAGAAAGGTATATTTTGGTTGATGGAAGGAGAAGTCAGCCTTTAGGTAACCAGCGTCACCTGCTGGAATAAGCCACCACTATTTGGGTACATTCTTTCCCCCTCTCCCTCCTTTTCTAGAAACTAGAGGTTGCACTCAAGCCGCTCCACAGAATGGACTGTGCAGTCACTGTAGGCCATTCTCCCCAGTCATTACAGATTGTTCATGTTTGGAGAGAGGCAGCTCTTTTTTCACTGATAATGATGGTTGGATGAAGAGATTAAGCTGATTACATCTTTGGAGAACTGTATTCTATAAGCAATGTCTGCTCCAACCCCATGAAGTCATCATAAACTTGCAATCCATTACTTAAGAAAATAGATTTTGAAGTAGTAGAGTTTCTGACCATCACCAGGTAATTTTTTCCCCTGGACAGTTCAATTGTTTTTTTTGGCTTGAGTGACAAACAGCAAGTTCTACAGAGAGTTTGAGGCCATTTTCCAGTTGTAAACTCTCTCCGTTCCAGAGGGTTCAGCCAAGTGGAAATGTATAATGAATAAAAATCATGGTTGGGGCCCACTGGGAAAAAAAGTACATTTGAAGAGAGGGGATATTGTGTCAATCTAAAAGTCAGATGGAATGTTCTAAGAGTATCCCAGAGGTTGGATTAGTGAGTCTAGTAAAACAAACAAGAAAAAAATAATAAACTCCCCACAGATGGGCAGTTACTTGCCTGAGTCCATATGGTTGTGGAATTTTGTTTCTTAACTGGAGGACCAGAGGGAAATAAGCACTAAGGTGATGGAGGAAGTGACCGTGGAGGTAAGGAACGGAGAATGCAGGCCGAAGAGACGGCAGCAAGTTAACTCAAAACCTTGTGGGACTTGAGGCACAAACACTATACCTCTGAGACCTAGAGGGCAGCGTTTCATACAGATTTGGAGAAGCGACTGTTTTTCCCACCCAGCTAGAAGCAATAGTACAGCTTCAGCACTCTAGGGGCCCAGCTGACTAGCTGAAGTCACCTGCCTTGCTTGAGAAACAGCAAAAGATCGTACAGCAGCAGCTGTTGGCTCAAGATTCTCACCTGAGGTGATCCGCAGCAGGAAGAATGGGCAAGTCCCCACCTGAGCAAAGGGGTGAGTGAACAGGAGAGGTTAAATGGGAACCCACACGCTGCAGATGAGCGTGTAAAACTGCTTTCTGCAATCTCAGACAAGCGTAGATGTTGAGTAGTAGTGGAAGTCAGGTGGTTGAGGATGCTCCATCTGCCTTTGAAAATAAAAGAGGCGAAGCAACCAAAGGTCCTTTCTGTTCCAAATTAAGAGTGACTTTCAGGTGTTCGAGTCAGAGGGCATGAAGCCCTCTAAGGGCTTTGATGTCTTAATAAATGTGTTGCATCTCTCCTGTCAGTGGGTAGCGTGAGAAATCAGCGCTTTTGTGTTAAAAACTACTTGAAAATTACTGACTGAATTTTAGTTTCGTGATTTCACCCTTGCTGCTAGGATGAGTTTGGTCAAAGGAAGGAAACCGGTAGACCTACAACCAGAGGGACCCTCATCCTCACCTGGTCTGCCAGGACTATGTGAGGACTCATGCCCAAGACAGTAACTGAAAGGGCATGACCCTTTCTGAAAGAATGTGACACAGCCTGAAAAGATCCGGGTGGAATCTGTGTGAGAACTTTGATAAAGACTGAACAACTCTTAAGCAACAAGGGTTTACTATGTAATATCAGGAATCGTACCCAGTATCTAGTAGTAGCCTATAATGGAATAGAATTTGCAAAAATATTGAATCACTATGCTTGCACATCTGAAATAACACAATATTATAAATCAACTATATTTCAAGTGAAGAAACTTTTCAATTTAAAAAGAGAACTCCTGCTAATCAAGTATATATGAACTGAGTGGAATTATGATGCTCTTTTTAGTTTTAGGAAGACACTTGCTAAACACAACCTGGATATAGTGAAGAACCTTGGCATACCTTTTCGTAATAGTCTCCTGAAGATGAGCTATAAGTGGACAGCAAGCTGCTACTGACTTATTAATTAGTGTACACACACCACTGACTTCCCTGTGTCTTAGCTGTGCATGCACGTTGGTTTTACAGCATGTGAAGGCCAAGCTTGTGGCTTAGCATATGGTGCTCCTTCAAATAAGTACAACTGCCTGCCTCTGCTTATCTAATCATAGCAACAGAGAAATTGACTTTTCATTTTTCTTTTCCCCAGGCCCTGGGAGATGTATGTGCCAAACCCTTGGCATTCTTAGTAACAGAGTCAATCATAATTAGGAATCCAAATTAAAGTACATTGCCAGCTAGGACATGTCATGCTTTATATTCTGTATTTGAGCAAATGTAATATAACTTGAAATCAGCAAAAGAACAGAAATAAGGAAAGCTGATGTTTTTCATGAGTAATAAGCTTGAGTGTTACTTGATTAGAACATTGGATAAAGCGAATGAGCAAACATATGGAATATAAAGATTTATCTGAAACTCTAAGTAATAGTTTTGCTTTGTTTTGATTTGAAATGTTATTGTATGATGTTGCTTATGGTCAGATGGTGGGAAGGGGTTTATTGGAAGCAGGCTGTGGAAAAACATGATGATGTCAGTCATTTCACGGCTCTAGCATGTAATGAGCCTGGTTTGACTTGGTTTCCAGTGGTAGTTAATGTTTCACAGGTGATTGTAAAAATACTTTCTACTAGCATTCATTCAAAGTCAATTAAAATACTTTAAAGAGGAAAGAAATGTTCTTGATAAAGAAGCCATGCTAATTCAGATACAGCATCCCATTGTCCTTACAGTTCTTAATGAATAAAAGCCATTATCCACATGCATATTAAAGCTTAGTGAAAGTGAAAGTCGCTCCGTCCTGTCCGACTCTGTGACCCAATGGACTATACAGTCTGTGGAATTCTCCAGGCCAGAGTACTGGAGTGGGTAGCCTTTCCATTCTCCAGCAGATCTTCCCAACCCAGGGTTGAACCCAGGTCTCCTACATTGCAGGTGGATTCTTTACCAACTGAGCTCTGAGGGAAGCCCCTTTACCAAGTGAGCTATCAGGCTTAGGCTGCAAGAATTCTCCAGATTCCATTTCCTTATTCAGATGATCTCCATAAGGTTAAATAATTATTGAAGATCCTAATAGTTGGTGGTAGAGCCTTGATTGCAACTCAACTGCCTTGTTTAAAAACAACAAACCAGGACTTCCCTGGCAGGCCAGTGGTTAGGACTCCATACTTTCAGTTCCAGGGGCCAGAGTTGGCTCCCTGGTCAGGGAACTAAGATCCTGCAAGCCATTCAGTGCAGCCAAATAATGAATAAATAATAAAAATAAATGTTAAAAAATAAAGAAACCCATACTGGTCTACTTTGCAGTGCCCAGTATTGAGGAGAGGAGTGGACTAGGAAAGGGTCTTTAAGGCAAAGCACTTAGCAACATGGAATTCTCTGTTTTAATCCTAAAGCTTCACCCAACTTTCTTAGCTTTCCTCCCTTCCTTTTCACACTACTCCTCATGCCTTCTTGGCCTGTGGCTATGGTGGAGAGATGCTTCTAGAACACACCTTGAGTGTAGGTTGCTGGCAAAATGCCAGCAAATTTTACTGTCATGACACTTGAAATTTGTGGACATTAAAATCAAATCTCAGTTTAATTCAGTTCAGTTGCTCAGTCTCACCCAACTCTTTGTGATCCCATGGACTGCAGCACCAGGCTTCCCTGTCCATCACCAACTCCCTTTTTGTGTTTTTTGAGAGGAGGTATAACTGAAATACTTTTTCATCCAATATTTGTGTGACAATTGGACTCATTCCTACTTTCTTCTGTACCAACACTAGCTATTCATGTACATTCCTATATTTTAGCTTCTTTATCACTAATTAATTGGCATAAACAAATTATTAGCCTAACAATTCTTGCTGCAGGCTGCATTAATCTATTACTTTATTATCATCTCTGCTGCTGCTGCTAAGTCGCTTCAGTCATGTCCGACTCTGCAACTCCATAGACGGCAGCCCACTAGGCTCCTCTGTCCCTGGGATTCTCCAGGCAAGAACACTGGAGTGGGTTGCCATTTCCTTCTCCAATGCAAGAAAATGAAAGCGAAGTCTCTCAGTCATGTCCGACTCTCAGTGACCCATGGACTGCAGCCCACCAGGCTCCTCTGTCCATGGGATTTTCCAGGCAAGAGTACTAGAGTGGGGTGCCATTGCCTTCTCCGATTATCCTCTCTAGACCACAGTAAGCATGTTAGTAATTCCTAGCCATATCATTAACTTTAGCCATGTTTTTGGTGTTCAGTCACTCAGTCATGCCCAACTCTTCAGACCCCATGGACTGCAGCACACCAGACTTCCCCTCCTTCACCGTCTCCTGCTTGCTAGTTCATTGCCTTTACCACCTGACCGCAGTTGAGTCTTCTCTGCATTTTCCTCTCAGAATGGCTGTGCCAGACGTTTTCTTTGGGAGCCATTTTTAGAGCCTTTACTATTCTTCCAAAAGAATATAGCAGCATTTCATGGGAGATTTTCAGAGCTTTATATCTTAAAATCAGCTTCATTGCATGTAAAATGCTTTCTTTTGAATGAAAGGTGTTATGCAAACTTAAGTTACTGCTCTTTTTATAAAATAGGGCAGGATAAATTGTTCTGTAAGACAGTTTTGTCACTGTAATAAGTATCTCTTTCCTTGACTTCTTGGAAAGCTTTTGTAGCAGCTTTTGTGATCAGATCTTTGTCTCTTTCACCACATGCTAACGTCAGGGAAGCCCTTGGATCACCGCAATGATGTATCTTTGCTGGACGCTTCTTTCAAGTCCTGTCAACACCTCTTTTAATTGCATGGTTTAAAAATCAGGCTATCAATGTGTTCAGGTTAGATGGCAAATTTATTTAAGACAAATATGTAAATTTGTATGCTTTCAAAAATACATTCAACCATGCACACAGAGATTTTAAAGAAAGAGTCAAAGAGAGCAAGAGAGAGAAATCAATATATATGTAAATGGAAGACCCACGTTACAAATACTTTGTATCTTATTTCTAGATACTCTAAGATACATCACAAGTATATATGTAAAATACCTCCTTCCATATATGTTATACATACATACTGCCTTTCCAAACACCAGCAGTACTTATTGACCGGGATTCAGTAGGCTGTTGATGCTAAGACCTAGTTCTTGAATAGGAAAAGGTCTTTAGTCTTACATGTTCATCTGTTTTCATTTGTAGATATATGACACTTTAAAGGTGGTGTGAGTTTGAATTCTCCAGATTGTATTGTGTTGACTTCTCAGGTTTATTAATGGTTTACCTTTGAATTCCCGTTTCCCTTTGAGTAAGAAATTATTAGATGATATATCTAGCTGGGTGACTAACCTCACCATCATGCTCAGATATGATTATAGGTCATTTCAGATTCATTTCAGGGAGATGTTACCTGTCAAGAAATCAGTTTCTACATTTTGCCCATTCTAGAGGCTCTCATTGACAAGTAGCTTTGTTCCTGAATTTATGTTTTATATGACTATTGTAACACCGTAGATCAAAATATTGTTTTGGTTATGTAAATGGCTCTCATATGAATGTTTTAGAATTGCATGTTTGCCTTACTCTGTTGGTCCTAACTCAAATATGCTTCATTTTTGAGTCAGATGATTTCTTTTCCATCACTCATCCTTCCAGCTCCACTTGTGAGCTTTAAGTCCAGCTGTCCCTATTGATTTCTTACAGGGATGTGGGGAAGATGTCTGCTATTTGAACTAAACTGTTTTTGTTGATGAGCCATGAGACAGATTAAACTCTGTCTCTTCAGTTGTTCCCGAGGTTCTGTGGGACTTAGAGGAATAGAATTTTACTTGTGTCGCTCACATTGACAGCTTTGATTCAAACCACAGAGAGCTGAGATGTTGATTAAGAATTGTCGTATAGCCACGGTTTAAGTGCATAACAAATGAACTGAGAGGCTGCACGTTTGTCTATCCATGAACCCACTGTTGACAAATGTGCTTTGAATTTTAATTACTTATCCAATAATATCTTTCTAATATGTGGAGTTATCTCAGGGACATTTTTATTTTTTGCCCAAGACTTATTCATTGTTAATTATATTGTTCCTTTTAGAAATAAAATTGGAAATATTCGTAGCAATGACTATTTAAAAGAGAATGTCTTGATAAGATAAAGAATCAAATAAGGAAGAGATAGATAGTAACTGAGAAGTAAGTATAAGTGATTCAGAATATATTTTATCAAAGATTGCTTTTTAAGTGGCTCTTTCTCTTACTGCAGAAGACATTATTGAACAAAAAGCAAGCCTGATGCAATTCAATTTAAATTTATCACTCTATTATTTTAATATATTTACTCAGGGTTAACAACTCATTAAGCACCAAATTGCTCACTCTTAATGAGTCTCTGATGCTAGAATTGAGCTGACTTAAACTTTACTGTAAAATAACAACAGTGCCATTGCATAAGGACGTAATAAAAATTAAGTAAATGCTACTGAGTGTCTGTGGAGTGGAAACCAGATTTGCTACATGAAATAGAAAATATCCACATATGGTTGCAGAAATATGAGTAATAGATTTTATCCACAAAAACATGATAAGCCTACTTTTGCTTTACTGTGGCGGATTCCATTATACATGAAGTCATATATATTTTATTAGCATATCCACCTTGTTTCTACAATAAAAGATTTCTAGAATCAATTAAACAGAATATCAGTGAGTAACTCAAATACCCATAGACTCCACCAGTCTATAACTATTGTCAAGGTTATGATGGTGACCTCACTGGGTTGACTGTCAGAAATTAGCACTCTGAAAATGTTACCCAGTTATTTTTGGGACATCCATCAGGCATGTGTTACATGTACTCACACGTCAGTCAGTCATTTTCAGATATCATGTATTACCCAAATTAATCATTGTTTCTTTCTCTGCCGCTCTGTCATCCATGAAACATTGTCCTTAAAATCTAACTGTATATGCCCCACCATGAAATCATCTATCATGAGAGCAACCTGTTTCCCTGGGGCAAGACCTCAGTTCAGTTCAATCATTCAGTCGTGTCTGACTCTTTGCAACCCCATGAACTACAGCACGCCAGGCCTCCCTGTCCATCACCAACTCCCGGAGTCCACCCAAACCCATGTCCATTGAGTTGGTGATGCCATCCAACCATCTCATCCTCTGTCATCCCCTTCTTCTCCTGCCCTCAATCTTTCCCAGCATCAGGATCTTTTCCACAAGTCAGCTCTTTGCATCAGGTGGCCGAAGTATTGGAGTTTCAGCTTCAACATCAGTCCCTCCAATGCACACCCAGGACTGATCTTCTTTAGGATGGACTGATTGGATCTCCTTGCAGTCCAAGGGACTCTCCAGAGTCTTCTCCAGCACCACAGTTCAAAATCCTCAATTCTTCGGCGCTCAGCCTTCTTCACAGTCCAACTGTCACATCCATACATGACTACTGGGGCAGGACCTCATCTCTTCCCAAATTCAATAGCCCCCTGGTTGTCAGAGTAATGCCACACTTCCCATAGAAAGGAGATCCATGGCCTCTCCCCCAGCACTATACCCTGGAATGTTACCCAGGAAAAGAAGTTGTGCTTATGCCTCAAGTTTTGAATTTTTCTTTTGAAATTTTAATTGTTCTTTCAGCTTTTTGGCTACAACCCATCACTTAAGCCTTGCTTTTTCCTCCAGCTTCCTAAGGTCTCTCAGGGCCTTAGCTCCAACAAAGTTTTCCTTCTCTCTCATTATAAAACACATTTCCTGTGAATATCAATAGAGCAAACAGGCACAGTGGTAGCTGGTAGAGGACAGAGAACATTGAGATTATATTTGCACTAACAGCACTGGGCCTTGGCATTGCCAAATGAGAGCTTTCCTGTACATTTATTTACAGTGTCTATGGCTTGGGGCAACATTTAAAGGAAAAGTATTTATGAAAATAGATACTATGTATGCTTCTGGATATGGAACATGCTATTCATGTAACAAGAAATGGGATTTAAAGGAATTTCTCTTGTGTTTTTTTTCCTATGAAAGTTCACTCTTCAGTTTTCATGCCTTCAGTGAAATCATCATTTAGAAGTCACCATTATCACAACTTTACTATGATTTGAGCCACAATGTTACATTTCAGTAAGCCTATTGGGACTTTAAAATGGTATAAAGTATGCATAAAAGAATATTTCTTGTTCTGCTTTGGTGCATATCTTAACTGATATTTTCACAGAACCATGATTGCCAGAAAAACACTAAGTAAAGCTTAAATTTAAAAAAAAATTACAGAATTATAAAAATAAGTCTCCTTAATAGATTTTGAAATAGGTGATGTATTAGTCCAAATTTGAGCATTAAAACTAGCTTATGAACTATATTTGATGAAACTAAAGTTTACATGTTTCTTTAAATTCAGTTTGATTTATATATTTCACATGAATTAGTTTTTAAAATTTTAATTGGCATGATTTCCCTAGATTTCTAACTTAGTATTTTAAGGATTCGGTAATAATAGGGTTTCCATTTCTCTGTGATGGGCATCCTCTAATTTATTTTTGCCCTTTTCTTCCATACAAGTCAGCCCTTGTTGATTCACAATCTTTTTAATGGTAGACCCAAATTCTTATATTGGGGTTTATTTTGATGTTTGGCTAGAGTGATAGTTTGCTTTGGTTGGTCTTAAATTTTGTTTATTTAAGTATAACTTATGTACAGTGAAATGCTCAGCTCTTAAGTGTACTATGAAATGAATTTTGACAAATGCATACAGATGTGTACCCCAAATGCCTAACAAGAAACAGAGCGTTTTAATGCCCTCTAATTTTTGGATAGCTTTTTACTAATATACGTTCATACAGAGCCTCACATTTTTGAGCAAGCCAGATTTCTTATGAAATTAGACATTATGATTTGCTGCCTACTAGACAATGAAGATGAAACTACGTATTTCAGTGACTTTTGAAACTCTGAGATGGATTTTTACCACCAAAATAAAACAATGTTTTTGATCTTCTCCAGTTATTGCTGTGAAATTTCATTTTTCTTTTATAAATTAAATAATTTATGTAGTCTAATTGTGACCTTAACCCAGACTAAGTCACAAGGACTTTTTCTTTTAATATGTGTTCATACTCTATCTCCTGAATACTGACGAATTCCGACTTCTTCTAGCATAAGATCATCTAACAGATGAGTTTTGTACTTTCATCTTCCTTGTATATCTATCATGAATAATTTGTTACATGATTTTCCAAGACCTTCACTATCTTAAGTGCTGACAGTATGATTAAGATTAGATCATTTAGCCAAAATGCTAAGGAGCTATTTAAC
This sequence comes from Oryx dammah, assembly GCF_014754425.2. NCBI lineage: Eukaryota > Metazoa > Chordata > Mammalia > Artiodactyla > Bovidae > Oryx > Oryx dammah. The sequence continues at coordinate 12,123,442 of NW_024070210.1, read as the reverse complement.
TTGACGTATAAGTCAAGCAGAGACCTTATCATCTGTCAACAAATAATGTTTTTTTTCTCTAAATGGAAAAAGGAGGATGAGGCAAAAAGTAGAAGGATGCCTAGAAGAACAGCAGATAAAGTAGAGAAGTTTCTGACTGTGGGTTTGATGAAAAATAATGACATCTGATATCACGTAGAATCTTGTTTGAAAAATAAATTATATATTTTCATTTGCTGGCATTTTATAGGTGAAAAATATTAGTTGCTTATTTTCATCTCATTTGACATTACATCTGTCGTGATATCCTTGTGTTTGTCCAGTAAGATTTATTAGGCTGCTAGTCTGTATCTTAGCCCTCTTTCATCTAGAATCCTTGAAAAAACTCTTGACTTCATCTTGAGATAACTTTCTCCCCCTGTTAATGATTGCTTTTAGTATCAATTCAGTAAATGAAAAGAAGCTACTATTAAAATAATTTATCTCATTAAGAAAATAAAACTCTAGAATTCATAAAATGGGATGATAAAGGTATTTCAGAAAATATTTTGTGTGTGTGTTTTTGCATATGTGTTTGTTAAATAGCAGCATTTTAAAAATCCACTTAAGGTAAAATAGACAAACCAAAAAAGTACCATTAGATATAAATATTGTTTTTCATTGATCCAGTGCCACTTCAGAATTTAATTATGGTAGCAGAAGTAATAACTTTCAGTTTGATGAATCCTTAATTTAACAATGAGGCATTGCAGTTTTTAGAAAATAAAATGTTACCCAATATGATATTCCTTCTGTAGTCCCTTCAGCACTGCAGGCAATTTGGGGCAGCTCTACTGGCCTGAATAATAAAATGGTCATAACCTCAGCTGTGTGTATGTCTCAGTTGCTCAGTGGTGTCCGACCTTGCAACCCCATGGACTGTAGCCCACCAGGCTCCTCTCTCCAGGGGATTCTCTAGGCAGGAGTACTGGAGTGGCTTGCCATTTCCTTCTCCAATAACCTCAGTTAGAACAAATCATTATTTTACTGGTACAGGTGCACTTAACTTTCCAACAGATGCCCTCCTAAGGTGCTATGTATTAAACATTTTTTTTAAGTTGAATAACCATTCAAATGTTTGAGAGCAACTTGCTGCTTCAAGAAACTCTTTGAAGTTTTCTTTTATGATGCAAAAGCGAGTACTGACCTTTTTGGTAAATCAGGGTGTGTTTTCTTGTAGTTTTATTGAAAAGTGACACATTCACCTAAATGTAAAAGTTTCTTTGGAAATGATGTATAAATATACGTAATTTAGCTGTTACAGAATATAAATGCACAGATATTTTAGTGGTTCGCAGTATAGAAGAGGTGGGGAAAAGGCTATCAGAATCATTCAGGCTGGAGGTATATTTGAATTACACATCCTTCTCCTGGTCTAATAAAAATCATTGCCGAGGAGAGCCACTGAACTAATTACAGTGTGTTGGATACTTTAGATATTGGAGGATCAAGGAAAAAATGAATTGCAACCTAGAGATATTACATCATTTAGAATGCATATTATATCCTTTTGGTTCCACATACTGTAGGATGGTCTCTAGAATACGTTGGGGGCTTCCAGGTGGCACAGTTGGTAAGAATCTGCCTGCCAGTACAGGAGATGCAAGAGACACGGGTTTGATCCCTGAGTTGGGAAGATCCCCTGCAGGAGGAAATGGCAACCCACTCCAGAAATCTTGCCTGGAAAATTCCATGGACCGAAGAGCCTAGCAGGCTACCGTCACAAAGAGCGGATTACAGCTGAGCATGCACACATGTACTAGAATAAGTCACAGTCAGTTCAGTTCAGTTGCTCAGTCATGTGTGACTCTTTGCGACCCTCATGAATCGTAGCACACCAGGCATCCCTGTCCATCACCAGCTCCCGGAGTTCACTCAGACTCACGTCCATTGAGTCAGGGATGCCATCCAGCCATCTCATCCTCGGTCGAACCCTTCTCCTCCTGCCCCCGATCCCTCCCAGCATCAGAGTCTTTTCCAATGAGTCAACTCTTCACGTGAGGTGGCCAAAGTACTGGAGTTTCAGCTTTAGCATCATTCCTTCCAAAGAAATCCCAGGGCTGATCTCCTTCAGAATGGACTGGTTGGATCTCCTTGCAGTCCAAGGGACTCTCAAGAGTCTTCTCCAACACCACAGTTCAAAAGCATCAATTCTTCGGCGCTCAGCCTTCTTCACAGTCCAGCTCTCACATCCATACATGACCACTGGAAAAACCATAGCCTTGACCAGATGGACCTTTGTTGGCAAGGTAATGTCTCTGCTTTTCAATATGCTATCTAGGTTGGTCATAACTTTTCTTCCAAGGAGTAAGCGTCTTTTAATTTCATGGCTGCAATCACCATCTGCAGTGATTTTGGAGCACAAAAAAATAAAGTCTGATACTGTTTCCACTGTTTCTCCATGAAGTGATGGTACTGGATGCCATGATCTTCATTTTCTGAATGTTGAGCTTTAAGCCAACTTTTTCACTCTCCAATTTCACTTTCATCAGGAGGCTTTTGAGTTCCTCTTCACTTTCTGCCATAAGGGTGTTGTCATCTGCATATCTGAAGTTATTGATATTTTTCCCGGCAATCTTGATTCCAGCTTGTGTTTCTTCCAGTCCAGCGTTTCTCGTGACGTACTCTGCATATAAGGTAAATAAGTAGGGTGACAATATACAGCCTTGACGCACTCCTTTTCCTATTTGGAACCAGTCTGTTGTTCCATGTCCAGTTCTAACTGTTGCTTCCTGACCTGCATACAGATTTCTCAAGAGGCAGGTCAGGTGGTCTGGTATTCCCATCTCTTTCAGAATTTTCCACAGTGTATTGTGATCCACAAAGTCAAAGGCTTTGGCATAGTCAATAAAGCAGAAATAGACGTTTTTCTGGAACTCTCTTGCTTTTTCGATGATCCAGCGGATGTTGGCAATTTGATCTCTGGTTCCCCTGCCTTTTCTAAAACCAGCTTGAACATCAGGAAGTTCATGGTTCATGTACTGCTGAAGCCTAGCTTGGAGAATTTTGAGCATTCCTTTACTAGCGTGTGAGATGAGTGCAATTGTGCAGTAGTTTGAGCCTTCTTTGGCATTGCCTTTCTTTGGGACTGGAATGAAAACTGATCTTTTCCAGTCCTGTGGCCACTGCTGAGTTTTCCAAATGTGCTGGCCTATTGACTGCAGCACTTTGACAGTATCATCTTTCAGGATTTGAAATAGCTCAACTGGAGTGCCATCACCTCCACTAGCTTTGTTCGTAGTGATGCTTTCTAAGGCCCACTTGACTTCACATTCCAGGATGTCTGGCTCTCGATGAGTGATCACACCACCGTGATTATCCAGGTCGTGAAGATCTTTTTTGTATAGTTCTTCTGTGTATTCTTGCCACCTCTTCTTAATATCTTCTGCTTCTGTTAGGTCCATACCATTTCTGTCCTTTATCGAGCCCAAGAGTAGTGCAAATGCTGCTCAAACCTAAGAAGAAATTCCGGCTCCTAGAGAATGATAGCATGAAAGGTTTTTTGTTCTTTGTTCTGTTTTGCAATTGATACTCTAAAGATTGGTTTCTCATCATCACTGAGGCTTCAAGGAATTTTCTGAGAGAAGAGAGGGGTTTGTGTCTTTAAAGATGATGACCCAAAAGTCTGTGGGAGATAAAACTAAGAAAGCTGGCTGAAAGGAAGAAAACTTCTGAGCCTCACTGTTGGGAGTTTGCATAGCAGATAACAGGAGTAGCCCTGAGTAGGCCTAGGTGCCCTGGGCCTCCTTAGGTGTTAGTTCATGTTTATTTAACCAAGTTGGTTTCTTCCCCACCTATCCTTTAAAGGCATCATGATGATTGTATTCTTTTTATTTCTATCAGACAATCACAAGACTACTTGTGTATAATTAGTTCCACATTTTCATTAGTTATTGGCTTCACACTCAACATAATTTATGCATACTTTTGTTAAAAATTCATAGTTGTTTGTTAGTGCTTGATTCTCTAACAGTATTAAAAATACCTTCCAAAATTATTCAGTTGTAGGAGTTACTGGAAGTATGAACATCTTACATTAGCCAGCTTGCTACCCTGTTTCTATCCAACCAGCTGTACTTCTGTTCTCTAAGAAAATAAAGTTGGAATAACAGACCACCTGTTTGCAGTACCTGCCTTGTCTTATTCTTATTGTAAACCATCACCAAGAGATGAAAGATGTATGAAATATTTACAACAAATGCCTTCTATTCTTTCTGCATTGGATATGTGAGATTTATCTTTTATTTTCATAGTTGTAAACTAAGGAAGTCTTAGATGTAATACGGGGGGAAAAAAAAGCTTATACTAACTGTTTCTCTAAACTATGCTTTCCAATATAAAAGCCACTAGACCTATGTGGCTACTGAGTAATTAAATTAAGGTTAGGGTGAATGAGGAAATTAGTTTTATAATTTAAGTCTAATAAATTTAAATTTAAAAACTGAAGCAGTGTAAAATATTTTCCATTAAACAGCAACTTTATCATTCTGATAGAACCATATTTTGCTTAAATCTTTGAAAACTTATCTGAATGGCAATGTGCAACCTAAGTGTAACATATATACTAGACTTCAAGGACTTAGCATTAAAAAAAGATATAAACTATCTCATTTACATTTTACAGTAATTAGTTGTTGAAATAATAATATTTTAATAGATTGGGCTACATAAATATATTATTAAAATTAATTTAACATACTTGTCTATGCTGTTTTTTAATAAGGCTTCCAGGAAATTTATAATTACTTTATTTCTATTAAGCAGAGCTGATCTAGAACATTCTGAAATTTGTGGCAATTATTCTTCTGTGGTCTCATAAACAAAATATTAATCCAAAGCTGAAGATTAGTTATACAAGTATGAAGACAGCAGGTTTTTTCCATGGTTTTTGCCATGAGAGAAAGGGTCTCTCTCAATGTATAAGACCACACTTGGGCTCCATAACCTTTTTTAGGCCCGTTATGTTATATTTCCAAGTTTTCTCCTATTCCTTCCATTCTGCAGTACATTCTTTCTGTCAGTGGGTTTAAGGAAACCCGCCCCCCTCTTTTCCTTTTGGACACATGAGGGATGCATTATGAGGAAAGATGAGCTGATAGTTCAGAAAGACAGTAAATACTCAGCACGATATAGTTGGAAAGATATGTGTCTGGAGCCTCTTCCTTTCAGTTACCTGCTGCATGATTTGGGGAAATGTTTTGTTCTTTTTTTTTTTTTTTTTTAATTCTTGTAGGAGTATATTTGTTTTACGATGTTGTATCAGTTTCTGCTGTGCAGCAAATTGAACCAGCCATATGTATCCATGCATCTCCTCTTTTTTGGATTTCCTTCCCATTTAGGTCACCACACAGCGTTGAGTAGAGTTTCCCGCAACACACAGTACGCTCTCATGAGTCATCTGTTTTATACTTCGTGTCAATAGGGTATATATGGCAATCCCATTCTCCCATTTCATCCTATCCCTTCCATGCATTTATTCTCTGCATCTGTTTCTGTAAGATCATCTATACCAGTTCTTTCAGATTCCATGTATACACTTTAATACATGTTTTTTGCTTTTCTCTTTCTGACTCTATATGGCAATCTCTAGGTCCAACCATATCCTTTTCCTAAATTTTAGTTTACTTCATCTAAAAATGATACCTAGTAGGGAAATTTTGGATATCAGAAATAGGGAAATACCTAGTACACAGCAAGTCCTCAAATGTGCTCTGAACCAAGACTCCCTATCTTTTCTTAGTGACCAAATGGAATTGTAACTGTTGAGATACACATAACAGTGAGTCTGAGGTACATACCAGTCTACCAGAATGATCCCCTCACTGGTGAGGGGGTGATCCCATTTCTCTACGGAGTCCCTCTTTCTGTATACTGGAAGGCCTTTCAGTTCTTCCATTTGGATTAAATTATTTCTTAGATTCAAGATTGTTTCTGTTCGTGAAGAGAAGAGAGACTGCTTCAAGCTAGCACTAAGCGGTAGTTTAGTTGCTAAGTCGTGTTTGACTCTTGCGACCCCATGGACTGCAGCTTGCCAGGCTCCTCTGTCCTTTTGATTCTCCAGGTGAAAATACTGGAGTGGGTTGCCATTTCCTTTTCCAAGGGATCTTCCTGACCCAGGGACTGAACCCAGGTCTCCTGCATTGCAGGCAGATTCTTGACCAGCTGAGCTGCAAGGGAAAACCTTAATGCCGTCACTAACTCCTTAATGCACCACAATATTGGGGGACATTTTTCCCTAGCAAGAAAATTGTTTTCCAGGGTTCTCTGGTGTACTAAAAGTCCTTTACCAACAGCCCAGTGCTAGTTAACCTGTTGTAAAATTTGTTTTGTTCTCTGGAAATGCACAAACTTTTAATCATACAAACTTTCAATATAGAGATGTGTGATTTACATTAGTTTGCATGAGAAAATGTTACTCCAAGGACCCAGTTCTCTGTTTATTCCTTCCTATCTGCCTGCAACGACGCAGGAGACCTGGTGTGATCCCTGGGTTGAAAAGACCACCCTGGAGAAGGGAATGGCTACCCGTACAGTATTCTTGCCTGGAGAATCCTGTGGACAGAGGAGCCTGGCAGGCTACAGTCCATGGGTTGCAAAGAGTCAGACACAACTGAGTAGCTAAGCTCACACAGTACCAAACAAAGAGGGCTAGGTGGTTGTTTCGTAGTAATTGTATAAATCACTTGGGATTCACAGGAAATATAAAATGCAGTGTTATTTAGGTGAAACCTTAGTTCTAGCCGGGAGTGCTTTCAGTGTCCTATTTGTATTACCTTGTTGTTGTTATTTATTTTCCAGTTTGGGGTACTTTTCCTGACTTCCATTTTTTTTTTTTTTTTTTTACTGTATTATCATAATTATTTAAAAGCTCCTAATATCAGCACAATCATTTCTAGAACTCTCCTCCATATCCCAGAATAGCACTCATTTGGGCCTTACACTTGAAATCACTGGGAGAACCACATGACTCCCTGTTCTCTCCTCTCCTACCTTGAGTTTATCCTCCTTGATGACCAGGTGTATTGTGATTCCTCGAAGTGTGAAGATGACTTCTCTTGTGAGGAAAAATTTTAAAGTACTGTTGACTTCAAAAATGCACCATGTGAGAATTGCAAGTTCAGTTTTAATTGGGTCAAAATGAGGACTATAGCCCAGGAGATAGCTCTGAGAAACTGCTCCAAAGAGGCAGGGGTGCAGGTCAGGGAATATGTAATTTTGGTGAAGGAGTACATGCAATCAAGTACATATTTTTTGGAGAAGATTTCCACTAGTCATGAGGAGCAGTCATCACCATGAAGGATGTTCTAGATATGAAGCGATCCAAGAATTGGGCTCATAAAACCAGCTCCTGAAAATATCTAACTATCTATAGATTTGTTCTGCAGTTTTTCCAAAGCACAGAGAATCTCATTTCTGTTCTCCACCCTGAGCTCCTTTCAGGAGGTGTTGAAAATCAGCAGCTGCGGCGTCACGTGATTTAATCCTTGTAGAGGTATATGCCAAGTGCCAACTATTGTTTAGTCGCTCAGTTGTGTCTGACTCTTTGGGACCCTGTGGCCTGCAGCATGCCAGGCTTCCCTGTCCTTTACCATATCCTAGAGCTTGCTCACATTCACATGCACTGAATCAGATGTCATCCAGCCATCTCATTCTCTGTCATCCCCTTCTCTTCCTGGCTTCAGTGTGCCAAAGGTAAGTGCAGATTTGTAGTTGGCAGTACAATGGCACCCCACTCCAGTACTGTTGCCTGGAAAATCCCATGGATGGAGGAGCCTGGTGGGCTCTAGTCCATGGGGTCGCTAAGAGTCAGACACGACTGAGCGACTTCCCTTTCACTTTGCACTTTCATGCACTGGAGAAGGAAATGGCAACGTCACTCCAGTGTTCTTGCCTGGAGAATCCCAGGGACGGGGGAGCCTGGTGGGCTGCCGTCTATCGGGTCGCACAGAGTCAGACACGACTGAAGCGACTTAGCAGCAGCAGCAGCGGTCCTAGCTCCTCTGTGTCATCAAATCTCTTGTTTAAAGCAGTTAAACCTCTGTTTAACCCTAATCCTTCTCTGTTTTCCCCTAGACAGATCATAAATACCACACTCCTAACCGAAAGCAGAGCAAACAAAATCTTACCCTTATGGATAAGATTGGCCTTTTGTGCCAAGATTTAGTTGATTAAAGTCTTCAATGTAACTGCTACTATTCATTAAAACAATAACCAACATATATAGAACTTTATCTGTCCCAAACAGTGTTCTGAACACTTGAATGGTATTTACTCTGTTGACAGTAATAGCAGTTGCATTCGGTGCATACTGTTGTTAATAGATCCATTTTATTGATATGGAAACTGAAACTCGCAAGAGTTAAGTGGCTTCTGTAAAGACATAAGGCCAAAAAGTGGTTGAGCTGAGGTTTGCGGTTTGAAATCAGGTTGTCTGGCTCTAAGTCCATGACCTCTTACTGTTCCCCCCTGCTGCAGTGTCTACTTATGGGGTACACGTTCTTTAACGTTCTTCCCTGCTTTTGTGAGCCTTATTCTGTCTTTCATATCCTTTTAGAGTATGAGCTCCTTAGAGATTTTCAAGTGTGGCTAGTAAAATTCCTGAGGTCCTCTAAATAGTCTCTGAATGGAAGAGAGACAGTTTTCTTGCACACATAAAATGCACATGAGTACTTCACATGTTGAGGTCAGAGCCTCAGTAAGAAAATATCACAACGGGAGTGATAATGATAAAATTCAAAGGGAGATAAAAATCTCAAGTATTTTAAGGTCAAACACTAGAATCTTGGAGACACTGCCCTGCTTAAGTGGCAAGGGAAAGGAAGTAACATAAGGTGATTCAGCAGGGGAGTAATGTGAGGCCAACAGGGTTAAATCAGGGAAGCTGAGAAGTAGGCTCTGCAAATCCACTGATGGAGGAAACTCGAAAATTGAAGAGCATAGGCTAGAGATAACCAGTTTTCTTGGTGACTTTCAACCACACAAGGAACACTAGCACCCAGGTTTTGGTATCTAGTTCAGTTCAGTTCAGTCGCTCAGTTGTGTCCAACTCTTTGCGACCCCGTGGACTGCAGCACGCCAGGCTTCCCTGTCCATCACCAACTCCCAAAGCTTACTCAAACTCATGTCCATCAAGTTGGTGATGCCATCCAACCATCTCATCCTCTGTCGTCCCCTTCTCCTCCTGCCTTCAGTCTTTCCCAGCATCAGGGTCTTTTCCAGTGAGTCAGTTCTTCGCATCAGGTGGCCAAAGTATTGGAGTTTCAGCTTCAGCATCAGTCCTCCCAATGAATATTCAGGACTGATCTTTAGGATGGACTGGTTGGATCTCCTTGCAGTCCAAGGGACTCTCAAGAGTCTTCAAGACCACAGTTCAAAAGCCTTAATTCTTTGGCGCTCAGCTTTCTTTATGGTCCAACTCTCACATCCATACGTGACTACAGGAAAAACCATGGCTTTGACTAAATGGACCTTTGTTGGCAAAGTAATATCTCTCTTTTTAAATATGCTGCCTAGGTTGATCATAGCTTTTCTTCCAAGAAGCAAGGCTCTTTTAATTTCATCGCTGCAGTCACCATCTGCAGTGATTTTGGAGCCCCCAAAAATAAAGTCTGTCACTGTTTCCATTGTTTCCCCATCTATTTGCCATGAAATGATGAGACCAGATGCCAGGATCTTAGTTCTCTGAATGTTGAGTTTTAAGCCCACTTTTTCACTCTCCTCTTTCACTTTCATCAAGAGGCTCTTTAGTTCTTCTTCAGTTTCTGCAATAAGAATGACGTCGTCTGCATATCTGAGGTTATTTATATTTCTTCTGACAATCTTGATTCCAGCTTGTGCTTCATCCAGCATAATGTGTCTAATGGCATTCTACAATGAATGGAACTAGGAGTCCTTGGAGAAGTGGCTAATTCTGGCACTGGAGTGTCTTGTTGGGAGCAAAAGTGAGAAAATGCAGGTAGAGAGAGAGGAAGGAAGAACAGGAACTGGAGGAAAGGAAGGGATAAAGGAAAGAATGAAAACCCATAAATTTCTGATTTCCTAAAATAGCCTGTAATCTCAAATTTAAAGAGAGTAACTTTTTCATATCATGCTTCATTCTGCCACAGGTGCATGTAGGTACCTGTGTCCATGAGTGCATATAGTGATAAGATGACAGTATTAATTAGAGCATGTTTATTACTAAGGGGTCTAGAAGGACTTAAGGTTGGTGTGCAGGCTTTGCTGTACACATTCCCCTCTTGGCATTTGAGAGGAATCGCCACTCCTACTTTTTTAAGGGATGAAAACACTAAATGCTTTAGAAACATGAGAGAGAGAGAGGGTCCCTGTGAATATCCCTGTGGCATGGACAGGTTGTCCACCTTAGTCTCTGGGTTATACAGGGTTTCTCAGATACCTGTCCTCTCTGAAGGGCATTGACGTAGGGAGCTCTTCTCAACTGCAGCAAGTGGGATTAAGGTCCATATTCCTCCTTGAACTTATCAACCCTTTCTGGGAGGGATTGGATTCTGTTCTTTGTTGCTGTTTCTTGAACTTCCGTCTAAGGATTCTTGAGCTGTCCGATGCCTATGCTTTTTACTCTGCAGTCTGATCCTCTCCCAAAAAATAGATCTGCATACTCTTCCCCATTTAAGGTAAATAGACTAAGTTGCCATGCTTTTAACCCTCTCCCTCTTCATTCCCAAGGTCTCTATCCTAATCAAGCCCTCGTTTCTATAAGCTTCATTCTGACCCCTCCTTTACCAGATTATATACTGCTTGCTAGAGCAGGTGATACAGCCAGTGCCCGGAGTTCACAGCTAGGAACAGATCTAGATAACTCATCATCATTCTAAAGTCATCATTTCAGTTCACTTCATTAAAACAGAGGCTACAAAACTCTTATGCCTGTGAGTGAAAGTTGCCTAGTCGTGTCCGATGCTTTGCGATGCCATTATATAGCCCATGGAATTCTCCAGGCCAGAGTACTGGAGTGGGTAGCCGTTCCCTTCTCCAGGGGATCTTCCCAGCCCAGGGATCAAACCCAGGTCTCCCACATTGCAGGCAGAGTCTTCAACAGCTGAGCCACTAGGGAAGCCCAGGAACACTGGAGTGGGTAGCCTATCCCTTTTCCAGTGGATCTTCCTGACTCAGGAATCGAGTTGGGGTCTCCTGCATTGCAGGCAGATTCTTTACCAGCTGAGCTACCAGGGAATCACATCATAAAGTGCATAGAATTCTCCAGGCCAGAATACTGAGGTGGGTAGCTGTTCCCTTCTTCAGGGGATCTTCCCAAGCCGGAGATTGAACCCAGGTCTCCTGCATTGCAGGTGGGTTCTTTGCTGGCTGAACAACCAGGGAAGGCCCATATGTCTGTAGGGGGCCATGTAAAAGAAATTATCCATTTAGGACTGAGATCAGGAAAACAATAGTTAGGCAAGATTGGCTCTAACTCTTGGCCTCCCTATCAGAGAGACAGCAGGGAGCGGTGGGGACTGTGGCATATAGGAGGACCCAGTACCAAGGACATAGCTACTACTCAGCTTCTACTCATCATTATTGAACAGGAATGCTGGACTATTCCTTTGAAGCTTTCTTCTTTGTCAAGACAAGCCAGAAGTCCAGACTTTTGTGCTTAGTCTTCGAATCCATCCCTTATGTTTACATTTTCTTTTATTTAAAACACTTATTGGGTTAAATAAAACAAATCTAGGGGCAAGATATTACTTACCTACCGCAGGAGCACTGCCTCTGCATTTAAAGAAGAAAGCATACAATGCTTTCTTCATAATCATGGCATTGTGTGAACAGGATTAATAGCCCAGTTACAGGCTAATAATTTCATAGCAACCATGCAGTTATTATGTGTTGCATATATGAAATTGTGTCATAATGAGCTGTCTCATAACAAGATTGGGTAGGCAGTAAAACCGTTTTATAGTTCCAAGAGAGAGCAGCTCCTGAGGTAGCTGACGGTGGTTATTCTGTCTTTGGTGGGAGGGGGGTTCAGGATGGGGGACTCAGTTAAAATAAAGAAATTAATTTTAAAAATGCTCTCTCAACTCTTCTAAATCCCAAGTTTTGCAGTGGTGTGCAGTGCTTTCTCATAATAACCTTTCTTGGATCTCCTCTCCTGTTCTTTCTGCCTACTCCAGCCTCCCTCCCGATACTGCCTCCACTAGTGGAATGAATGTGCTGGACTTGTGAGACCAGAGCATCCTCGTGTTTTGTAGTTACTTGTTTCCTTTCTCTGTGAGATGGGAATTTAATAAACTAAAGGTTTATTATTACCAAAGAGAGCACCATTTTTGCTTAAACACACATTTCAGAAAAGATGAAGCCTACTATTCCTCTAAGACTAGAAAACATTTGAAGACTAGAGATAAGCCCATTTTCTGTAACTTCCTTTAAAATATGCTTTTCCATAGATGCTCTCATGCATTTGCCATCAGCTATTATGAATGATCCCCGAATCTAACTTGTAACTGTATTTTCAACTACCTGCCAGGTATCTCTGCTGGAATTGCCTTTGGCATTTTATTGTGGCTCAAGTCTGCTCACTATTCTTTATTCCATATGCTGCTTACCTCCCCTGGACAGAGACTGGGGGCTCAAGATCAACTCTGACTCATCTCTTACCTTCAAACTAACTAGTAGTCCAGCCCTACTTAGTCAACATCTGAAATGTAGCCAAAATTCAGTCCTCTTTCAGCCCTTCCATGTCTTACAAGGACATTTTCTTATTTTTTCTTTTTTTCTTTCACCATGTGAAACCTTTTTTTAAATTGGAATATAATTGCTTTACAGTGTTGTGACAGTTTCTGCACGACAACAGCCTGGACAGCTCTATGTACACATTTATCCCCTCCCCCTTGCACCTTCCTCCCACCTGCACAAACCACCCCTCTAGGTCGTCACAGAGCACCACGCTGAGCCCCCTGTGCCATACCAGATTCCCGCTAACACTCTCTGACACATGGTCATGTACATCAGCCAACCCTGATTCCCCCAGCTCACCTCACTCGCCTCTTCACCCTCTGTGTCCACATGGCCCTGCTCTGTGTCTGCATCCCCATCCCTGCCCTGGAAGCACATTCATCTGTACCATTTTTCTAGATTCTACACATACGCATTAATGTGCGGTATTTGTTTTTCTCTTTCTGACTTGCTTCACTCTGTAGTAGTTTCTGAGCTGATCATTTTTGCCTCTGAGCTGCCTCTTCTCTAATCTGTTATTCATTCACAAGTTTCCAAACCTTACTTTCTTGAAAAAAGAATGGTAACTGCTTCATTATAAGACTTTCGGGATACTCCGGCAGCCAGGGGGAGTGGGAGGAGACAGCACCGCTCTTGCTTTTTGTATCTCAGAGCTGAGGCTTTTTCTCGTTTCATCCTTTAAAAACATGATTTGATCTCTAGTCAGTGTGAAGCTACACAGCCAGTCTTCCCTTATGGTGTGATGAGGACTCAGCCTCTCCTCTGAAGTATCATTAGCTTCAGAGAAATGTGGGTAAGAATGGCCCAAAGTCAGGGGGCCTTTCAATCAGTGTTCTCTTGGTCACCTGAGACCAGCCTTGATAGACCTCTGGGGTCTCTGTCTTTAAGGTTGTACCTGGGCCTCTGGCAGGATGAACGCTTAGAATACTGTTTCAAATAATCATAATCATCATTTCATCCAGAAACATTGATAAGATTATCATTTTCTTGGCTACACCCTGCGTGTTATTAAGTGGTCTAGGAGAAGGAAGTGCTTCCCAGGGGGCACCAGTGGTAAAGAACCCACCTCCCAATGCAGGAAACATAAGAGATGCAGATTCGATCTCTGGGTCAGGAAGATTCCCTGAAGGAGGGAATGGCAACCCACTCCAGCGTTCTTGCCTGGAGACTCCCATGGACAGAGGAGCCTGGCAGGCTATGATCCATAGGGTTGCAAAAAGATGGACACCACTGAGTGACTTAGCACACGTGCTGGGAGGAGGAAGCCTAGGGTCTGGACAGGATCCTGCCCAGGGCTCATGTGGCTTTACTGGGTCCTGTCGTCCTTGTGTGTGCTGCCAAGACATCACACTCTTGGATGGGCAGCATCATTCGTTCCACACCTTGTGTGTACCCAGGCTACTGTCCTCCATTGTCCAGAAGAAGGAACAGGAGACAAGTGAGTATTTGCCCAAAATAATGGATTAAATGGTATACGGGAGGATGCTCACTGTTGAGTTCTTGTTGGTTAGTTGGACCAGAATGATAGAGGGTCACCACGATTTTCATAGTAGAGGGGCCTGAACTCAAGGCTGCAGCTTAGCAGCTCAGGAGCAGTTGTCTCCTCTGGAATTAGCTAATGAGGCTTTCTTTGTTTGAGCATTGGAAAGCCTCCAGAACCCACTCAGGAGGGAAATTAACAAATGGCCTTGTTTGTTACCTCTGGATAAATCTTCATGGTGGAATGGGCAGCCGTTCCACCTCTTCAGCCTTCTCCCTTCTTCCCCAGTAGATCCTCAATTACTATGGAGACCAAAAACTAACTAAATAAATAATACATGGACACATGTATTCTTTCTTAAAATAAAAACTGGTAGGGAAAAGTTTGAGAGTAAAGACTAGTTAGAAGTGGCTGTGATGTTCCGGGTCTACAGGTGATATTCTAAATTAACTGTGCCCATGCAAACATTTCTGATAATTTCAACACCAGTTATTTCTGTTAGTATGCGATCACCAGCAGCTGCTGGCATTGCCTGAATATGCAAATGCAGAAGCTGTGGCAGTCAGCTCACTCATTTCAATTAGGATGGACCATCTTATAGCGTCATTTTTATGTTTTTCTCTAATAATTCTCTGCATGAATTTTATTTTTACAGAGTAGAATAATCGTCTCATGGACTTTTAAATTTTCACTAATTTTACTGCTATAATTTTCAATGAATGAATTGTTAACAGGGATTTATTAAGCATCTACTTTGTGCCATATGATATTCTGATTATGAGGAATGCCAGCATGTTTAATCCAGAGTCCATGATTTTCAAGTAACTCAGTAGAATGGGGAAAATAAATATAAAAAGCAAATGGTTACAATCTAACACATATGTGTCAGTGTTTTAGGTACCCTTTGGCACAGAGGAAATTGTCAATTTGGACACATTTTAGAGAGTGTTATTAGGAGAAAACAGGAGGAAGAGGGTTTTAACAGAGGTGGTTATTTTACAGACGCATATGATGGCATGCTACTATATGTAATCTGCTAAGTCGCTTCAGTCGTGTCTGACTCTGTGTGACCCCATAGACAGCAGCCCACTAGGGTTACCCCCATCCCTGGGATTCTCCAGGCAAGAACACTGGAGTGGGTTGCCATTTTCTTCTCCAATGCATGAAAGTGAAAAGTGAAAGTGAAGTCGCTCAGTTGTGTTTGACTCTTAGTGACCCAATGGACTGCAGCCTACCAGGCTCCTCCGTCCATGGGATTTTCCAGGCAAGAGAACTGGAGTGGGTTGCCATTGCCTTCTCCTAGTGTGTTGAATCACTAGTGTGTTGAATTTGCCTTGAGAAAGGGGTAAATATTGTTCACAACACTTGTGTAAGGTATCTCTCTCTTTAGTCGCTAAGTCATGTTTGACTCTCATGACCCTATGGACTGTAGTCTGTCCGGTTCCTCTGTCCATGGGATTCTCCAGGCAAGAATACTGGAGTGGGTTGCTATTTCGCTCTCCAGGGGATCTTCCTGACCCAGGAATTGAACCCAGGTCTCCTGCATGGCAGGCAGATTCTTTACTCACTGAGCCGTGAGGGAAGCCCGCGTGGAAGGTATGCATGGACGTGTTTCTGGGTGTAATGTATGCACATGTTTCTGGGTGTGATGTATGCACATGTTTCTGGGTGTGATGTATGCACATGGTTATTTGCACTTATGTGTGTGTTTATGTGTGTTTGTGCTGGTAGAATAAAATGTGTATCCATTTTTGGACTTAGCAGTCAAACGCATTTAACCATGTAGATGATGGAGAGGACAGAATTCATAAAGGAATTTATATACATTTTTTGTATGTAATTTTATTTTTCTAACCACTAATATAAAAAGTTCATTATACTAGTCAACTGAGAATTTTTTTTTTTCTTTCAGAAAAATAAAAACACTTGGATTTTAGCAAAGACAGCATTCCTCCTGGCCTACAAAGCACTCCTCTAACACTTTGAAAAAACTAAATATTTAGGAGTGTGTGGCATTTCAATTCCAGAGAGTTAGGAGAAATCATGTAGATCCAGATGGAATATTCTACCAACTGGCAAAGTGTAATTTAAGAAACCACCATCCTCCATAGTGGAAAAGGAGAGAAACTCAAGATTTGTCTGTAGCTTCTTTTCCCAGGAACACATATTTTTCTGGTGAAAAAATAGAATTTAGGTAAGTCAGGCAGAGGGAATGAACATTTGCAAGACCACAGGAAAAATAGCAGTTTGAACCACATATTTAGATTAATCCACATTTTTTTTTCATGGTAGACCAGGCTCTAAGAGCTTGTAAATATTTCTCCCATCATGGGATCATTTTGATTATATTTTAAAGCTGTTGATATCTGGTTTCATTGATAAACATGTCTGGATTTTTTGTTTTCTTCTTCTTGTAACCCAGTGCTTGTACGTTGTCTTGACATTTGCTCTAAAATGACTACAGATATGATACAGGCTTTGGAGATAGCAGAATTCAAAATTTTGCACAATCAATATAGTTATTCTGGAAGAAATAATGTAGAAGCCACTGAGAGTTTGGTTGAAATTGAAAGTGTTAGTGGCTCAGTCATGTCAGACTCTTTGTGACCCCAGGCACTGTAGCCCCCCCCCCCCCCGCCACCGCAGGCTTCTCCATCCATGGAATTCTCCAGGCAGAATAGTGGAGTAGGTTGTCATTCCTTTCTCCAGGGGATCTTTCTGAGAGAGGTTGGTTATCTCTGGATAAAATTGCAATCTGTTTTTTCTTTCCTCATGTTTACATAATACTGTGAAATTTTAGGATTGGATTTGAATTAGTGATATGAGTGGTGGAGAATAGAAAAAGGTTGGACAAGTTACAGAAACTAGCAAGGGTATTAGAGATAGCGATCTAATTTCACCAGCATTGGAAGACATTGATCCCTGTTGTATGTTTTAAGTTGTTAAGTCGCTCAGTCGTGTCCTACTCTTTGCGACCCTATGGACTGTAGCCCACCAGGCTCCTCTGTCCATGAGATTCTTCAGGCAAGAATACTGGAGTGTGTTGCCATTTCCTTCTCCAGGGGATCTTCCCGACCCTGGGATCGAACCCGGGTCTCCCGTATTAGAGGCAGACGCTTTAACCTCTGAGCTGCCAGGGAAGCCCTGGTGTATGTTGTATGTTTCAACTTCAAACAAAAAGGAAACTGAAGCATAGACAGACTTCTACTAGAGCTCTCTAGAGCAGCTACATTGTTTCCCCTTCTTGTACTGGAGGTAAGAAGGGTGCTCCAGCCGGAGATCTGTGGATAGGGTTGAACTCTAACACCCTTGCATTTTTGCTGGTGCTAGGTGGTGTTGGAGAAGACTCTTGAGAGTCCCTTGGACTGCAAGGAGATCCAACCAGTCCATTCTAAAGGAGATCAGCCCTGGGTGTTCTTTGGAAGGAATGATGCTAAAGCTGAAACTCCAGTACTTTGGCCACTTCATGCGAAGAGTTGACTCACTGGAAAAGACTCTGATGCTGGGACGGATTGGGGTCAGGAGGAGAAGGGGATGACAGAGGATGAGATGGCTGGATGGCATCACCGACTCGATGGACGTGAGTCTGAGTGAACTCCGGGAGTTGGTGATGGACAGGGAGGCCTGGCGTGCTGCGATTCATGGGGTCGCAAAGAGTCAGACACGACTGAGCAACTGAACTGAACTGAACTGAGGTCAGCTTCTATGTTGCCTGGCAGTACTGGTGTCCAGCCAGCCTAGGACACCTCTAGTTTCCTCTGTCATGAGGTAATATGTTAACAAATAAAAGTGCCAAATAGGAATGGGACTCCAAATATGTGTAAACTGGAACTCTCCTCCTTATATTGGTTGATTTTTTCCTTCATGTGCTTTTTAAATATACTCTTCGTAAGAATGCCAGGGGGCATGTTGATAAAAGGTGTTTATTCATCTGCCATGTCCAATTTGGACCTGCTATTTCAAGACCCAATTCTACGACCTTTATGTTTGAACATGTCCTTCTATATAATCCAACTCCCAGTGATCCTCCCCTCCTCTACAGACATAGTTTTTATTGACTCAGTTCCTGAAAGAGAGGTAATATATTGTGATGAAAAGAAAACTGGACTGCAAATTGGAAGACCTAGGTTCTAGTCCCCAAGCCTTCTCATATACCTGTTTAGTCATATAATTCAATCCCTAGGTCTCCTTCACTATGATTCAGAGTGGTGAGTTTATGTGGGAGGGTGTCCACCATAAGATATTGGATCCAAAAGAGGGAGCAACTCGAAGGGACTCATTCCATCAAAAGAGACTGAGGTCTGCCTGCCACAGTCACAAGACCAGAGTGTAGACTTCAGAGAAAACCTAGATTCAGGGCAGGCTTTTAAGGCCATAGAGAGAGGCTGTCAGATAGAAGTTTGGGGAAGAAATCAGTCAGTAGATTGATTACTGTCTATTCAGAGATACACTTTGATCCTGTAGAGGAAAAGGCTAATATTTATAATACGTTGTGAAGCAAGAAGAGATATTCTGCCATCAGTTCAGTTCACTCACTCAGTCGTGTCCAACTCTTTGTGACCCCATGGACTGCAGCACACCAGGCTTCCCTGTCCATCACTAACTCCCAGAGCTTACTCAGACTCATGTCCATTGAGTCAGTGATGCCATCCAATCATCTCATCCTCTCCCATCCTCTTCTCCTTCTGCCTTCAATCTTTCCCAGCGTCAGGGTCTTTTCCAATGAGTCAGTTCTTCATACCAGGTGGCCAAAGTATTGGAGTTTCAGCTTCAGCATCAGTCCTTCCAATGAATATTCAGAACTGATTTCCTTTAGGATGGACTGGTTGGATCTCCTTGCAGTCCGAGGGACTCTCAAGAGTCTTCTCCAACACCACAGTTCAAAAGCATCAATTCTTCGGCGCTCAGCTTTCTTCACAGTCCAACTTTCACATCTATACATGACCACTGGAAAAACCATAGCCTTGACTAGATGGACCTTTGTTGGCAAAGTAATGTCTCTGCTTTTGAATATGCTATCTAGGTTGGTCATAACTTTCCTTCCAAGGAGTGTCTTTTAATTTCTTGGCTGCAGTCACCATCTGCAGTGATTTTGGAGCCCCCCAAAATAAAGTCTGACACTGTTTCCACTGTTTCCCCATCTATTTCCCATAAAGTGATGGGACTGGATGCCATGATCTTCGTTTTCTGAATGTTGAGTTTTAAGCCAACTTTTTCACTCTCCTCTTTTCACTTTCATCAAGAGGCTCTTTAGTTCCTCTTCACTTTTTGCCATAAGGGTGGTGTCATCTGCATATCTGAGGTTATTGATATTTCTTCTGACAATCTTGATTCCAGCTTGTGCTTCTTCCAGTCCAGTGTTTCTCATGATGTACTCTGCATGTAAGTTAAATAAGCAGGGTGACAATATACAGCCTTGACGTACTCCTTTTCTTATTTGGAACCAGTCTGTTGTTCCGTGTCCAGTTCTAACTGTTGCTTCCTGACGTGCATAGAGGTTTCTCAAGAGGCAGGTCAGGTGGTCTGGTATTCCCATCTATTTCAGAATTTTCCACAGTGTATTGTGATCCACAGAGTCAAAGGCTTTGGCATAGTCAAGAAAGCAGAAATAGACGTTTTTCTGGAACTCTCTTGCTTTTTCCATGATCCAGCGGATGTTGGCAATTTGATCTCTGGTTCCTCTGCCTTTTCTAAAACCAGCTTGAACATCAGGAAGTTCACGGTTCACGTATTGCTGAAGCCTGGCGTGGAGAATTTTGAGCATTCCTTTACTAGTGTGTGAGATGAGTGCAATTGTGCAATAGTTTGAGCATTCTTTGGCATTGCCTTTCTTTGGGATTGGAATGAAAACTGACCTTTTCCAATCCTGTGGCCACTGCTGAGTTTTCCAAATGTGCTGGCATATTGAGTGCAGCACTTTGACAGCATCATCTTTCAGGATTTGAAATAGCTCAACTGGAATGCCATCACCTCCACTACCTTTGTTCATAGTGATGCTTTCTAAGGCCCACTTGACTTCACATTCCAGGATGTCTGGCTCTAGGTGAGTGATCATACCATCATGATTATCTTGGTCATGAAGATCTTTTTTCTACAGTTCTTCTCTGTATTCTTGCCACCTCTTCTTAATAGCTTCTGCTTCTGTTAGGTCCAGACCATTTCTGTCCTTTATCGAGCCCATCTTTGCATGAAATGTTCCCTTGGTATCTCTAATTTTCTTGAAGAGACCTCTAGTCTTTCCCACTCTGTTGTTTTCCTCTATTTCTTTACATTGATCGCTGAGGAAGGCTTTCTTATCTCTTCTTGCTATTCTCTGGAACTTGCATTCAGATGCTTATATCTTTCCTTTTCTCCTTTGCTTTTTGCTTCTCTTCTTTTCACAGCTATTTGTAAAGCCTCCTGAGACAGCCATTTTGCTTTTTTGCATTTCTTTTCCACGGGGATGGTCTTGATCCCTGTCTCCTGTACAATGTCACGAACCTCCGTCCCTTATAAGGGCATCCCTTATTGACCCCTATATTATTACTGCATAGTGTAAATAGTATAGGTTGTTTTTTCTTTTTCCTTCACAGTGTAGATTCCGTTGATTTTACTGATTCGTAAGGTCATCGAATATTGATTGAACATATACTGTATGCCAGCTACTTTGCTAACATTACGAAAATGAGTTATATATAACATGCTATATAACTTCATGGATCTTACTGTATGGAGCAACTTTGAAATAAAACTTTCTGTGAAAATGATATAGATGATCTTATTTCAAAGCAGAAGTAGAGACACGGATATAGAGAACAAATGTATGGATACCAAGGGTTTAGAAAGTAGGGGGTGGGGGGTAGTGGAAGAATTTAGGAGAAATGGGTTGACACACATACACTCTTGATACTATGTACAAACAGGATGGGAAAAGGAAGATGGGAGAGGAAATATTTATTGATCCCCTACTGTGTACTGAAGTATTAGTCACTCAGTTGTGTCTAGCTCTTTGTGACCCCATGGACTATAGTCTGCCAGGCTCCTCTGTCCATGGAATTCTCCAGGCAAGAACACTGGAATGAGTAGCCATTCCCTTCTTCAGGGGATCTTCCCAGCTTGGGGACTGAACCCAAGTTACCTGTATTGCAAGCAGATTCTTTTACTATCTGAGCCACCAGAAAAGCCCTGTACTAGTCACAGCACTGAGCACTACACTTATGTTACTTCATCTAAATAGAAAATTAAGAAGCATTTCTGATGCTCTGGGTATTCCTGCTACACTGCACATTGTTTTGTGTTCATGGATGCTTTCAAATATTTGCATTTGTTGACCTAGCAGTGTTAACCATTTCTAAAGCAAGTAAATGTCATCTTTCCCAAAAGATGTATGTCCTTCCTTACTAGGCATGATAGCTCTTGCCATGTATCCTCCTGAAAAAGAGGGCAGGAAGTGATCATCGTTGTACTAACGTATTAATGGAGTTGCTTACTCATTTCTCAAAGCTTGTATGATGAGTGCAATGCTCAGTCCTTCTTTATTCTGTGAGTTCTGGACTGAAAGCTGCCAATGCCTGAAAATGGGGTAACTTTTCCCTTTGGCTTCCCCAGTGGTTCAGTTGGTAAAGAATCTGCCTGCAATGCAGAATACCGAGGTTCAATCCCTGGGTCAGGAAGCTTCCCTGGAGAAGGGAATGCAAACCTCTCCAGTATTCTTGCCTGGAGAATTCCATAGACAGAGGAGCCTGGCAGGTTACTGTCCATGGGGTTGCAAAGAGTCCAACTCGACTGAGCAACTAACACTTTCCCTTTGGAGAGAGCTGTTTGTCAATAGGATGTGAGGCAACCCTGGCTAGACTATGGAATTTTTTACAAGGGGCTCAGTTAGCTGTTGGTTTATTGGATTGGTACCTGGAGAAAGACCAGGCCACTTTACAATAGAAAGGCTCAACTTTTAGAAGATCAACTTTTGGATGCAGGTTTCAATTAGTAATAACAATATAGTTTTATTTCTTTTAAAAAGCATAGGAAGATGACCGATCCAAACACATGGACAGGCTCTATACAAAGAGTAAATAAAATATTATAGAAATGCATGTTGTGCATGTGAAGTGAGAAAGGCGAAATACAAATTGTTTATGATCTAAAACTGTGGAAAAACTAACTGAAATAAGCACTTGTTTAAAACCATAAAACTGGCACAGTGGTAAAGAATTTGCCTGCCAGTACAGGATATGGGCATTGGATCCCTGGGTCGGGAAGATCCCCTGAAGTAGGAAATGACAACCCTCTCTAGTATTCTTGAGTGGAAAATCCCATGGACTTAGGAGCCTGGCAGGCTACAATCCATGGGGTCTTAAAGAGTCAGACATGACTGAGCAACTACACACACACACACACACAATTCTGATCAAACTATGCATGGTGATTCAAGAGTATTGGAAGTTGAGGAGGACTAGACTGCAAGTTAGCACCAGTCCACACTGAGAAAATTCCTTATCTTTCAAGAGGCATGATTGCTCAGTGGTTTAAAATTTAGAATGTGCAGTCATATCACCTGAATGGAATCCTAGCTCCAGGAATAGCTGTGTGACATTAGGAAGGTTACACTTACTTCATCTGCAAATGGGAAATAAGTGAAGATCAAAATAAAATATACATGGAATGTAGTATAATACATGGAATATACTAAGTGGTGAATGAATAGTATTATCATTTCTCTGACATTAATTATTGATGTGCTTAGGGAATTTTCAGTCTTGTTAACATACTGAGCTTGAAAAATATATATATATGCTTTGGTAATAAGGAGACAGGCACTGAACTTTGACACTGCTATTTAAGACGGTATAAATCCACAAAGATCTCCAGAAGCTCAAATGAATCAGTGCTAATGCCAACGCCTTGTAAATTATAAAGACTGAAACATCTGAAGATTCTGAATCCTTTTTTGTTTTCCTTTTGCACTCCTGGTTTATATCGCAAAGCGATGGGAAAATTGGGGCAGGCTTTATGTAACCATGTGAAAGAAACTGTCAATTCCCACCCCAAATCCTATTTCTCATTTTCTTATTAACAGATTTTCAATATACAATGACAATGCACTCAGCTTTAACACAAATCAAATAAGAAAACATTTCCCAACCTTCCTAGCAATTAAACAGGCATGTGACTTAAAGTTTAATGAGTGACATGTCTACAGACGTGTTCAGTGGTACATTTAAAACGTTTGCTTAAAGGGATCTGACATGGGTAGGGCATCCCTTGCCTTTCTTGCTGCCCGGGTATAATGGGCCTCCCAGATGACCCCAGTGGTAAAGAACCCGCCTGCCAATTCAGATATGACAGACGTGAGTTCGATCCCTGGGTCAGGAAGATCCTCTGGAGAAGGAAATGGCAATCCACTCCAGTATTCTTGCCTGGGAAATCCCATGGACGGAGGAGCCTGGCGGGCTACAGGTCACAGGGTCACAAAGAGCTGGGCATGACTGAAATGACTTAGCACGCATAGCTATGATGAGTGGAATGTCAGCATCCGTATTGGATCATAAGGTAACTTTAGAGGTGGAACACAAAGGCAGCAGATAAAGAGAAATGTCTGAGTCTTACGTGACTTTGTGGAAAATTCTATGTCAGCTTTAAACTACCTGACGCTGGACTTTTAAATGTCAGAGAGTAAATCTTTGTAGTATTTATGCCACTAATTTTATATCACTGTGATTTATATGGAGCACAATTCCTAATTACAGCATGTGTTAGTTTGTTGGTTTCTAATCAGTTTTCCTGCTTCCAACAGGAAAGAGCTTACCTCCAGGCTGCCTCTCATGGCTGTGGATGTTCCAGGCTTCAGAAAGTACATT
Source organism: Oryx dammah (assembly GCF_014754425.2). Classification (NCBI taxonomy): domain Eukaryota; kingdom Metazoa; phylum Chordata; class Mammalia; order Artiodactyla; family Bovidae; genus Oryx; species Oryx dammah. Next base: position 12,099,412 of record NW_024070210.1, on the reverse strand, counting down.
GCCAGCTGCTTAGAGACTGCTTGTTTAGCAGTGTTTAGCAAAATCATTCCCAGCTCCAAGTAGCAAAGGAATAACACATTGACCTTAGTCTTGGGTTTTCTTTTTACAAGTAATTGACACGCATTGTACCACTTGAATAGACATTGCCCACAGATCTTTTAAAACCTTATCTGAAGGATAAAGATGCAGACGCAGTCAACAGACGTGTGGACCCGAGAAGCAGGGGGAGGCTGGGATGACTGAGAGGGCAGCGCTGACATATGCATAGTACCATGAAATAAACCGCTGGCGGGAAGCTGCTGCGGAGCACAGGGAGCTCCGCTCGCTGCGCTGTGCTGGCCTGGAGGGGTTTGGGGCGGGAGGGAGGCCTGAGATGGAGGGGATGTATGTTTACAGATAGCTGAGGCACTTTGCTGCACAGCAGAAACTAACAGTATTGTAAAGCAATTAGGTTTCTATAATAAATAAATATAAGACCTCATAGGGTCTGAAATTCTACCAGGTCCTAAAAGAAACTCACCAACTGGCTGAACAATGACTGATTCCTTAACTCACACATACTTGGTTTTTTCAATCAATATGTGTTGATCACCTTTGTCCACCAAGAACTGGGTGTAGAGCATACAGAGATGGATCAGGCATAATTCTATGTCAGTCTCTCCTTACAAGCTTTCAAACATTAAACCAGAGCTGAAATCTACTGGGGAGCCCATAGCTGGTGGTGCTTCTAGATACACCACAGTATAGTTTATCTAGACTTCATTAAAATCCCTTTTTTCCCCCCGAATGTTGGCATTTTAAGGCTTTCTCTCTGATAGACACACTGTTAGATATAAACATATAAATATCAAAAGTTCCATGCTCTGTTTTCTGATGGCAATTTGTGCCCACTTATCTGAGTACATCAAAGATATCTGCTGCTGTTTTTAACAACTTTGGAAGGCAGCAAATCCTCCAAAAATGCAAGAATTGAAATCCGATACAGAACCGAGCAAACATATAAGAGATGCTTCAAGGCAGTTTACCTCTGTGATGGTTCTATTGAGACAGAACACACCACACACACACACACACACAAAGTATTTGAAATAAAAATTTCCTTCAAGGCGAAGCACAAAGGGAGCAGAAGTGTCAAGGAATGTTCCTGGCCTTCACAAAGCTCACTGTTTACTTATTTATAAATGTAAGCAAGGTGCAATTAGTCTTTAGCTTAAGGAAGAGAGGACACCAGAGAAGAAAGAGTAATGGTTGGCCTTCATGACTACCCCCTCCCCGCCGCCCCGTGTGAGGCATAGAAACTCATTCTCAGTATTGGATTTTGGCTGGATTGTTCTCCTTCCCGGAGGCTGGCTCTGCAGAAGTCATTATCAGGCCTTTGGAAGCAACACTTGATCTGTCTCTGAATACACACAGGTCTTCCCTCAGCTTCTCTCTCCTTGTGTTCCCCTCCCCTTGTGTGACTCTGATTGCATGTGAAATTAATTATCAGTCCTCTCACATCTTCCGCTGCTAACACCGGTCAGTATTGAATTATAGGGAATGCAAACGCAATTTTCAGCAGCCTAATTGCTTCTCCTGTACCCAGTGAAACGTTTCATTAAATACCCATGGCAAGCAGATTGTATTCGATTTTCATAACAAACTGGTGGGATTTCATTACCGGAATCCCTAGCATCTATTCACATGACTCTTTCCTAACTGCTCTCTCAGGCTGGTATTGGATAAAGCAGTTCCTTTTCAAAGCAGCAGTTGCCCAGGAAGGCATTGGTACGTATCAGTTGGTTCCACACGAGTGAAATGGGTGTGTTAAAACCAGACTGGTTCTTCCCTGTTAGGAGATGACGGTCTGAACTCCACAGCGCCTTCCTCACTCCATGCTAAACCATTAGGAGTGAGTGACAAAGGACCCCCAAGGCTTGCAACAGTGTCGTCCCTGAAGATTACAGGAGACTGACCACAGTGACACATGAATAATGCAATCCACAGCCACTGATTGAGAGCTTCTACTAGCCCATCCTCAAAAGGCTCAGAGATTGGGTCAGAGGGAAGAAAAAAAACATAAAGAAAATAACTCTAATGAACTGTTGATGTATACTGATAGGTGTATCTTCAAGGAATCTTAGTAACATAGAAGGTAATACAGCTGCAGAAGAGAACTGAGATATTCACCAAAATCTTATAAGAGAAATTAACACTTGAACTGGGTGATGAAGGGTGAATAGGAGTTCTTTAGGCAGACATGGTGCAGAAGAGCATTTTAGAAAAAGTAATACCAATAGCTAGTATTTATTGAGATCTTAATCGCATTAGTCCTAGTTTGAAGCACATTATATATATTTACAATTATAATCTTCATAGCAACCCTCTCAGATATTATACCCACTTTATAAATGAGGAAACTGAGACAGTGAGAGATTAAAAACGAACCTAACTATGATTACTTTTAGGTGTCAACTTGACTGGCCATGGAGTGCCCAGATTAAACATTATTTCTAGTTGTGTCTGTATGGTGTTTCCTGGTGAGATTAACATTTGGGTCATTGTAATCTTAAAGTAGCTTGTCCCAGTGTGGGTGTGAGCATCCAGTCCATCTGGAATAGATAAAATATCAGAGGAAGAACCTTTTCTGGTTCTCAGACCTTTGAACTTGGACTCAATTATGATACTGGTTTTCTTGGGTCACCAGCTGTCAGATGACAGGTTGTAGGACTCCTGTCAGCCTCCATGATCACATGAGCCAGTTTCTTATAATAAACATAGTAGTGTGTGTGTATCTGTATATGATTTGTCTACAGAACCCTGACTAATACAGATCTTGCTACCAAGGTTGATTCTAGAGGAACAAATTGTTAAGGATAAGTTTTCTGAATTGGTTGGGAGGTTTCTGGAATTGGCTCTCTAATCTGATTATATTTAAAGATGCTAATAACTCTCTTTCCAGTGGTAAACAGAGCGCTGATAGTCCATAGTGTGAACTGTTTACAGACATACCCAAAATGTCTACATTAAATATTCCTAACCAACCACTTATAAGAAGCAAGGAACTAAAGAATTGCAGGTGGATTCTTTACCATGGAGCCACTGGGGAAGCCCATTAGGAAATATATCAAATTTGAAGCATTGAAAGTATATATTTAAAAGATTATGTCTTCTGTTGTCAATAACAAATAATAATAGAGAGGAGGCTCAAAACTAACCAATAGCTGAGAACATGGAGAAGGCAGGGGCACCCCACTCCAGCACTCTTGCCTGGAAAATCCCATGGACGGAGGAGCCCGGTGGGCCGTAGTCCATGGGGTCGCTAAGAGTCAGACACGACTGAGCGACTTCACTTTCACGCATTGGAGAAGGAAATGGCAACCCACTCCAGTGTTCTCGCCTGGAGAATCCCAGGGACGGCGGAACCTCATGGGCCGCCGTCTATGGGGTCGCACAGAATCGGACATGACTGAAGCGACTTAGCAGCAGCAGCAGTAGCAGAAAACAAGACCCATATTCAAATCTCAGTTTTTTACTTAAAATATGTTAAAAGCAATAATTTTCCCTTCACTTACTGATGCATCTTTCTCTGAGTGGAATATGACTAACACGAATTGTGATTGAGGGATTTATGCAGGAAGACACCTATCAGGTAAATCCAAGAACTGGGATGGTCAGAGTCACTTTAGTCAACCTATCCGTTAGCAACTGCAGAGTCAAAAAATAACATCAACAAGGGTGTCTAAAATTCTAAGACTGCGTTATTATCATTTTAAAATTTGAATTCAGATATCGTAACTGAAGAACTGCAGCACAAAGGAGACATAATTTCCTGGGGATATTACACTTCCTTGGTTCAGGTAGAGAAAGAACAAAATTCTTGATATTTTATTATTCTGGTCAAAGATTTTAATTTCTACTGTTAATGTTGGCTTTTAATGTTAGTGACTTGTTTTTAACCCTGGTGAACTTTTGAAGATTAATTTTGTGGGTAATAAGATAATATTCTCATTTACCTATGATACTTCTGGCCATAAGATTCCTTCTGGTATTAAAATCCAAAACCGCCCAAAATAATTAACTACAAATTAATTGTACTTATATTGACCGTGTCCCTTATTATATGTCCTTTCTTTGGAGACCATCTTAAAGTAGTAATAGGATTTGTGTCTTTCTACATGATGTTTTCCTCAGTATTACAAAGAACACCATATTCATAAAAGTGAACCAAATCAACAAATATTTTTCTTCTGTATTTCAGACACTCTTATAGGTTTTTAAGAAATATCAAATATAGCCATAATTCCTGACCCCAAGGAATTCTAAGCTACTGAGGAAGCAAGTATCATATATGTTTTTAGAAAGTGTTTCTTAATCATGAGTGTCTAGTTCAGTGATCTACGAGGCTTTTAAAAGTTGTCTACAGAAATTCTAGTTATCACTTCTGACATGGGGCCCATTTGTTTATTTTTACAAAAGCTCCACAGGTGATTTAGATGTGAACTTCCAAAAAAAGGAAATACTGTCTCAAAAATTCATGAGGGACAATGCCTGGAGGTGACCCTGGAGATATTTACAAAGTTAGCATTACATGGGCTAGGTTTTGAAGAATGGGTAGAATTTAGATAAGTAAGAGGAAATAGTGATATTTGTGCTTGGAACTGAATATTTATGGGCTTCCCAGGTGGTGCAGTGATAAAGAATCTGGCTGCAAGTGCCGGAGATACATGGGTTTGATCCCTGGGTCAGGAAGACCCCTGGAGAAGGAAATGGCAACCCACTCCAGTATTCTTGCATGGAGAATTCCACAACAGAGCGATTTGGCGGGCTACAGTCCATGCGGTCACAAAAGAGTCAGGCACGACTGGGCACACACACACACACACACACACACACACACACACACACACACACAATGAATATTTATGGATAGAATTACAAGAAAGAAATTAGAAAGTGTAGGGAGCGATCAAAGAGTGATGTGTATGGCTGGAATACAATGGTTTTATAGTGGTAGTTAGGAAGAAAGCTTTAATACAACAAGCTTTGGAAATTCCTGAAGAGGTTTGAGTTTAAAAGTTGAACACCATAAAGCAATTTAGGCTGTTGGAGAATTTTGAATGTCAAGGATTAGTTTCTTGGCATTGTGAAATCATAAAGGTATTTTGAACTGAGAAGTAGATTCATAGGAAAATCTTTAAGGACATGTGCAAGGAGAGATGAGAACAGAGAAGGAATGGAAGGGAAGCTAATTTTAGATACTACTGATGTGATATTTTAAAGACTTGTACTAAGGTGGTAGCATTAGAGTGCAAAAAAGATGATAATATTTTATAGGAAGAATCCACTGACAGGGTGGCTGATTGGACTTTGAAAGAGAGAATTCATACCTAAGTGAATGGAAAATTAATGGTGCCATTTCCAAAACTAGATCACAGAATTAGAGGGAACTGGCTTTGGGGGAAAAGGGAATGAGCGTTTTCCCGATGCTTGACGGTATATGAAACAGTCAGACAGAGACACAGAGACAGTTGGACAGGAAAGGACTGAAGACCAAGACCAAGACAGAGATGAAGAACATGATTTTGGAGGATTTTCCCTGGTGGAAATAGGAGTAAATACATTCTTGAGAAGGCATGAGATTTGAACGGGATAAGATGTAGCCGGAGACAGGAATCAAAGGATAACACTCAAACCTTGGGGGGAGTCTGTATTTAGGAGGTAGTAGGAGAAATCCCATGGATGTAGGAGCCTGGTGAGCTGCAGTCCATGGGGTCACTAAAGAGTCAGACACGACTGAGCAACTTCCCTTTCACTTTTCACGTTCATGCATTGGAGACGGAAACGGCAACCCACTCCAGTGTTCTTGCCTGGAGCATCCCAGGGACAGGGGAGCCTGGTGGGCTGCCGTCTCTGGGGTCGCACAGAGTCGGACACGACTGAAGTGATTGACAGCGGCAGCAGGAGAAAGTGAAAGCACAGTGAGCAAAAAACAAAGTAACTGAAGAAGGGAAAGGACCAGAAATTAGAACCTAGGGGAAGGAGGGCATCTCAGGAGCCAAGGCATGACCAGCTCTATTTAAATACTACAGAGAACTTGGCAAAGCAAGTGATGTTAGGGTTTGTTCCCCACCCGCACCCCCCACCACTGACCCCCCCCACCCCCGTGTAACAAGAATGATAATTACTTTGACGTAGTTCTGAGGATTAGACGAAACATATGTATCAAACACTTTGTATGAGATCAACCACAGGAAAAGCATTTAGTCAACAATATCTACTCTTGTAAGTATTATAGTTACTAATCAGCACCCAACTATGCTGAGGGTTTTTCTGGTTACACATCTGGATAAGATATATCTCTTATATCTTTGATATACTTTGATGTACTTTCAAAGAGATCAGCATCAATACAAAAGTAAAAAATGTAAGCAGGTAAACAATATTTTATAGTATTGGTTCTATGAGAAAGATTCATACATAGCAGAAAGAGCCTCAAAGAGAGAAAAGTGAATATTTTATCCATCCGTTGTCAGATTCAAATGATAGGATTGGCCTTACATATTAAATTTTACCCATAGACTTGTAAAACTTGCCAAGGCTCATGGGGTATTGAATCTGTGTAGTGATTATGTTCTTTGGCTCAAACCTGGAGGTTCAGACTTTTCAGAGAACCAGCATTCAGTGTCCTGAACCTTTTCTCCATGCACAGACCTCTTGTTCCCTCTCCCTACCATGAATAGATCAGAATGACTTTGAACAGTGGGCATTTTTGTTGCTTGAGAAACAGTTGATCTTTAGACCTAGTTTACAAATTAAGCAAACTGATCAATTATTTATAGTAGATTATTTATATCATGACAAAAATAGAGTTTGACCAAATCCAACAGATTTCTTAAAGAGCTACTGTTTTCTCATCAAGAAATGGGTCATTTCCCCCTCAGCTGAATCCAGATTTTCTCAAACCTCTCTACTCAAAGTATACTGTAACCAATAGCATGAGCCTCACTTGGATACTTGGGTCAAAGGCAAAATCCCGAATCCTGGGCCCTATTGCAGACCTGAGTCAGAATCTGCATTTTGACAAGAACTTTAGGGGAGCTGTGTGTATTTGAGAGGAGCTGGGCTAGGACACTGAGTGAGAGCTGAGGAGTCCAACCCCAAGTCCCTGGGTGGCTCCCGTGTGCTGTAGGCTGATATTAGAGCATCATGACCAAAGTTTGGATTACAGTGCAGCTCAGAGTCCATATGGTGAAGGTCATAGTTAGAGTAAGGTACAGTATATTTTATCTGAGTTATGTGATACAGGTTTGCATAAACGAATATTTCTAATTGCAAGGGACAAAATGTTTATGTCTCCTCAAAATGCATATGTCGAAATCTTCACCCCGAACATGATGGCGTTAGGAGGTAGGACCTTTGGGAGGTGATTTCATTAGGTCATGAGAACAGAACCCTCTTTACTAGAATTAGTACCTTACAAAAGAAGTCTTAGACAGGTCCCTTGCCCCGTCTGACAGGCAAGGTCCCAGCCGAAGAGCTGTCTAGGAAACAGGCCCTCAGTTGAGTTGAGTTCAGTTCAGTTCAGTCGACTGCTCAGTCATGTCCAACTCTTTGCGACCCCATGAACCGCAGAACGCCAGGCCTCCCTGTCCATCACCAACTCCCAGAGTTCATCCAAACCCATGTCAATCGAGTCGGTGATGCTATCCAGCCATCTCATCCTCTGTCATCCCTTTCTCCTCCTGCCTTCAGTCTTTCCCAGCATCAGGTTCTTTTCCAATGAGTCAGCTCTCTGCATCAGGTGGCCAAAGTATTGGAGTTTCAGCTTCAACATCATTCCTTCCAATGAACACCCAGGGCTGATCTCATTTAGGATGGACTTGTTGTATCTCCTTGCAGTCTAAGGGACTCTCAAGAGTCTTCTCCAACACCACAGCTCAAAAACATCAGTTCTTCGGTGCTCAGCTGTCTTTATAGTCCAACTCTCATATCCATACATGACCACTGGAAAAACCATAGCCTTGACTAGACGGACCTTTGTTGGCAAAGTAATGTCTCTGCTTTTTAATATGCTATCTAGGTTGGTCATAACTTTCCTTCCAAGGAGTAAGTGTCTTTTAATTTCATGGCTGCAATCACCATCTGCAGTGATTTTGAAGCCCCCCAAAATAAAGTCTGTCTGTTTCCACTGATTCCCCATCTATTTGCCATGAAGTGTGTGGATCACAATAAACTGTGGAAAATTCTGAAAGATATGGGAATACCAGACCACCTGGCGTGCCTCTTTGCAGGTCAGGAAGCAATAGTTAGAACTGGACATGGAACAACAGACTGGTTCCAAATAGGAAAAGGAGTACGTCAAGGCTGTATATTGTCACCCTGCTTGTTTAACTTCTATGCAGAGTACATCATGAGAAACACTGGACTGGAAGAAACACAAGCTGGAATCAAGATTGCCAGAAGAAATATCAATAACCTCAGATATGCAGATGACACCACCCTTATGGCAGAAAGCGAAGAGCAACTAAAAAGCCTCTTGATGAAAGTGAAAGAGGAGAGTGAAAAAGTTGGCTTAAAGCTCAACATTCAGAAAATGAAGATCATGGCATCTGGTCCCATCACTTCATGGCAAATAGATGGGGAAACAGTGGAAACAGACAGACTTTATTTTTTGGGGCTCCAAAATCACTGCAGATGGTGACTGCAGCCATGAAATTAAAAGATGCTTACTCCTTGGAAGAAAAGTTATGACCAACCTAGATAACATATTGAAAAGCAGAGACATTACTTTGCCGACTAAGGTCCATCTAGTCAAGGCTATGATTTTTCCAGTAGTCATGTATGGATGTGAGAGTTGGACTGTGAAGAAGGCTGAGCGCCAAAGAATTGATGCTTTTGAACTGTGGTGTTGGAGAAGACTCTTGAGAGTCCCTTGGACTGAAAGGAGATACAACCAGTCCATCCTAAATTAGATCAGCCCTGGGTGTTCATTGGAAGGAATGATGCTAAAGCTGAAATTCCAGTACCTTGGCCACCTCATGCGAAGAGTTGACTCATTGGAAAAGACTCTGATGCTGGGAGGGATTGGGGGCAGGAGGAGAAGGGGACAACAGAGGATTAGATGGCTGGATGGCATCACGGACTCGATGGACGTGAATCTGAGTCAACTCCAGGAGTTGATGATGGACAGAGAGGCCTGGCGTGCTGCGATTCATGGGGTCGCGAAGAGTCGGACACGACTGAGCAACTGAACTGAACTGAACTCAACTGGCTGATGGGACTGGATGCCATGATCTTAGTTTTCTGAATGTTGCGCTTTAAGCCAACATTTTCACTCTCTTTTTTCACTTTCATCAAGAGGCTCTTTAGTTCTTCTTCACTTTCTACCATAAGGGTGGTGTCATCTGCATATCTGAGGTTACTTGGTATTTCCCCCAGGAGTCTTGATTCCAGCTTGTGCTTCCTCCAGCCCAGCATTTCTCATGATGTACTCACCAGACACCAGTTCTGCCTTCAGTTTAATCTTGGACTTCTTAGCCTTCAGAAATGTGAGAAATAAATTCCTACTACTCATAGACTACTGAATCAATATATTTGTGCTATACCATCCCTAGTGGACTCATAGGCACTTAGCCATTAAGGATCCAAGAGAAATGATTATTTTGCCACTGGAAACAGCTTCTAGACTCAGAAACAAGTAAAATCTGGAGAGCCTTTCCAGAAATCAGAAATATTAGCAAAGAGCTTCATAGATGATTTATATAAAATTTTCTTTTACTTGCTAAATGCATTTTTTAAACTGCTCTAAGCTTAAGTATTCTCATCCTTAGAATGTGCATAATTCCTGTACCTGTATCATAGGGTTACTGTGGAGTTAAATGAACTAGAATAAAGCAGTTAGTAGAGTCGAGCCCCAATGAGGGCTCAATAAGTATAACTTGTCTACTCTGATTTAGTTTGCTGTTATTCTATAATAATTACCTATTATAGAACCTCTTATATAAGAATAATGAAATTATTAATAGATTAATGAATTTGTTGTTAATCAGTCACTAAGGCACATCCAACTCTATTGTGACCCCATGGACTGTAGCCCAGCAGGTTCCTCTGTCCATGGGATTTCCCAGGCAAGTACTGCAGTGGGTTGCCATTTCCTTCCCCAGGGGATCTTCCCGACCTAAGGATCAAACCCAAGTCTCCTACACTGGAAGGCAAATTCTTTACTGCTGAGTCACCTGGGAAGTAGATGTCTGAATACTCTTGGGGAAAGTCAGTAATTTCCAGTTAAGTGATACTGACAAATCCTATGAAGCTAGAGATTCTAGTGGTCCTTGAGGAACCATTTTCTTAGCCTCTGTGCTGTCGCCAGTGAAACTATTTATAGCTTTTGTTCCTGCTGTACTTGAGCCAAAGTACTGCCCCATTTCTCAAGGAGATGCCATTAGCTCACCATCCCCACACTGTGCATGGACATTCTGTAGCTGTAGCAGTAGGTCTGAGCAGATGGACAAAGCAGCCTGTGGACACATGTTCACCCTCCTTTGCCGCAATTCGTCTTCCTTTACATTCTCTCCGAACATGTTTTAGAATGGAAATGCCTTTATTCCATTTATATTTAGTCAATTATCCGATTTATTTTCTGTTTTTACAATCTCATTCAACTCAGCACATTAGCTCAGTTTAAGGCCTGACAGCTGTGGAAACTTGGTTTATTCACTTTGAGAGAAAAAGGACAAGCTAGCACAGAGTCTCCCTGTTTGATGAGTCCCATGCAGTTGATGATGAGTATGGATGATATTCTGGCTCTCATATTAAATTCTGCTCTGAAGCCATTAGAGGCAAAACGGTGTAACTGACTATAACCTGACACATTTTCCAGGAAGATGCAAGTGGTTGTTTCCAAAGGGATGCCAATTCATTCTTTTCCACAGGACTTACTCAGAATATTTAATTCTGACCTATTGGCCTACCCCCCATTAGCTGTTGTTTCTAGCGTCTTTGACTCCCTCCAGGAGATGGGAAGAAATTCTCCATTTGCTTCATCTAAAATGCTTTTTTTTTTTTTTAATATTCTTGAAGATACGAGAGACATCCCGAGGCCCTAGTTCCCATGTTCTCGTTAAATTGTGAGCACTGGATCATTTCAGTTTAATGGATCTTATTTGTTTTTCATTCTTTGTCCACCACTCTTTTAAGTCCTTTCTCCATACTCTCAGAAGGCTCTGACAGGAAAGTCTGTGCCTTAGCTGGAGATGCTTTCACCTTGATGCCTACCCTCCCACCGTGACCAATGTTTCTGTACTGAAGATAAGGCTTGCCTTTGCTTAACTCTGCAGCCCATGGGCAGGGATTGCTCTCCCACTGGGTGCCTTGCAGTCATATTGTAGATTTTGCTTCCATGGCTGAGCCACTGATGAAAGTGAAAGTCGCTCAGTCGTGTCTGACTCTTTATGACCCTGTGGACTATACAGTCCCTGGAATTCTCCAGGCCTGAATACTGGAATGGGTAGCTTTTCCTCCTCCAGGGGATCTTCCCAACCCAGGGATCGAACCCAGGTCTCCCACAATGCAGGCGGATTCTTTACCAGCTGAGCCACAAGGGAAGCCCCAAAATGCATTAGTGGGTACCCTATCCCTTCTCCAGCAGATCTTCCTGACCCAGGAATTGAACTGGGATCTCCTGCATTGCAGGTGGATTCTTTACCAGCTGAGCTATGAGGGAAGCCCCTAGCCACTGATAATGATTAAAAATTCAAAAGACTGCCAAAGAGCCACATTTCTGTTCCCTCACAGGGGGACCCTAAAAACATGTATTCTAAATGGCTTCTTCGTGCTACCCTGGGGGTTCAGTGGTAAAGAGTACGCCTGCCAATGAAGGAGACGTGGCTCGAACCCTGATTCAGGAAGATCCCACATGCCATGGAGCAGCTAAGCCCGTGCACCGCAACTATTGAGCCTGTGCACTAGAGCCTGGGATCTGCAACTACTGAGCCGGTGCGCTATAGCTACTGAGCCTGTGTGCCCTAGAGCCTGTGTTTCACAGCAAGGCAAGCCCCGTTTATGAGAAGCCCATGCACCACAATTAGCCCCCGCTCACCCTAACTAGAGAAAAAAAGAAAAAGTGATGCAACAAAGACACAGCACAGCCTAAATAAATAAATTATTAAAAAGAAAAAAACAACCCCGAAATACCAAATATGACATTTTCCTGGCAAGTCTAGTAATTACTTAAAAATGAAATAAATAAATAAATAGATGCCTTCTCCCTAAGGCTAATATCAGTTTTATCTTCAAAGCATCAATGTGACTTCTTTTTTTATAGGTACACAGGAAGACCAAAGGGTGACAGGTGAAAATGTTTCTAAGCTTAGTCTTACTACTGACTCATTGTATACACCAGATTTGAATTCCCCTTTATATTCCATTTCCAAAATGGGATAGAAAGACGTGGGATAAACTGTTCTCTAAGTCAGTCAAGTCTTCACATCCTAAATAGCTCCTCTCAGAAACTTCTCAGGGTTTCCTTTGCCCTGCGGGTGGGTCTGAACACACCTCCTTGTGTCCAGCTGTGCTGTGATCCCTTTTTAGAGACACAGCATCCATGAACAACACAGCTGTGCTCCTTTAGTGCACAGTGTTCAATAGCTCAGGCCCTGAATCCAAATGCCAGTTTTGCCCCTTTGCTGCTCCATAGATTTGGGCTGATAAATGAGCTTCTTTGACCATAGTTGCTTTATCTATAAAGTAGGGGTGATATTAATGCATATCCCATAGCCTTACAGGGAAGACTAAATAAACTGTAATTAGAAAGTTGATGTGACGTATAAAGCATAAAACAAGTAGTATATAGGTATGAAATAGTTATTTAACTTATGAGTTTACAGGTTTGGCTCAGGCCATTATACCTTTTTTAAAAGATTTGCTTGATATGGACCATTTTCTTTAAGCTTTGTATTTTGTGTTAGGGTTAGCTGATTAACCATGTTGTGATAATTCCAGATGAAAAGTGAAGAGACTCAGTCATACACATGCTTGTATCCATTCTTCCTGAAACCCCAGTCCCATCCAGGCTGCCACATAACATTGAGCAGAGTTTCACGTGCTATACAATAGGTCGTTATTAGTTATCCATTGTAACTATAGCAGTATGTACATGTTACTGTGGGCCATTTTTAAAGTCTCTATTGAATTTGTTATAATACTGCTTCTATGTTATGCTTTTGATTTTTTTGACCATGAGGAGTGTGGGGTCTTAGCACCCTGACCAAGGATTGAACCCACACCCCTGCTTTGGAAGGTGAAGTCTTAACCACTGAACCACCAGGGAGGTCCTCAATATAAGCTTTTAGAGGACAAGACGTTGGTTGCATTTCATTTTTGTGTCTCTGTAATGTAGCGCAATGGTCTACATTTATTAGTTCAATGAATAATGAATGGACAAATTATATGAGTGATTAAATAATCACTTCAGGTTTATAATTTGTTACATAAATAGTTTCCAGATAGACATTTTCCCTTTGGGAGTGTTCTTTAAGATGGTCCTAATGCTAATACTGAAGCTGAAGCTCCAATACTTTGGCCACCTGATGCGAAGAGCCGACTCATTTGAAAAGACCCTGATGCTGGGAAAGATTGAGGGCAGGAGAAGAATGGGATGACAGAGGATGAGATGATTAGATGTCATCACCGACTCGATGGACATGAGTTTGTGCAAGCTCCGGGAGATAGTGAAGGACAGGGAAGCTTGGCATGCTGCAGTCCGTGGAGTCACAGAGTTGGACACAACTTAGTGACTGAACGACAGCAAATGCTAATACTGTTGCCTAAAGTGGATCTGTAATGTAGCCTGGGGCCTGAACCCCAGCAGATGTCTCCTTGGACCCGATTGTAATCATATTCCTTCCGTCACTGGGTCATACTCCAGTAGTCATCTTCCTTTTTTTTTTTTGTCCCCAGGGATGTAGCCTACCTGCTCAGTTTTCTAATTCTTAGTTTAGTTTAGTTTTCCCCCTTTTCTTAAGATTAAAAAAAAAAATAAAGGCAGAAATATGGCAAAACTCTCAATGAACCCACATTATCAGCTCAGAAACTCTGTTCCTTTGCAGAAAAGCAGATTGCAGATGTTGCAGCATCAAATGGAATTGACATGTGACCTTTGCTCTTATTGATTATTGCTTATTTGTGGCAGACACGTTCCTTCCCCGTTTAGGCCTTAGTGCTTCTTCATGAGTTAGTCACTCACATTGAGTGTTTACAACTCCAAACTTCTTAACACCATTAGCCCTGATAATATCCCTTCCTTCCAAGGTTTCCAGGTTATTCAGGTAGGCAATTTCTATACCAATCATGTCTCAGGGTTATTATTTTACATACTTAATAAGAAAAGAGAATGATGCAAAGCGGTAGAAGGCAGGTAAGATTAATGGGTTGAACTGGCCAATTACCAGACCACCTAGTTTTTACTGGTAGCTTTTTTTCTTATTTTATTTCATTTTAGTATGGGAGTATAACTGTTATACAGTGTTGTGAGTTGTAAGCAATTGTTTTACAGTTTCTGCTGTACAACAAAGTGAATCTTCTGATCAGAGAGCCTGGGGACAAAAAAGGAAAATGACAACCTTTCCTGAATCCTGTTCCCAGATGGAAGCTATAGTAATGGCATGCCCTTTGGTAGCTGAAAGCATGTGGCTGTAAGAAGTGTTTCAGTTTTCAGAATGGCAGTTCATGAATTTTCTTAGCTTCTTCCTGATGTGGGTTTATGGCCAGTTGGATGGTGATACCAATACAAGGCTTGCTAAAATGTACCAAAGCTGGTGGCTATTTTGAGAAAGGAGCCTTTAGGCTATCAGACTAAGCCACCTCAGCAATACTGTCAATTGCTAAGGATTTAGCTCAACTCCCTAAGAATAGGGGCACAGTTTTGTTATTCTGGACTTTGCATCTTGGTGTATCCCTAGGTAGGTACCTTTTCTTCCCTTTGGTTACATTGTCTTTCTGTCCTGATGCATTCCAGCCCCTCCAGAAAAGAATGACAGGAATAGACGTCTAAGGCACTCATCTCAGAATGGAGAGCAGGCTGAAAAATGATTACTTAGTCATTATTATTGCTTAATGCATTTCTGGATTTGTATTATCTGTCATTAAATAGCATAGCATTCACCCATTCATCCACCCCTGTATCAATTCAGTCACTTACTCAGTGACTATCAGCTACAACTGGGTAACCTCCTGATTTTACCATTTACTGGCTCTGTGATACTGGGTATGGTTATTAACCTCACTGAACTTCAGTCTCTGCATATTCAAAGGATGAGTGATAATAACTAACACAAGGTTGTTAGAGAGTTAAATGATAGTTACAAAGCTTCAAGGCTGGGTGCTGACTCAAGTACCTCTTGAGTAGGAGGTACTCAAGAGATGGTAGCCTGAAAGAATATTTCTTACATTTTGGATGGTTTATAGAGCTACAATTTTCAACATAGGTAGTGACTATGTTTTTGTAGTCTTACTAGTGGCATTAAAAAAAAAAAACATTTTAGGATTCTTTAAAATCTAAGGAATTGGATTTTGTCCTCCTTCCTTGTTGTTTAGCCACTAAGTCATGTCCGACTCTCTTGCGACTGTATGGACTGTAGCCCATCAGGTTCCTCTGTCCATAAGATCTCTCAGGCAAGAATACTGGAGTGGGTTACCAGTTCCTTGCCATTTCCTCCTTCTTACTATATCAAAAAACTTGAACAAAATAGGTTTCCTTTTAATAGCTCTATTAATAGAGAAGGAAGCATGTAATGAGATTTCTTTGGACTGTAAAATAATAAAAACTTGGTAGGCATTTTTATATATATATATATATATATATATATATATATATATATAGGAAGGAATGTTTTTCCATATGAGAGGACAGTTTAGAGGTTTTAAAATTTTAAATAGTCAAGAATCTCACCTTGGGGAAAAATTGGAAGCAATATCTTTTTCTTATATGATAAATCAAGAATTGTGGACTGAATATCCATGACTCCTTCTCCTTTTAAATACCACACTTGTGGGACAGAGAGATTTTTGCCTCTCAAATTCTGAATCTGTGAATTTGACTCAGTACAAGTTAGGAACCATGCTTTCCTCATACACCTCCTGTGACCTTTTTAGAAGTATGCTTTTGAATTGTGGTGTTGGAGAAGACTCTTGAGAGTCCCCTAAACTGCAAGGAGATCCAACCAGTCCATCCTAAAGGAAATCAGTCCTGGGTGTTCATTGGAAGGACTGATGCTGAAGCTGAGACTCCAATCCTTTGGCCACCTGATGTGAAGAACTGACTCATTTGAAAAGACCCTGATGCTGGGAAAGATTGAGGGCAGGAGGAGAAGGGGACGACAGAGGATGAGATGGTTGGATGGCATCACCGGCTCACTGGACATGAGTTTGAGTAAGCTCCAGGAGTTGGCAATGGACAGGAAGGCCTGGAACGCTGCAGTCCATGGGGTCGCAAAGAGCCGGGACACGACTGAGCTGAACTGAACTTCCTTTTCTCATATGTCAGTTATGGGAGTCTTTAAAAAATCTGTTTCTCTAGATGATGTCTGTATTCAACCAACTTGAAGATTCTCCCATTTGTGTTTTGCAGAGGGGTTTAGCGGGTGAGGGTTTTGACTTGACCCTGGTCTTCTGCAGGCCAGGCCTAACTTATGCAGGTAAGGGCATGTACTGGAAGTGAAGAAGAGAATTATGTTCTACAGCCCTTTCAGAAGTTCAAGGACACCTTGGTAGAGCCAGGCCTGCTGCTGAGAGCATGCTAGTAGTAAGAGCAGGTTCTTTGGGCCAGCGTCACGGGCAAGAATGAAGTCAATCTTACACTTGTCAGTTCTGATACTGAGCTGGAGCTTATCCCATGCTGAGCCAGAGTTGCTAGCTCATCATTAGCTATGACATCATTAGCTTGAGGCTTTAAGATCCAAGACTGTCTGACTCTTCGCGACCCCATGAATCGCAGCACGCCAGGGCTCCTCGTCTATCACCAACTCCCGGAGTTTACTCAAACTTATGTCCATCGAGTCGGTGATGCCATCCAGCCATGTCATCCTCTGTCATCCCCTTCTCTTCCTGCCCCCAATCCCTCCCAGCATCAGGGTCTTTTACAATGAGTCAACTCTTCACATGAGGTGGCCAAAGTATTGGAGTTTCAGCTTCAGCATCAGTCCTTCCAATAAACACCTAGGACTGAATTCCTTTAGGATGGACTGGTTGGATCTCCTTGCAGTTTAGGGGACTCTCAAGAGTCTTCTCCAATACCACATTTCAAAAGCATCAATTCTTCCGCGATCAGCTTTCTTCACAGTCCAACTCTCACATCCATACATGACCACTGGAAAAGCTATAGCCTTGACTAGACGGACCTTTGTTGGCAAAGTAATATCTCTGCTTTTCAATATGCTATCTAAGTTGGTCATAACTTTCCTCCAAGGAGTAAGCGTCTTTTAATTTCATGGCTGCAATCAAGCTCTGTTTTACACAACCTCAAAAACCACTGTAGGTAGAAGCTCTGGTATTCTTAAGAACTAATTAGATCTCGAATGGGCTCTTCATAGGAGAGTTTCCTACATCTGGAGGTATTGAAGAAAAAGTAAGAACAGACACTTTTCAGGGTTATTGAAAGAATGTATTCATCAGATACATTTTGTGGTTGATAACTACTAAGGTTCTTCTCTATCTTAGAAATTCTATGATTATTTGAATTGGATCCATTTTCAATCCTTTTTTTCCCATCGGGAAGTTGTTCTCTGATGCACAAGTACAGCTTTTCTTCTTTGAAATTTAACAAGAAATTATAGAAATCTGAAACATTTAAAAATGATGGCTAATTAATATATTAATTAGAGATACCAAGGGAACATTTCATGCAAAGATGGGCTCAATAAAGGACAGAAATGATATGGACCTAACAGAAGCAGAAGATACTGAGAAGAGGTGGCAAGAATACACAGAAGAACTTTACAAAAAAGATCTTCAAGATCAAGATAATCACAATGGTGTGATCACTCACCTAGAGCCAGACATCCTGGAATGTGAAGTCAGGTGGGCCTTAGAAAGCATCAATATGAACAAAGCTAGTGGAGGTGATGGCATTCCAGTTGAGCTATTTCAAATCCTGAAAGATAATGCTATGAAAGTGCTGTACTAAATAAGCCAGCAAATTTGGACAACTCAGCAGTGGCCACAGGACTGGAAAAGGTCAGTTTTCATTCCAATCCCAAAGAAAGGCAATGCCAAAGAATGCTCAAACTATCGCACAATTGCACTCATCTCACATGCTAGTAAAGGAATGCTCAAAATTCTCCACACCAGGCTTCAGCAATACGTGAACTGTGAACTTCCAGATGTTCAAGCTGGTTTTAGAAAAGGCAGAGGAACCAGAGATCAAATTGCCCACATCCGCTGGATCATGGAAAAAGCAAGAGAGTTCCAGAAAAACATCTATTTCTGCTTTCTTGACTATGCCAAAGCCTTTGACTGTGTGGATCACAATAAACTGTGGAAAATTCTGAAAGAGATGGGAATACCAGACCACCTGACCTGCCTCTTGAGAAACCTATATGCAGGTCAGGAAGCAACAGTTAGAACTGGACATGGAACAAGAGACTGGTTCCAAATAGGAAAAGGAGTATGTCAAGGCTGTATATCGTCACCCTGCTTATTTAACTTCTATGCAGAGTACATCATGAGAAATGCTGGGCTAGAAGAAGCACAAGCTGGAATCAAGATTGCCGGAAGAAATGTCAATAACCTCAGATATGCAGATGACACCACCCTTATGGCAGAAAGTGAAGAGGAGCTAAAAAGCCTCTTGATGAAAGTGAAAGAGGAGAGTGAAAAAGTTGGCTTAAAGCTCAACATTCAGAAAACTAAGATCATGGCATCCGGTCCCATCCCTTCATGGGAAATAGATGGGGAAACAGTGGAAACAGTGTCAGACTTTATTTTGGGGGGCTCCAAAATCACTGCAGATGGTGATTGCAGCCATGAAATTAAAAGACGCTTACTCCTTGGAAGAAAAGTTATGACCAACCTAGATAACATATTCAAAAGCAGAGACATTACTTTGCCAACAAAGGTCCGTCTAGTCAAGGCTATGGTTTTTCTAGTAATCATGTATGGATGTGAGAGTTGGACTGCGAAGAAAGCTGAGCGCCAAAGAATTGATGCTTTTGAACTGTGGTGTTGGAGAAGACTCTTGAGAGTCCCTTGGACCACAAGGAGATCCATCCAGTCCATTCTAAAGGAAATCAACCCTGGGATTTCCTTGGAAGGAATGATGCTAAAGCTGAAACTCCAGTACTTTGGCCACCTCATGCGAAGAATTGACTCATGGGAAAAGACTCTGATGCTGGGAGGGATTGGGGGCAGGAGGAGAAGGGGACGACAGAGGATGAGATGGCTGGATGGCATCCCTCACTCGATGGACGTGAGTCTGAGTGAACTCCGGGAGTTGGTGGTGGACAGGGAGGCCTGGCGTGCTGCGATTCATGGGGTCGCAAAGAGTCGAACACAACTGAGGGACTGAACTGAATTAACATATTGCTCTCAGAGAAATATGATCAGAGGTATCAAAAGTGGAATGGAGGTTTTATTTATTTTTAGCATCATCCTGATTTCCTCTACTGTGTGAAGGAGAAAGACAGATTAGAAGAGGAAAGGAGAGAGTGGGGGAGCAAGGGACACCATACTCAATTTCCCAGCAAAGGGAAGAAGACCAAGAAATCGAATTCTAAAAAACACATGTAACACAGTGCTGGGTTGTCGTGTTCATGTATAATACTCATCTTCCCTTAGACCTGACTGGCTTTCTGCTGGACCTGAAGCGCCTCCCTTAAGAGGATGACTGCAGAACTGTTAGAAATCCTGGTATGTCACAGTTCTGCCACCCAACCTCTTCTCGTACTGCAGCCTGGAGACTTTGCAGAGCCCTAGTTAATTAATGTTGAACCTTTCAGGGTATCTGTGAATCTCAGCAGGGGTGGTAGGGGAATAGAATTTAATTAAAGGCACAAGCTAGGTGGGGATTGTGATGTCTCAGATTCCAGGAGGAATCATTGTATGGTTCTTGCTAGTGGGAGGTAAGCAGGTTGGCAAAGTGTGCAAAGGTCAGAGAAAGATCCCAAAGGCCTCAAAGAGGAAGAAGAACAAAGAAGTGGGATGATCCAGCTGAGCTTTACCAAGGTGTGGTCATAGAGAAGTGTGTGTGTGTTTCTGTGTATGCGCCCATGTGCACTTGCCGTGTAAACATACTTAGAGGTAGCAGCCCTTTCCCCTGATAGAAATTTGATGATGGCAGCAACAAAACCTAAACAGAGAATAATTAAAGAGCAAGGGGTAGCTAATGAAATGAAAATAATTTTAAAAGGATGAAAAGAAATTGTTGTTAACACACCATGTGGTTAACCCATGAACCTAGCTGCTGTGGAAACATAATAACACAGAGTCAGCTCCTGCAATGCAAATAAGCTCCTTCCTGGGTGGAAACGGGGCTCTTCAGAGAAAGATTAACTTTTCTGTCCATGGAGGCATAATTTAACTCACTGGAATAGTAATTTGACAAATGGCACCATTGTGGACCTGGTGAATGCTGCTGGTTTCTATTAGGAAAGTTGTGTGCTGCAAACACCTAAAGAAAAACATTCTTGAGTTCCTCCAACCCAGCAAAAGGACAGCTCTGAGCCTGCTCATGTTCAAGCATTCCAGCACTGGAAATAAATCTCTAAGGTTTGGTCACATGTGACTCATACAGGGCAGAATGAACCTCCTTCAGAAAACATTTCTCCAAGGGTTGGGGGCTTTGCCCACACTGGATTTTGGAATCTTGATGGTTCTTGTCATTTTGGCCCATTTCTAGTTGCCTGCAGTACTGAGCCTCAGAGAGTTTCCTCTCTGAGCTGTGTCTTGATAAGTCTGAACCCAATACAACCTTGCCATCAGGTGGGCCTCCTGATGATTGTATTACTCCTCCTTGGTTCCAGTTATTTTTGTGCATGCTTCATTGATTCTTGCTGCTCACTTCCTGTGGGCACACTTACTCCCTGAGAAGCAGGGGCTCTGTCTCCCTCATTTACGCCTTCTCTGTGACATCTAGCTGTTCAGTATGTCACCTAATATAGGTGCTCAATAAATATTTAACAAAATAGCTGATACTTTGTGATACTTCATCTGGTCCCATCACTTCATGGCAAATAAATGGGGGAAAAATGGAAACAGTGACAGACTTTATTTTCTCAGGCTCCAAAATCACTCAGGACAGTGACTGCAGCTTTGAAACTGAAACATGCTTGCTCCTAGGAAGAAAAGCTGTGATGAACCTAGGCAGTGTATAATAAAGCAGAGACATTACTTTGTTAACAGAGGTCCATCTAATCAAAGCTATGGTTTTTCCAGTAGTCATGTATGGATGTGAGCGTTGGACCATAAAGAAAGCTGAGTGCCAAAGAATTGATGCTTTCAAACTATGGTGCTGGAGAAGACTTTTGAGAGTCCCTGGGACAGCAAGGAAATCAAACCAGTCCATCCTAAAGGAGATCAACCCTGAGTACTCATTGGAAGGACTGATGCTGGAGCTGAAACTCCAACACTTTGGCCACCTGGTGCAAAGAACTGACTCATTGGAGAAGCCCTGATGCTGGGAAAGATTGAAGGCAGGAAGAGGAGTGGATGGCAGAGAATGGGTTGGTTGGATGGCATCCCCAACTCAGTGGACATGAGTTTGAGCAAACTCATATAGGATAGTGAAGGATGGGGAAGCGTGGTGTGCGGCAGTCCGTGGGGTAGACAAGAGTTGGACACGACTGAGCTACTGAACAACAACAAGCTGATCCTTCAGGAAATATGGAGACACCCTATCTCCGCTCTTCTACTTCTTGGACTCTAGCTTTGGAGAGGATTTGTTTGGGAAGCCATGAAGGAATGTTTTTAATGAGACAGTCTTTGGCTACAGTCAAGAAAGCAACATCAGCAAAAGATGGTAGTAACAGACCTGTGCTGTTTCCTGCCAATGGGTGTTCCGCATGTCCCCTCGGAAAGATGAAACCAAAAGTTTGCTTCCACTCTTGGGTGAACACGCTAGCTGCGTTTTTAACCTTTGCTAATCGAGTTTTGGCCACCCAGCTCTAGGAATTCACCTGGGCCAAACTGGGCCGCTCCAGGATGGAATATGCCCCCAGCAGCTCCACTCTTTGACCCTCTCGGTGCCTTGTCCTCTGTCTGGTGCTACTTCTGATGTGCTAAGTAATATGCCACACGCACATGGTCAAACCAAATTAACGAAGAATGAGATCCTAGGCTTCCCTTACTTCATATTGCCCTTATCACAGAACATTATTCCAGTAGGGCATGTGCCCTTCACAAAAAAAAAAAAGATTTTTATACAGAAACAGCTGTGATTGGGGAAAGACAAGGTAAAATATATGCAACTCTCATCTAGAGAATAAAGAGAAGAGAGGGTGGTCAGCAGTAGCAATCCTGGTGGCTAACTCATCTTTGCATAATACATCTTCTTATCTGTCTCATGCTTTTTATGACTGAGGTTGAATAGTAGAGAAAGATAGGTATTAATGTTCAGGAAATAAGACACACAGATTAATTTGTACCTGCAACCTTTTCAGTCTTATATTTGACAGGTTACATGCGGACAAAGCCTCATAAGGGGTCTAGGATTGGTTTAGATCCAGGCGAAAATAATGTCTGAAAAATTCATTACCTTTTTTGATGAAGGCAGTCCCTTTTTGGCTTTTGATACTATGTTGCTTTGGGGAAATGTAACGCCTGGAGAGAAAGCAGGCCAGTTTTTCCAAAGCAAGGACTTTACAACTCACAAAAATGCTGAGAAGGTGGTTTGATTGTGCCCACTTTACAAATGAAGGAACTGAAGCACAAAGTGGTTCTGGTCGTCCTGCCAATGAGCTGGATCCGTCCCGGGCCTCTCCTGGTTTGTCTACCTCCACTGGACATGCTCTTTCATCTTCACTGTTCGTACGCATCACAGCGCCATCCAACCTGAAGAGCGCCAGTTTTATACTAAGCCAAAGAAGATGAAAATAAGAGTTGAAAAACAAAACAAACAAGAAAAAGCACCAGCTGAATTAGAAGATGCATTCGGTGCTTCTTGATCAGGCTTTGATGGCCGGAACATCAAGGTTCAACTCTCACTTGAATCTTCAGACATGGAAGGTAAGAGAAATTTAAGACCAAGTAATAATCCAGGAACCAAGGGTGCAGATGTGCTTATGAAGTGTCTTAGTCAATATTATAACAAAGTATCATGAGCTAGATGACTTACAACAACCTGTTGTCTCATAGTTCTGGAGTCTAGAAGTCCAGAAGCAAGGCAGGGTAGTGCTCCTTCTGAAGGCTGTGGACAGAATGCTTCCAGGCCCCGTCCTAGCTTCTGGTGATGGCCATCAGTCCTGGGTGTTCCTTGACTTGCAGCTGCGTCACTCAGCTTCTGCCTCTTTCATCACATGGCATTCTACTTGTGTGTCTCTCTAGCCACGTGACTTTTCCCTCTTCCTGTATGGATTGGTCTATTGGATTAGAGGGCACCGTATGACCTCATCTTAACTTGATTATGTCTGCAAAGACTGTTTCCAAACAAAGTCATATTCTCAGGTATCGGGGATGAGGGCTTCAACATATCTCTTGAGGGGATCCAACTCAACCCCTAACCCCACGCATAATTGCTCTTCTTCACATTTCTGTGGGCTGCTGCCCATGGTCACTAAGCATGCCGTTGCTCACATGCTGAGGCGTGGGGGACACCCAGGGATTTATCTCTTTGACCGGTGGCCCTGGGATGTGCTTCCCACTCTGCTGCCTCTTCCAGTTCCCCCTCAGCTGGGATCACTCTGGTGTCCTGCAGAGTACATGGCTGGCCTTTGACAAAGCACAGCCTAAGTCCTTCCTCGTTCAAGCGCCTAACCCAGAGCAAAAAGGCAGAGACCCAAATGCCTTCTCTGAGATTATCTTTTGATTACATATCCTGAGAGCAGAAACATCACAGATGTGGCCCGTGATCTAGAAATCAAAGTGTGTGTTCCCTAAGGGAAACACTAACCCTGCAGATATCACTCAGCGTAACACACCCAGTGCCTCACCTCCACAGTGTCCTCTCACTGTCCATGCAGAAGGGACCAGAGGGGCTCCTGGAGCAGCAACGCCCCCACCAAAGGGGCAGAGATGGCCAGTGGAGCAAAGGCATTTGAGGACCTCTGGTCTGTTCTATTCATTTCACAGCTCAGAAAGGATAAATGACCGGACTAAACTATTTATTGTCAGGTGAATGACCAGGACACTGCTCCGAAGTCAGACCATTTAGCTGGCTGATGCCCTTTTAAGTGATAAAGCATGGAGTTTCTGGTTTTTAATACATGCAGTGGATGGTGTACCCATCACCATAGTACAGGTATTAGGAGCAGAGTCATACCAGCCTGAGTTTCTATCTTGGTTCCTCCCCTTGCAAGTTGTGTGATCGGAGGAAAGTTTCATCATCTGTAACATGGTAATGATAATAATAATATTGGTGGCCCAGTGGTTAGGAATCTGCCTTGCAATGCAGAGGACTCGGATTCGATCCTTGGTTGAGGAACTAAGATCCCAAGTGCCCCCGAGCTACTGAGCCTGCGAGTAACTAGGGAGTCCGTGGACCACAGCAAAAGACCCCATGTGATGCGGTGAAGACCCACCAAGTGCCACACCTAAGACCTGACACAATCAAATAAATATGCCAAGGAATATTAAAAAGATCAAAGGAAGAGAATGAGCACATGTTATCTATCTCATAGAGCAGATACGGGGATAAGATTTATGTGCATTGAAAGGACTTAGCACATTGCCTCACACAGATAAAGTGCCAGGAAGGGGCTGGCATGATTATGACTGTTGTCCTTCACTTTAGAATCCGTGTGTCCTGAACTTACTGCAGCTTAGGTATAGGAGCCCCAGGGCATCGGGAAGACGCATTCGCTTCCCCTGAACCTTGGCATATTCAGAGCAGTGGGATCGAGAGAAGAGGCAGGGCAGCGAGGGTGGGCACCGGCTGAGCATGCAGTCACCAAGCAGGGCAGCAGAGAGGGAATCTCACTGAAGATCTTCCGTTATCTCTCATGCTGCCTGTAGGCTCAGTAGCTCGGGGGCACGTGGGATCTTAGTTCCTCAACCAGGGATTGAATCCAGGTCTCCTGCATTGCAAGGCGCATTCTTAACCACTGGACCGCCAACATTATTATTATCATTACCATTTTACAGATGACAAAACTTTCCCCAAATCACACAGCTTGCAAGTGGAGGAACCAAGATAGAAACCCAGGCTGGTATGACTCTGCTCCTGACACCTGTACTTCCTGGTGGAAGCCTTCAATTTTTTCAGAGAAAAGGACTCAGGGGTTGGCAGCAAAGAAGTAGGAGATCAAGAAAGTAAGGCTGAGATTTATCATCTCTTTCAGGTCTGGTTGGAACCCCTGATCCCAGAACCAAGTTGTGAAGGTTATTTTGTTGTAGTTATGATGCTCTAAGGGTCTGATGAAGGGTATAGAAAATATATTTTCACATTATAAGCATCCCATACATCTACACTCCTTTTTCATTCTTGTATTTGTATCAGGTACTATCTCTTGCATTATGAATGTCATTGCCTCTGGCCCAGTGTCTGTCACCCTCCTTCTTTCTAGTCAGTGACTCTGACATGCCATGAGCTTGAAAAATAGATTCTGTGCTGTTAACCTTAGGTGTAAGTCAAGCCCCAAGCTCCTTCAATCTCTCTTTTTTGGTTTGCTTTCTTTGATGAGGTGGCCTTTAAAGACAGGAAAAAATTTGAACTAGGATTTCTGAAATTCGCATTTAAGTTGTGGTTCTTTTTCTAGTTGTTTTGTGTTCTCCTTCAAGTTTCTTGATTTCTTTATAGGACAGAAAATCCCATTTTACAGATGGACAAACTGATGTTCAGAGAAGCATCTAGTTAGAAAAGAGGATAGGAATTCATTATCTAGATCTGTCCAACTCAATACCCACATCCTTTCTACTTTATGGCCCCCTTTTTAAGCATTGAAAATGCCTAAAGATATAGGTGTTTCCAATATATGGACATTTATATAGTTTTAATGGTTACTACATAAAACATACTTGTGTACCTAACTGTGTTTTCCAGGCAGTGATCACCACCACCACCACAATCATCTAGTTTTCCTCAAGGGATTGCATATTAATAACTTAAAATCTCTGTTGTGTCAGATGAGTGGGAAATGGACAAGATGGTAGAGTTTGGGTTGAGGAACAGACTTTGAGCACTGAACAGCAGGCAGCATCGCTGTTGGCAGAGTAACGAGAAGGCTCTGTGGCTTACCCATGCCATCATGGCAAAAAATAGCAGAGAACAGCTGGTGAGCTGTCAGAATGATCTTAAGGAGGGAATGTGAAATGTCTCTGCGTGGTGCTTTAATCGAGAGTTATTTGGACAGAACTGAATCGCCAGGGGAGGAACAAGCAAGGTGGTAACTCACCCTTCCCTGGCCTTGCGTCTCTCTGAGATGCGGTTCTGAGTCACGGGCCTCCTTCACGCACATACAACCCATTTACATACTCTCCCCCCTCCCCGCCCCCAATGTGACCCGCACTCAGATATGTAACTGTGCATCCAAAGAAATAACCGTGAACAAAAGACGCATTTTAAGTACCGACAGATAGTTCATCAAGACAAAATCTAAAGAGACACTGGATAGGTTAACAATTATGACTTTTTTGGGGAAAGAGGTCTTTTTCCATACCTGTGGGTGAGTCCTACTGTGGCTTTAGCTATTTCATGGAGTAGTTTAAATGTGTGCCTGCAATTAAAAATGTTTAATGGTCATTAAGACTTGCCATGATTGGTAAATTCAGCGAAGGGGTGAAGTCAGGGGTGCAAAGAAAGGACACATAGGTGGGGACAAGCATCCTGACTGTGGTGGGAACTTATTTCTGCTGTGGGAGAAGAAACAAATTAACCAACCTTTTGCATCAAATTGCTAAGAAGCATCCCGCTGGGAACAGTTTAGAGGACC
Source organism: Oryx dammah (assembly GCF_014754425.2). NCBI lineage: Eukaryota > Metazoa > Chordata > Mammalia > Artiodactyla > Bovidae > Oryx > Oryx dammah. The sequence goes on along the minus strand of NW_024070210.1, from coordinate 12,072,359 downwards.
TGAAGTAGCCGGAGTCGTGATTTTTTTTAATGGGTATCTAAGGTTGCAGCTAGAGAACCAGGTGTTGTGCTTTGGGTTATGACCTTGAACAGAGGCTGCTACCTTTTGGCTTCCACTCCAGATAATGAATTCTTCTTCCTCTCCCTCCCACTTAGGGAAGGATGAATCAAGCAGGTTCTCCAGAGCCTTCTGGAGGAATGGTTTTAGTATACGCAGCAGTGGGACATGGAACAGCGCAGTTATCCATGGAAGGATACTGTTGATGCTATTCATTTTGCTGTCCCTATAAGGTAATTCTTTGGAATAGAAAGCAAAGAGCAATCATTTGTCCAATAGATGGAACAAGAAGAAATGCAGGGTGGATTTACATAAACCGCAGAGCTCAGATTAAATTTTTAAGTAGTAAATTGATATTTTTCTTCAAATTTTTAGTATTTCCAGTTGTGAGGTGGACTTATTTGCTTCTAATGATAGGAACATTCTGCAAATTGTGGTAGAACATTGTAGAGCCTGTGATTTTAAGTGAATAAAAGGATGCTTTTATATGGCTGTTTTCAGCAATTCTATGATATTTACATTTTTAATTTTTTTTTATTGAACCATAGTTGATTTCCTGATTTTGATACTTTTAGAGTGAAGCAAAGGAGATGCACTGTGTTGGGAGTTAGTCATTTCACAAACTAGCAATGAATAGTCGCCCCATTCCTAATGTCCACCCTTACTAGATCATTATCAGTAAGCATGTGTTAGATCCCTATAATGGACAAGCTGTGTGTGTTTGCTCCTTTTGCTTAAGTTTTTACAATTTGGCCTTTCTCTTTTAATATTAATTACCAATAGGATCTTTATAAAGTCCTTAATGTAGTACCTGAAGTATCTCCATATATTTTAACTCCTGTAAACAAAACAAGTTTTAGCCTTGCTGAAAAATTGAACTTCCTGAAAAAAATATACACTCTCCTAAAGCTCAAGCATGGCTTTAGTTCAAACGTGGAAAGTTTCTTGGTGATGTATATTCTACTTGGCGTGCTCTATCCATTCTTACCAGAGGCAAAGTACAAATTACATTATCCTGACTTAGAGGAAGCAGGGATAATTCTGACCACTGAGTAACCAATAGCAAAATAGACTGATGGTCTCAACTAGAAAAAAAAAAGTCTTCTACATTCATAACTTATCCAGAAGACACTACCACTGACTTCAAGTTAAGAAAAGTGATTCTGTTAGGGAGTAAGCAATGGCAGCTGAGTTTCCTTCTGTATTATCAGTAGCTGTTTAGAATGGATTGCAATACCAACATTTCATAAGTTCAAAAACTTAAATTAGATGCAAAAAAGGATACAACTTACCATAACTTATCTTTTTAAAGAAATTTTATCAGAGTACAGTTGATTTACAGTGCTGTTAGTTTCTGCTTTGTAGCAGAGTGGATCAGGTACGCATTTACATCTGTAGAGTGAAAATGTTGTATGGCAATTTCCTTGCATTTGAGTTACAACTTGGAAATAAGTAATAGAAAGTTTTTGAGTCTTTTGTTTCCTGAAGCTGAGTGTATTAGTCATTTCTTAATAATGCTGCATAATAAACCACATCATAATTTATTGGCTTAGAAAAGCAAATATTTATTTCTGTGTTCACAGTCTTGCAGGTTGACTGAAGTGTGACTTATCTCAGCCAGACTCAGCACAGTAGCGCTTCTTTGAGCTGCCGCTGAGCTAGGATTGGCTCCAGGCTGAAATTAGATTCATGTCTGCCCTATGATCCTTTATTCTGGGGCTCACACTGCAGGGTCGGGGGCTTCCGGGGCCATCCTCTTTTCATGGTGCGTTCCAGAGCACAAAAGGGCAAGCCAAGCTTCAGGAGCATGTCTAAAGCCTCAGTTGGCATCACATCCACTTCCATCCTGTTCGTCAGACAGGTCATGTTGAATAGCCATGGTCGTGAGATGGGAAGGAATTTGTTTCCCTACTGTGGCAAGACACTGCAAAGTTATACAATATTCCAGGGAGTGAAGAAATGGGGCAGCAATCAAAATCACCCCGTGGACGAACCTAGTTACCTCCTTGGTGATACCTGATGACAAAATTTCGACTCCTCAGATGGATATTAGAAGTCATCTGGATTAACCTCTCTCCCAACGTAGTAGTTGTTCCCACAGTTCAGTTCAGTTCAGGCGCTCAGTCATGTCCGACTCTTTGCGACCCCATGAATCGCAGCACGCCAGGCCTCCCTGTCCATCACCAACTCCCACAGCAGTCCTGATAAATGCGTTTTCATTGGCTGCTTGATTTCTTCTGGTAGTTCTTCCATGATTTGCCTAGGTAGCCTGCCTTATTGTGGGAATATTCACACAGTATTAAAAAAAAAAAAAAACATTATTTTTAACCAAAATCTGTACCCCCACCCCCACATGTATTCTTCTTGCTCCTCAGAAGTCTGTAGTCAGGAGTGCAGGGGGTATGCACTTCTTTTTTATGAAATAGTTGTTTTTGATGGCAGCTAGCATATATTCTTCTTAAAGTTTTTGCTTTTCTAGTTTCCATAATCATTCCTCAAGTGACATGAAAGTATTTTTCCATCCTTGCCAAGCTGCTATGGACTATCATTAAACCCTGTGGATGAGTTTACTGAAGCCGAGTGTTTATTAGAGAGCAATGTGCTCTGCTCTTTGCCTGACTTCTGCTGGACACAGGAAGACCATTCCCATCTCCAATAGCAGCACTCTTCTATTCAAGCATCAAGAGTTTACATAAAAATTTTGGTAGAGATTCTACCCTATTTCTTTTTTTAAAAAAATATAAATTTATTTATTTTAATCCTATTGAGCTCCTGGTCAGATAACACCACTATCTCTTCTTCCGGAGTTCCATTTTGACTGAGTTATCCTAATCCCACACTTATCTAATTGTTTCCTTCATGTATTTATCTTAACTAAATTTCATTGAGTTGTATCCTCTATTTTCCATAGCATTTCAGTTCAGTTCAGTTCAGTCACTCAGCTGTGTCTGACTCTTTACGACCCCATAGACTGCAGCATGCCAGGCCTCCCTGTCCATCAGCAACTTCTGGAGCTTACTCAAACTCATGCCTGTTCAGTTGGTGATGCCATCCAACCATCTCATCCTCTTTTGTCCCCTTCTCCTCCCGCCTCAATCTTTCCCAGCATCAGGGTCTTTTCCAACGAGTCAGTTCTTCGCATCAGGTGGCCAAAGTATTGGAATTTCAGCTTCAGCATCAGTCCTTCCAATGAATATTCAGGACTGATTTTCATTTGGATGGACTGGTTGGATCTCCTTGCTGTCCAAAGGACTCTCAAGAGTCTTCTCCAACACCACAGTTCAAAAGCATCAGTTCTTTGGTGCTCAGCTTTCTTTGTAGTCCAACTCTCACATCCATTCATGACTACTGGAAAAAACATAACATTTACATCCTGGTATTCCTCCCATATGTAGGACAGAGGGGAATTTCTAACTCTGGCTTTTTTTCCTTCGTCCAAGTCAATGATACAAATATTGAGGAGGGAGTTGCTGAGAACTTGGCCCTGCCACCAGCCCTGCAAGATCTGGCCATCTGCTTAGTGGGCCGTCTATAAATCCTCGTAATGTGTGAATGGTCCCCATTTTTCTACATTGTGATCTCAGAGATATCACTAAAGCCCTTGTCTGACGCTTGTTGTGATTTTTGTACTCTGCTCACATCATCTTGCTGACCTTCCCACTTGGTAAGTGTATTCTCAAGAAAATGAGATTAGTTTGGTGTGACTATTCTTGGTGAAGCTGTGATAGCTCATTGCATCTCCTTGTAGTTTCTAAAGCCCAGAGGTCACAAAGCCAAGTACTCATAAAGGCCAAACAGGTAATAAATGTTTGGATCAGAAGCTAGGTGTAGACTTTTTATTTTTTTTTAATAAATAGAAAAAGACTCTTTGCCAATTGAACAAAATCCTTCTGTTAGTAAATTTCACCTGCCATTTAATAATTCCTCTTCTGAATAGATTTACTGATTATTTGTATGAACTGAACTATTTCTCCATTTTGGAAATGATGCCTCAATTGGTATATCCCCTGCCACAGATTTGGAAGGGACCATCAATGACCTGGGCTTCCCTAGTGGCTCAGATAGTAAAGAATCTGCCTGCAGTGGTGGAGACCCAGGTTCTATCCCTGGGTGGGCATGTTCCCCTAGAGAAGGGAATGCAACATACTCTTGCCTGGAGAAATCCATGGACAGAGGAATCCAGCAGGCTACAGCCCATGGGTCACAAAGGGTCGGACATGACTGAGCAGCTAAGACACAGGTACGCACACACAAATGTCCCAGTTCCACCCCAACTCAATTTAAAAATTCCCTCTGCAATGTCTCTAACAAATGACTGTACTTTTAAAAGTATGTCTTCATCAGATGAGGGTGGTCTCCCTACATCCCAATGCAGCTGCCACTATTCTGTCTTCCTTTTCTGTCTCAGGAAGAATGCCTTGTGCCCCTCACAGGTAGCTGAGCTACCTGTGTCCTTGGCCTCCTGCCCTGTGGTCTCTTCTGGGACCTCATGCCATCTGTTAGCTCATTCCTCTGTTATCTGGTACATTTCCCCTCCTCTGCCTCTTCTCCATCTGCTCACAACATGCTCAAATATTTTTAAACAATAGTTTCTGTCATTCGACTCAGTGGCTTCCCAACTAAAGACACGTTTTATTCATCAGTAGAACCTCCGAAGCCAAACATGATTCAACCTCAACCTGCGTTTGTATCCAGCAAAGCCATTTCTCTTTATTGTATACATGATGCTCTCACCAAATTCATCCACTGACTAGACCTCATCTTTCCTTTGGACTGTGCTTGTCTCATTGCTTAGAATGCAGTTTCATCAACATTGTTTTCACTCTTCCCATTTTTTGAAATCCTACCCATCTTTCATGAACCCGACCTACCAGTCACCTCTTCCATGAAACCTGTTGAATTTTGTCGGTGTCTCTGCCTTTACCACTTTCTATTTTTTAACTGCTCTTTTGTCCATGTCTTGTCTCAGCTTCTCAGTGAAACTTGTTGAAAACTTACACTGTGTCCCATGTATCTTTATATCTTTAGGATCTAGCACAAGTGTTGGCATGTGCTGTGTACACAACAAATGCTTATTGACTGGTGAAAACTTGGTTCTGAGATTTATTACTAATGAGCAATCTAAGTGCTTTTCAATGTTAGACTCAACTCCATACATATCAGGACAACACTCTATAGAGATTTATGTAAACCAAGGTTTCTTCCTGTAAAACAAAAGGAGCTAGCCTTTGTTTTTCATTTGACGTGTTACAGATCCTGGACTAGGTTTCTTTCATAAATATTACATGTGTGTTATTCCTTTTTCACTGCTACAAAAATCCTGTTTGCTAGGATTTTTTTTAAGGTGGTTGTTCAGATGAAAAGGCAGGGGCTAAAAACAGTTATGTAAAGTATTACTTATTTCAGAACTGATAAGCCAGATCTATCCTTGGAAGTCTCCTGGGAGAATAAGATTTGGGGATGCATGTAATAATGAGGAGAACATAAAACTGGATAAAGAGATGCCCAGGTCATTTTGGGTGCTGTTTTTACTCACTATGTGGCTAAGGCAAGCCTCAAAAGTCAGGCTTTTCCATTTACAAAACTGAGGTTCATTTATAATCATGCAAAGTATGTGTCCTCTATCTTACCTCCCTCCAAGAGATTAATGAGATGATTTCCAAGGAACACTTTGATTTTTTTATGATAAAAGAAATAGATAAGTAAGAAGAGAAGCATTTCCTGCTTCTATTGAAGGTTTTAAAAAGGTTGCAAGCAGTCTTTTAAAAATTATCAAAGTAAAAGCTAAAAGAAGAAGCAGCCATCTACATTTAAAATCAAATGAACAATTAATGCAGAGCACCTAATGATCGTCTGTGTATTGTGCATTACAATTTTCCATGCACTTTTACATATATTATCTCAGCTTTTGTAATTACTCTGTGTACAGCATAGACTAAGCACTTTTATTTTATGGTCTTTTTTTTTTTTTTTAAGATAAGAAAGGTAACACTCAGAGAAGCTGCAAGACTTATTTGATGTGACTTGATTCACATGAAATAGTCCAGGGTTAAACCCAGGTTTCCTGGGTTCCAAACCCAGTTTCAGAGATCTTGCATCTTTGAGGTTCTGTTGATGTCAAAGCATCTAAACTGGACCATCCCCATTCTGTCCACATTCAGGGCTGAATTTACATTCTTCTTCCATTATAAAGCCTTCCTATATCTCTCTCACCTAAAACCAGTTCTACTGCTTCCATATTTTTCATTGTCTTTAAATAGATCCTAAACATCAGTGAAAGCTCTTGTGAAAATTAACAGATCAATCTACTAGGTGGCTTCCTGGAAGCCTTTATACTAAGATGGGTTCCCTGTATTCGCTTCATTTTTAAAATAAGCCCAAGTCCAGTCTCTGTTCTTCTTGATAGTTGCCATCATCCATTCCTCAGGCCTGAGCATCAGCATAGGAGCACTTGAGGGGTAGAAATGGTCTGTTCATGTTAGAATTAATACCTAGAACAAAATCTTTTATATATTAGGTACTCAATACAGACTTGGTAAATGAATGATGAGACTAATCAATGGATGCAGACAGGGTGAAAGGTTGAGGAAGTTTGGTAAGAAGGCCGGGAATAAAGGTTGGCACCTGCTAATGGAAGATCTGGGCTGCAAGGCTGAAGAGTTTGAAACTTGCCCAGCTGGCAACAATGGAACTACTAGAGCCAACAAATGTGTTTAGTTTTTTTTTCTTTTTCTGGATTTTCTACTTCTAGGGCAGATTCTACTTTAGAATTCAGCCAACTATTTTGCCTTTTTTTTCCCCCATTTTTTTCTCATCTTTTCAACTCCACTCAGACCTCCTCCCACTCGTGCCACATTGCCAGAGACGTGTGATGTGTAAGACAGGTGGAAAAACCCAAGTGATTCGAGGAAGCCTGTTAAAAGCACTGATTTCTATGATGTCTCAGTTTGTTAACTAAATTGTAGGTTGTATCGCTTGGCCAGAGACAGCTGACAGGCAACGCCGCCAGAATAAGTAGCATCTCCAAAATGACATGTGCATTTTAGTTTCCTTGCAGGCAGTTGGGTATCGTTATTGCCTGGGTCATCACAGTAAATATGGTGATTATATGCCTTCCTTGGGATGTGGGTTGACAGCATAGTTGGGCTGTGCTAAGGAATCCTGGCTGGTGATGTAAATGACAGCCAAGCTCTGGGCCCTTAGGATGGAGGCAGAAGTTTGTGATACAAAGAAAGGTCCACAGGCCTCCTAAAACCTTACCAGTTAGGACTGTTAATTTCTTTGCTTATAATTCACATTTACTTATTGATTAAAAATGTATTTACTTGGCTGTGCCAGCTCTTAGTTGTGGCACTCAGGTCTTCATTCAGGCATGCAGGCTCTTTAGTTGCAGTACGTAGGATCCAGTTTCCTGACCAGTGATTGGACCCGGGCCCCCTGTATTGGGACTGCAGAGTCTTAGCCACTGGACCACCAGGGAAGCCCCATGTGTCATATTTAACATTTCTCTTTCTGATATTTTTTCTGGCACTGCAATGTCCAAAAGTCTAAGACGTCAGCTCCACGTTGCTAAGAATTTCAGTAATCAACAGAAGCAGTGGTGGTTATCAACAGTTAGTGGTAGCTGATTAGTTGAAGGCAGCTTCACCATGACCATAAAGTAAACATTTCAAACCTCTAAACATAAACCAACCTCCAAATAACCTCCTTTAGATGCCTGAATATTACCTCCCCAGCTTCTCTTATAGGGGCTTCCCAGCTGGTGCTCGTAGTAAAGAACCCACCTGCCAACCCAAGAGGTGCGGGTTCGAACCCTGGGTCAGGAAGATCCCCTGGAGGAGGGCATGGCAACCCACTCCAGTATTCTTGCCTGGAGAATCCCATGGACAGAGGAGCCTGGCGGGCTACGGTCCATGGGGACATAGCGAGTCGGACACGACTAAAGTGACTTAGCAGCAGCTTCTCTTATGGGCTTCCCTGGTGGTTCAGTGGTAAAGAATCTGCCTGCCACTGCAGGAGATGTGGGTTTGATCCCTGGGTCAGATAGATTCCCTGAGAAGGAAATGACAACCCACTCCAGAATTCTTGCCTGGGAAATCCCATGGACGGAGGAGCCTGGTGGGCTACAGTCCTTGGGGTCACTTAAGAGTTGGATACAACTTAGCGACTAAGCAACAACAAAAGCTGCTCTTACGGGTCAATCTTTATTGGAAGGGGCACCTGAAGAAAAGGTTCAGAAATGGAAGAGATAGTTCCCCCATCTATGTAGATATTTGCGTGCATGTGTGCTAAATCGCTTCAGTCGTGTCCAACTTGGCGCGACCCTTTGGGCTGTAGGCTGCCAGGCTCCTGTGTCCATGGGATCCTCCAGGCAAGAATACTAGAGTGGGTTGCCATGCCCTCCTCCAGGGGATCTTCCCCACCAGGGATCAACATCTCTTTTTCATCTCCAGCATTTCATCCCTATCAGGTGGGTTCTTTAGCACAAGTGCAGTCTGGGACGCCCCATGTGCATGTATATATGAAGCAATTCTCTGTCCTGGAAAGAAAATTTATGGGTGACACTTCTTGAACCTTCTCTTCAGTTCCTTATTTAGTGGTGGGATTGGATAAAGGGTCTGCACATATCTGGTGAGACCCCTTCCTTGCTTCTGTTCAGAGAGCTTTTTTATCCCTGTGCTGAGTGCACACAGGCCCAAGCCAGTTTCATCTTTGCAGGAGGCAATGGAAAAGAGAAGAGGACAAGGAATATGAGTAGGAAGTCTGGTGTAAGGCCAGGTCTGATTCTTGTCCCGGACCAGTTCCCACATTCAGCTTTACAAGAAATAAAGTTGGCTGTCCTTTAGGCTGGGTCTATTCCTCAATTGACTTGGAATTCAGAATACAGACGGCTATGATTTATTGCCCACTTAATCCTCAACATGGTAGAGTAGCGATTCTGTTTTTCTAGCTGTTACATTGCAATGAACATTTTTTTATTTATTTGGCAAGTGAGTTATATAACTTAATTTTTTTTCAGTATCATGGTCTGCTCAAAATTAAATGGTTGTTCTAGAGCAGCGGCCTACATTAAATTTTTCTCGATGGTTATAGTCATGCTGATATATGAACTCACATAACTAAAAGTGTGTTTGCATAAAATTTATATGTACCTTTCTATACTGGATGGTCTGCTCTTAGGCAACTTTCAACAGTGCATTTTATTATCATTATCTTTGCTGGTATTTATTAATCCTGCTGTTCATTGGCTAAGTGTACATTTCCTACTGGTGTGTCTCTAAGTCAAGGTGAAGGTAGCTACCATATTTCAGAGCTCAAAAGGAAGTCTATTTTGTTTAAATCGGATCTTCTTATGAGGCTGCCTAACAGTGATAGATTTCGTTGTTGTGCTTCAGTTCATGAAAAGTGCATTAAAACCTTGAGCTGAGCCATCTCTCTGAAGCAGCAGTTGGGTCATTACAATTTGGCAGGCACTTCATATGTGTGTGTGATTTTATGATCGAGCCTGCTTAATTCATCCCAACCCTTCAAAGGGGAAGAAAAAAAAACAACAAAACAATTCCTAGAGTATCTTCTGTTGTGCGCTAGCTGCCTGCATAGATTGTTTTGTTTTATCCTCATAACAAGCTTTTGTGGTAGGTAATATTTTCTCAACATTAAAGATGAGAAAATTGAAGCTTAGAAAATCTAAACAATTTGGTCAAATAAGTGATAGAATTAAGATCCAAAGCCAAACCTGTCTTTCTCATAAGTATGTGGGACTTCCCTGGTGATCCAGTGCTTAAGAATTTGCCTGCCAAAGCAGAAGCCACCAGTTCAATCCCTGATCCAGGAAATCCCACGTGCCACAGGCAGCTAAGCCTGCATGTTCTAGAGCCTGTGCTCCTCAGCAAAAGAAGCCTACACACTGCAAATAGAGAGCAGACCCCACCCCGCTCACTGCAACTAGAGAAAGCCTGCAAGGAGCAACAAAGAGCCCATGCATCACATCAAAGACCCAATCCAGAACAGCCAAAAATAAATAAATAAATAAATAAATATATTTAAAAAAATAATGTGATTATTATGATTCATTAGGTGTTAAAAAACCAGAAACATCTACAAAGGGCAGACTGATAATTTAAGTGATTAAAATGGAATGGGGTATAAGGAAAAAAAATGCACTTCCTCTTATTTTTCTTGAATCCCATGTTTCTTGATATGTCTTTTGTTGAGGTTCAGAGACGTTGCTAGTCATGTGATGATATCTTATAGAAAAACCTGAACAAATTTTTTGGTCAACCCTATAACTCCCTTTCATCTTTACAGTGCAAAACAAGGGATAAACGGCAACCGACACTCAGACTTCTCATCTAATAGTCAAGAGAGGGTGGGAGGGACTATTCACTGGGCAGCTTGTGCCTTTCTCCTCTGCCTTCCCAGGTGGCTCAGTAGTAAAGAATCTGCCTGCCAGTGCAGGAGTTGAGAGAGATGTGGGTTCAGTCCCTGTGTTGGGAAGATCCCCTGGAGACGGAAATGGCAAGCCCCTTCATTACTCCTGCCTGGAGAATCCCATGGACAGAGAGCCTGGCAGGATACAGTCCATGGGATCACAAAGAGTCAGACAGGACTGAGCATACACGCCTTCTTCCTGCAATCAGTTCTGGCCTTTAATCATGTTTTAGAAATGTTATCCCAGTGTTGCTCTCAAAGACTGTAGAAATCTATTTATGAGAGACCTTCTGACTTTTAAATGTTGAAAACTAAGGCACATTTTAAAAGATACTATGAGTACCTCCCTTCAAAAATAAAACAGTATACATCTGAGGGCCTAGTCTTCTTTATAGATTGTTTATAACTTCTGTTTTACACAGCACAACTAATAAGCTTTTATTGGAGAAAAATAATCAATGGAGAAAAATCAAACCTGAACACAGCTTTCATTACTCTTCCAAGAGGTATACCCTGCCAGTCAACACGTGCATGACTCACAGTCTCGTCCAACTCTCTGCAACCCCATGGACTGTAGCCTGCCAAGCTCCCCGTCCATGGGATTATCCAGGCAAGAACACTGGAGTTCAGTTCGTCCCTCTGGGAGTAGACGTTTGACTGCAGGTCCTTTCTGCCCTGTGCCAGAGTGGACATGAGACCTGTGTGCCATGGATGCTTGGTTTTAGATGCCCTGAGTGCTTGTTTCTGCAGATGATCCTGGTTGTCTGGTGAGCACAGGTAGAATGGCTTATTGGCAGTCATCCTTTGGCAACTGAATAAGAAATTCATCCTGCTGTCTGTTAAGGAAGGTGTTTCTCCTTGTAGCTAGCTTTCTAAGGTGTTGACCTCAGGTGTTTGCCTGCAGAAAGTTTCTTGAACTCAGTACAAAGTAGAATGGCAAGAAATACATCTATGTTTGGGGGTTTAGGGAGCTATTTTTCTGTTCTTTCAGATGAGGCTTGGCAGGTGGCTTTAGTCACACTCATCTAATTCCTTGTCTGTCTCCCTATTACTTCCTTCCCTCTCCTAAGTTTTTACTTTCCTCTGACTTTAATCACTGCCTTAAATGACTCAAAGCTGTCACTGAACAGAGATACGACTAGTTAGCAACAGTAAGATAACTGCTAACTGCTGAAACACGGGTGCTCTAGCATAACTTGGTTGGTGTCTACTCTGATGGACCCTGAGCTTCTGGGCCAAGGTCAAGTATAACGACAGCACAAACCATTGTCCTTTTAAACAGCTAACATTTTCCTGCTAGAAGAGAAATGTCAGTGGCAGAAAGCTGGGGAATCAACAGCAGGGCACACTTGGGGAATAAAGGATTTTATTTAGATTTATTTTGAGTCTATAGTTTTCCATAAATGTAATTGAGCCATTATCCAGGAAACATTTGCTGGGGAGTCTGGGGAGGGCCCTTTGGGCAAGAAAGAAAACATTCTCCAATATTTAGCATGCTTATGAACCTTAAACATGCTTTATTTTTGCTTGGATATGTTGAGCCCTGAAGTCTATCTTAACATGCAAAGGTTTGTGTTTCAGCAACATTACTGAAGTTTTAGCTGGTTGATATTCTCAAGTGGTTTTTTTTTTTTTTTTTTGCCTAGTATTGCCTATTTTTCTCTGTCTCAGACTGAATTTCATTTTCATTCCAATAGTATCAACCTTCTAAACTTCTGCCATTCCTCCTTCATCATTTTTATTACTTAAATGTGTCTGATCTAACCCCACATTTTCCCCATCATTGGCCTGACTCCCTACTAAATAAGGTGGCATTTTCTGTCCTGAGGACACACAGTAAATCCTCTACCGCCAGTCACCTGGCGATTTGTCAAGGACTGACTTGAGATGTCTATTTTTATTCCTTCTGTCTTAATTTGGAGAATCGCGTTCTTGTTTTTCCTTTGTATTTGCCCCCACCTGTTTTGTAACGAGGAGCTTTTTGTTTTCAGTGCCCCATAACTTTCAAGTCGCTATCACAAACACCTCTCTCTGTCTACCTTCATCACCGCCCGAGAGAGCTCAGTGATGCCAACCCTGTCTTACACCTGAAGAAACTACGCCCAGAGTACTTGTGACTTGTCCCACGAGTTGCATTCAGTGAACGACTAGAACTGAGACCCATGTCTACTGTTTCCCACCCTAATGCCTTTTTACAATATCATGGTGGGGTTTACACTCTTCTTAAGATTCTAGATGTTTTTATTTTAAAAATTTTCATTGGATGATGATTGCTTTTCACTACTGTGATGTTTTCTGCCAAACATCGACATGAATCAGCCCCAGATATACCTTGTCTCCTCCCTCTGGAACCTCCCTCCCCTCTCCCACCCCATCCCACCCTCTAGGTTGTCTCAGAGCACTGGGTTGACCCCCTGGGCCACACAGCAAATTCCCCCTGCCCATCTGTTTCACCTATGGTCATGTATGTTTCCATGCCACTCCCTCAACTCGTCCCACCCTCCCTTCCCCCAGTGTGTCCGCAAGCCTGTTCTTTCTGTCTGTGTCTCCACTGGCGCCCTGTAAATAGGTTCATCAGTACCGTATGACGACCACGCATGTACCCCGAGAAAACCATAACTGCAAGAGATGCTTGTTCACCAGTGTTCGTTGCAGCACTTTTTGCAATAGCTAGAACATGGAAGCAACCTAGATGTCTCTCAACAGATGAATGGATACAGAAATTGTGGTACATACGCACAATGAAATATTCCTTAGCTATAAGAAAGAATGCATTTGAGTCAGTCCTAATGAGGGGGATGGACTAGAGCCTATGGCACAGAGTGAAGTAAGTCAGAAAGAGAAAGACAGATACTGTATATTAACACACGTGTATGGAATCTAGAAAAATGATACTGAGTTTACACTCTTAAGGGCTTAATCATGCTGAATGTATTCTTTAGCTTCTGATGGGTCTGACAAAGTGCCCTGTCTAGAGTGTATAATCAGTAGATACTTGATTCCAAGTCCTCTGTGAGTTGACTCAGATTTATGCAACATTGACTTGGAGAAATAAAGGTATCATTTTAAAAATGTTACTCTGTGGAAAGATCCTCAATTTGGAAAGTCTAGTGCAAATTGACCGTGGATGGGGATTATAGTACAGCTCACTGAAGGGTAGCCCTAGACAACTGTGACGAGGGAACAGGCCCCCAAGGGCAGAGCTTGGCTGTTACACTGACTGGCAGTCACTGCTTTGAGGAGCAGAGGAGAAGGCAGGAAAACGCAGAGTCTCCTGAAAGTCTGGACTCTTGGATGTTTCAACAGCTAAAATGTTATTTCATGAGAATCAAATGGTTCGAGGAACTGGTAATGGTATGGAGTCATATCCATCCCTAGGACTTTTGTTTGAATCTAATTCAAATTTTTAAAAAATCAAAGTGGATTGAGGACCGCGGTAATGGATTACTAAACCTCTCACCTCCAGGTCGATGGAGGAAGTTCTCCTTGGGCTGCATAGGCTTGTTGGCAATTACCCTGGATACTGTTTTAGTAGGCTGTGGGAAATAAGTTAATGCCCACAGTCCCCCGAGTCATTGTCATGGGTCACAGTTTCAAAAGCACTCAAAGCAAAATCATAGCAAAAGTTGCAAAGCAATAAATGGACCATGGATGGAGATGTTATACTCAAGTGTTACTTGCTGAGAAATGCAAAGATGCTTTCACCACTGTGTTAGGTGCTCAGCTGAACATTTATCAGTCTATATGGAGAAAGATATAAATGTGTCTTCTACCCTCATGATGCTCACGATGTAACTGGGAAAAAGAACTGTTCCTTTAAGAACAAGTTGGAATGAATCAATGCAAACAATAAGCTCTATTGTTGAGTGGATACTGGAGGGATTATGGGATGACTAGTTAAAGACAGCTCTGGGATAGCACGCATGCAGCATATATCTAGCCCTGTAAGTCTTTGTCCACTGGCTAGGAACACTGGACTCTCTGGCAGAGGGAAGTCTCTTCTCCATGTCAGAAAGTGTTGGTGTGAGCCAGCCTAGGAGACCTGTTCTGCCTCTGAGTTACTGGATAAGTGATCCCGAATGATCAAGCCGTTCATTCTCTGGAGCTCATGTTGACCATAGATCAGCCTGATCATGAGAATCCATAGCTTGTGCTGAGTTTTATGTGTGATAGATTCGCATTCCTAAGAAGGCTTCTAGGAAGTAAAGTCCCAAGCATTGCCCTGACTGTTCAGGGGCCATCCAGGGGCATGATAAAAGCTTGTCTACAGCTGCTTTTTGATGTACACAGAGAGGCCTGGGTTCTCCTGAATCAGCATCCCTTTACTTAAAATATGAAGAAGAGGGTCCGAAAAACTAGCTTTGGGCTACATTAACTTTTAAGGTCTTGCTTCAGCACACACATGTGCACATGCTATGTGGGTGTGCACACACACACAACCTCTATTTCCCTAGCAATGTGTTCCTTAGGCTTTTGGATGCAAACATTTAGCATCTCTATATCAGTGGACAAAATTGTAGCACACTCATAAAGGAGAGAATAAGGAATGTTTGTGCCCTTTAAATGCCATAATAGAACTACTTCTTCATATTGTGCATGGATTTATTATAAACTCCGTGGATAATTCGTGTATTTGAAGCTGTGGTTAGCTCCCGGGTGGCTCACAGTGCATGCCAGATCATAGTCGAACAACAACTTCCTAGTATCTCAGGGGTATTTCTCCCACTCGGGTGAGATGTATTCACTTTACAGCTTGGTAGCAAGACTAAATTCAAGTAAAGTAAGATAAGGAGATGTGCTCTCTAATTATTCTATCAAAGGATCATGCAGCTTTGAAATAATTCTCAATGCTGCTATGTTGGATGCTTTTCCAAAGGCATGAGTCATCTCCCTGTGACACGTTTTCAAGTCTCACATTTGGGTGACTTTCACTCATCTCACCCGGGGCCCAGGGAAAGTGTTCTTTTTTTCATACTTTTGCTGGGACACCCGGATTACTTTCGCCTACAGTGACTTTGAAACCCGCTTGGAGGCCAGAAAGCCTGCCTTCTTATTTGCTCCAGCTTGTTTAAATTTCCCTTTTTTTTTTTTTTTTGCTTCCCTCTCTGCTTTTATTATGGCCAATGGGGGTAGGTCAGAATGAACCTTTTGAATTAGAAATACTGATAAGATCCCAAAGAGGCTGTTACAGTGGTGATCGTTGACAAAGAGGAGGATCATAAACCATCACTTGGATGAAATACCAAGCGGTAACACTATCTCCAGGACACACACACACCACTGTCCCTGAGCGCAGACAGGCCTTGCTGATATATTAGAGTCTGCTGGCCATTTTGTTTACGATAACTAGCAAAGGAAAAATGAGTCTCTGTTGCAGTATGTTCATTCCAAGATGACACCGTCAATTCTCCTTGCAGGTAAACCAAGAGAGCTCCGTGAATCACCATTTATCACTCAAGGGACTCAGGTGTCTTGCAGATGCATGGGAGCCCTGGAGACTGAGATATTCATTGGGCTGCAATGATATTCTCTTCTTTCATTCCGTCTAATGGATTAAACTCAAGTCCTGGCATCAGAGTGATATGTGTTGGCTTTTAGAGTCCCGAGCCTTTAACGTGTACATGATTCACTCCACAGAACCAGACACATTTTCAGAAGGAAAATGTCATATCATTATAATTTTAATAACTTTTACAACTCTGCTCCATCTCCTCCATTACCAGCCTCTTCTAGGCACCATCAGCTTTTGCCAGCAGCCTCAAATTTATTCCTCTGTATCCACAGCTGCCTACCTTCAAACAGTTATGTTGAATTGATTGTAGTATCTAAACTACCCTTAATGGGTCTGAAATAGATTAGTTTATGCCTCAATTGGGTGGATTTTTATATATTTCATCTTATTAGAAATGTGCTCCCCGTTTGACCCTCCCACTCACGTTTGAGTTATTCTGAACATGTTAACCTAAACTATTGGTCAAAAACTAAAGTAAAAAAATCATAACTAGCTGTCCATTGTGCAAGATTTCAGAATGGGGGTCAGCAGACTTTTCTGTTGCAACTGCTCAGCTCTGCTGCTGTGTTGCTACAGCAGCCAAAGACCACATAGAAACAAATGAGCACAGCTGTGTCCCAATAAAACTTTATTTACATGAACAGGCAACAGCCAGATTTGGCCCATAGTTGCTGGTCTTTACTTCAGACCACTCTGGCTCCTGAATCTTCTACATACCCACTCTCCAAAGGCATCATAAAAAATACAGTCATCTACATTGTATTTTCTGATAATCCCAAAGGTAATAAATCTCTCAGTTCTGAAATGTGTATACTATTTTTTTATTTTCCTCTTCAGCTAGAAAATGGTATAGGATTTAGCCTGGGAATTAATCTATGGAAATGACTGAGAATGCTTTATTTATGAAACCAAGAATTCTTGGTTGGGGTTTATTGTTCACCTAGGTCCACTCTCCTCAAAGCCATAATGTTGACTGTCTATCACTTGAAAGATAGGCAGATAGAGCACTTTGAAGAATCTATGAAGGTTTCCTTACCATCACAAAATAGGTCTTGAAAGGTTGTGAGCTGTTTACCAGTCTTGCTTTTCTATGGGAGCTAGAGTATCTAGTTCTAGGACACAGAGTTTTTCCTTTAAAGCCCTCTTAGAACTGATTATACCTCTTCATGGAAACTGACGAGAATGACCTAGCCTGTAGTGAAGAGTCAAGGGACTAAAATGGATTGGGGATGATCAGTTAATGCCATTGTACCCAGGGATGGCATAGAGGTTTTCCCGGGGGTAGTAGCAGCGAGTGTCTGCAAGAGCAGACAGAGAACATGGAACGTAGGACGTGTGTTCTAGGCCTGCCACTCCCTGGCTGTGTGAGCTCGCATTGCCAAGTTTGAAAGTGAAAGGGAAGTCGCTTAGTCGTGTCTGACTCTTTCGGACCTCGTGGACTGTAGCCTACCAGGCTCCTCTGTCCATGAGATTCTCCAGGCAAGAATACTGGAGTGGGTTGCCAATTCCTTCTCCAGGGGATCTTCCCGACCCAGGGATTGAACCCAGGTCTCCTGCATTGGAGTCAGACTCTTTAACCTCTGAGCCACCAGGGTCCCATTGCCAAGTTTACGTCTAAAGAAAGGGCACTGGAATAGACCATAGAGGAGGAGTAAGTCAGATTATCCCCTCATGCTCATGGCTTAGCCTGTGCTCTGAGGGCAGCCAGTTTTATATGAAATAAGTAAAAATTCACCTGTGCACAGGCATGCACTCACGGACACGTGTGGGCTGTGTGTATGTTTGCATGCATACATACCTCATAGGAGGAGTATTGTGGGAAATCAATCTGATCATACATATATAAAAGCTTGTAGATTAGTTTCTGGCAGGCAGTACATGCTCTGTGGATGTTTGTTGTCTGGCTGAAGTTTTGTACCTCCCACTGCAGAGTTTCCAACAGCAACGCTATTCCTAGTATAGGACAGGAATTTTCTTGGTTGTGCATTGCTGGATATTGAACATTTCTGTCCTGTACCCCTGAGATTCCATTAGCACCCTACCTCCAGTTGTGACAAGCAGAAGTATCTCCAGGCGTTACCAAATGTCCCTGCCACAAAAATCACCCACTCTACCCCAAATGAAACCACTGCCCTAGTGGAACCAAGACATTCATGTAAGAATTGGTCCCCAGACATGAGCTAGTGTTTGAATCACCTGGAAAGTCTGTGAAGATGCAAACTGCTGGGCCCCACTCTGAAGTTACCACTTCACAATCTGGTTTTAGATCCAAGAATTGGCATTTCTAATGAGTTCCTAAGCAATGCTGATGCTACAGTTCCCAGGACCACACTGTGTACGTGTGTAGGGAAGATGTCAGATATTCTGGAAGCATTCATGGTGATTTAAATGCTGCTTCTTCATTTTGAGGATTTTTCTGTTACTGTGAACACAGGGCTTGAGGTCTCTTTATTAAGGCCGTTGGATGGTTCCTCACAGCTGTGGCAGAGATTTGGAGGAGAAACAAGGCATTTATAGGAGATGTTCAGTCTGTACTGGGTTTCACTCAGCACTGCCCTGCCAGCTGTCACCTGAATCCTGCCAGGAGACTGCTCCAGGCCCTGGTGCAACCTGGAGGCTCCTACGGAAATGAACCTCAATTTTTGCTTTATAGTCAGACTTAACTACCAAACCAGGCAGTGTGACATGGGGGTCTGTGGATCCACAGTGCATGTTCAGAGTGGTTTGAAGGACATGATGACCCAGGATGCTGGTGTGTGACCAGTGACTGCCTTTGCCCTGGATCTGACTTGCATCTTATTTACTTGCACCAACTGCCTTGTCCTTCCTTGATTTCCCCTCTTCAGGTCAGAGTTCCTTTTGTCCTGAGCTGTCATCCATGCTTGCCTTCTCTTTTATTTTATTTTTTTTCTTATTTGCTGGGAGTTAGAGAAGGAGCTGTCTTGAGCTATTTATCAGTCTTATCTCTCTTGGCCCTCTGTTAGTATTTTGGTCTGTGGATCTAATCCACTTTAATTGATTGACCTCATGCAACAAGACATCAGCAAAACAAGAGGAGCAAGCACAGCTGTAGCCGGGGGAGAAGGTGGATGCAATCTTCCTGGGTGGGGACAAAGGTCGTAGAGACTCGTGCAGATTTAGGAAAATAGAATTTATTTCCAAGCCATTTAACGTCAATTTTCTAGGGACAATCTGTACAGATGCTGGAGTTGATGATCTCGAATGGAAGACAGTCATTTCAGATACACTGAACTATCCTACAGGGCATGTCCAAAAGCCTCTGACTCACCCATCATCTGTCGTACTGTTTCTCACCCAGTTATCCTCACGCTCTTTACTATTATTGCCATCTACACCCCCACTGTTAACATTATGCTTATAGCATCCTTCGTGCAGCACATCTTAAGCTGCCAAGGTTTCATTCATTTCTCTTAAGTACCATCTAACACAGGCATTAGTATTATTGTTGTCTGTGTAATACTGTTCTCATTTTTCATAGAGACAGCTGAGACCTCTTGCAGATCAGCTGGACCACAAAGATGCAGAGCTTTGACAGGGCTTGGGTCTTCTGCTTCTAAATCATAAAGGCTTCTGGGACCCAGAACACACCTTCTCTTCTTCCCTCCCTGCCCTTCCTGCCACACAGCCACACGTAAACTCCTCGAAGGAAGAAGACTGGGTCTTGTCATGGAATGTTAATTGGAGTTCAAACCATCTCCAGCTACCCAGCTTGGAACCTTGTCTTTTGAGTGATTCCTGATAGGTTTATTCTCCATCTTGGACTTATTGAGAGAGACCTGATCTTGAATCCCTTCATAGCACATGGCTTTGTACACCAGAAGTGCACACTAATGGCTTATTATCTCACAGTTATCCTGGGTCTAGAACAAGGAGACTATAGTATTGAAAGGATGGACTTACAGTCTTCACTGAAAGATAATTAATAGTGACAAGAACCCATGAGTGATCTACTAAATGCAGGGTGTTTTATCCTAGTGAACTTTAGTAAAAACCTCCCTCAGTCAAAATTATCTGACAAATCAAGTAAATTGTAGCTTATCCTTTTGTACTTCCCTGGTGGCTCAGATGATAAAGAATCTGCCTGCCATGTGGGAGACCTGGGTTTGATCCCTGGGTTGGGAAGATCCCCTGGAGAAGGGAATGGCTACCCACTCCAGTATTCTTGCCTGGAAAATTCCATGGAGAGAGGAGCCTGCTGGGCTACAGTCCATGGGGTCACAAAGAGTCGGATACGACTGAGTGACTAACACCTTGTATTTTTAGATTGTGTATATAAAGCATAATGAGACTATATGTTTTGCCTAAGATGTATTGCAAATAAAAATTCTCCATATAGATAACTAATTCTCTGCGTCATCCTATACTGTCCAAATCCTAGTTAGCTTCCCATGGGGTAAAAGCTTATTAGCACAATTTTTTTTTTATCCTATCGTGACCACACATTCTAATTCATTATTCGTTCGTTCATCCATTAATTTAGCAAGCATTTACTGAGCACCTGTTAGGATCCCTACATTTGAAATGCATACAAGTACTTTAGGCAGACAGATCAGGCAGGTTATACAGATGTAAAGTGTATAATACGTAACGTGTATACCGTCGTATATGTATAACTCAGTTGCAACATGGAATACATATAATGGAAACATAACAAGGTGAAAAATCCATGGATTATAAAGTCAGAAAGACCTGTATTCTAATATTAAATACGTTTCTTAGCTGTTGTGTGAATTCTCAAATCTCTGAATCTTCATCTTTTTAACCTATAAAATTTGGAGGGTAATTGTGAGAATTTGAAAATTATTCTATTAAAATTATTTGCCGAGCACATAGTTCATCATCCAGATAGCCTGGGTTATGTTGCCGTACCAAACAGCTTCACATTCTTGCTGGCACACAGCAGCAAAGCTTGGTTTCTCGAATGCTCCGTGTCTGTCGCATTGTGGCTTGTTGTCATCCTCACTCAATGACCCAGACAGACAAAGAAGCTACTAATAGGAATTTGCTGGGTGCAGGGAAAGTGTTAGTCACACAGTCGTGTCCGACTCTTTACAACCCCATGGACTATAGTCTGGCCCACCAGGCTCCTCTGTCCATGGAATTTTCCAGGCAAGAATACTGGAGTAGGTAGCCATCCCCTTCTCCAGGGGATCTTCCCAACCCAGGGATCGAACCGAGGTCTCTTGCATCACAGGCAGATTCTTTACCGTCTGAGTCACCTGGGAAGCCCTTCTTCAGAGCAAATGGGAGAACTCTGGCAGGTCTCACATCAGCAATTAAATGGATGGTTCAGGGTGTTATTGGCCAACAGCACCTGATTTCATTGGCCAACACTGGTCCATTGGCCCTACTATCACAAGAGGACCCAGAATTTCTCTTCCTATGAGCCCATAAATGGAGGAGAGCTCCACTGTAGTAAACAGTGCCATGGACCACTTTATTACCTGTAACCCGAATTCTGAAATGAGTATGGTGGACCTCAGTGTCTGACCCTAAGAGGGCTCACATACATGTTGTTATCATGTGTGATCACCTAACACTGAACTCACAAATTCCACGTGAAGCCAGAAGTTGAGATGTTGAGAACCACTTTCTTTGTATATCATCATGGCATATGTTTGAGGGCCCCAGTTCTGTTTCTTTCAACTGCGGTTTTCCAAAATAGCAGCCGGTGCATTCCGCCTTCCTCTGGGGCACTCTGGAATGAATGAAGAGATCTCCTTCAAGGAGACCTTTATTCCTGAGGATTTTTGTTGCCCATATGCATTTCTGCTCCTGAAATCTGACTCCAGTATTGTAGCATCTCTAGGGTTTTCTCCATAGCAGTAACTGTGATTTGGTTGATAAGGGATCGGAAAGCTGGAGCTGGACTAATTTGAGGAACCAGGTGGGCTCATAAAGAGTCATTACTGATGAAGAATGGCTTACTGACAGTTTAAAGACAGCTGTTTTCTATACTGTTCAGTTTTTTCCTGAATGCACTTGAGGATTCTTTGGTAATGTCTTCTGATTTACCACTTGTCTTTGTATTTAATATCAAGGAGGAACATAGATTGAAATGATTGCCTTGGTAGCAACTTTAGTGGTGAAGGGTATGGAGTTATTAAAATTTATAGTCATGCTGTTTTTTGCAGCTACACTTTGCTTATCTTGGAGAGGCTTATAAAAGGGGCCAAGGAACGTGGAGGGAGAGACACTACCAAATTGTGTAGAAAACCAACTGTGCAAATCTTGTTTTTTTACTGTTCTGTTTGCTAAAATTTACATTTATTTCTGGGCTTCGCTGATAGCTCAGATGGTAAAGAATCCACCTGCAATGTGGGAGACCTGGGTTCGATCCCTGGGTTGGGAAGATCCCCTGGAGGAGGGCATGGCAACCCACTCCAGTATTCTTGCCTGGAGAATCCCCATTATCAGAAGAGCCTGGTGGGCTAGACTCCATGGGGTCGCAAAGAGTCAGACACAACTAAGCACAGCACATCACATTGATTTCTACAATATTCCTTAATAACAATGTTGCCAGACCAATCAGTCCTCGGCTTGTGCCTCTACCTTCAGCTACACTCGTGAGGGGAAAGAAAGAGAAAAGGCAACTGACATTTATGGGGCTCCCAGTGTATACTCCGGAGAAGGCAATGGCAATCTACTCCAGTACTCTTGCCTGGAAAATCCCATGAACAGAGGAGCCTGATGGGCTGTGGTCCATGGGGTCGCTAAGAGTCGGCACGACTGAGCGACTTCACTTTTCTTTTTGCTTTCATGCACTGGAGAAGGAAATGGCAACCCACTCCAGTGTTTTTGCCGGGAGAATCCCAGGGACGGCGGAGCCTGGTGGGCTGCCGTCTATGGGACGTCTGTGCTGTCACACAGTCGGACACGACTGAAGCGACGTAGCAGCAGTAGCAGCAGCAGTGTATACTCAGCCATATACCATGTGCTTCACACACATGTATATGTATATTCTTCTAAAATCCTCCATTCGTCCCTTTACAGAAGAAATATCAGAAGTTAAACAACCTGCCCAGGTCATATATTTTAGTCTGTGGTATTGTTTGAACCAAGAGATGCTAAAAGCTGTGTTTATCATATTGAACCAACTAGTTTCTCTAGTAATCACACACTGTTTTAAATGGTCAAATGATTGGATGGTTCATTCTCCTGTTCTCGTGTATCTCATATGTGTGTATAATATTTTATTATTTATGAAGTTTTATCATATTAATCATGCCATTTCAGTTATGAAATAATGACTATCGTGACATTCGTGATTATCATATTAATCATGTTATAACAGTCCTCCAAAGTATATAAAGCTGGTCTCCTGTCCCCATAATATCTTATTAAGACGTGGGTTCAGAAAAGTTAAATAACTTGCCCAAGGTTAGTCAGGGTTGACTCCAAAGCCAGTGTTTTTTATCCTTCACATCTTCTATTTTCTGGACACCTGTGCCAGCAGAGTTTATTTTCATGGCAGCTGAGCGTGATGGATTCAAGCCTGGGCGACTGTATGGGTATTTGCCACCAAGCTTGAAACGAACTGAGACAAAGCAGTTAGCCACGGATTATAATGCCACTGTGGTCCCAAGACAAATGACGAGGGGGTTGCAGTAATGAATTCTTATTACTGCGAGGGAAGAGACCACATCTGAGGTCCAGCCCAGCCACACTTACCACTGCAGGAAACACAGTGAAACATGGGTGAGGGTCTCCCCTGACGGGCAACGCGCGAGCAGGATTAAGAGGACCTCTCCGAAACAGTGATTGCAATGGCAAACGTGTGGTGCCTAAGATAAGGACCAAATATTTATTCTGGCAGAGATTAAATCTTTTCTTTGCCTGAATCTATTATGGATCTTGCAGAAAAGCTGCCCAAGTGAACACATCTCACTCATCAGACCACTCAGTGAGCCAGAACTGTACTTTGCCACTGCTGTTGCTGAAAAGCTGCAGAAGGCTGGTTTCAAGGTCTCCTCTCTCCGCCTAAAACTGTTCTCCATCCCTGATTAATTAGTGACTCTGAGGTGAATTGAATCATCAACCACCCGTTCCACGCATCCAGGATTTATACAGTAGTTTTTTATAGAAGATCAGTGGTGCAATCAACAGCCCACATGGGGTGGGCAGTGGAGTGATGGTATCTGCAGTCATGGTTTCTTAACTCCCCTAGTCCTTCAGTTCTGCTAAAAAGGTTATTGTTATGGAGGAGGAAATGGCAACCCACTCCAGGATCTTGCCTTGGAGAATCCCATGAACAGAGGAGTCTGGCAGGCTACAGACATGACTGAAGTGACTTAGCAAGACACAGGGTGTTATAACCTTGCTTGTTTAGGCTTGGGGATGATTAGGTACCAACACACACACATACACATACCCTTAGAAGTTCATGCCAACTCTTTAAGTAAGAAAAAGCAGAAAAGTCATGTTGTGTCTACATTCCCAGAGAATTAAGGAGAAAGAAGAAAATGGATCACAATACTATGAATTATGGGCATGAAAGATGCAAAGGAAGCCTTCATCAGGTTCATTTATGCATGCATCCTGTTTTAATAGTAGGTACCTTGTTTATTGCCAGAGATACAGAGATAGGAAGGCAAAGCATAGCTGAGAGCAAGCACACTGTCACAATACACAGGGACTTAAGAAATCTTGTTTCTTAAAAACGTAAGAAAATGAGTATGTTTAGTCTCCATCTGGGGAGGCAACTAAATTACTTCTCCCAGAGAACAGAACATGGAAATTGCAGACATCGTTTTATATCGCGTGCTGCGCTCTCAGGGCACGAAGGAAGCAGTGATGTTTCTAAGTATCCCTGCATGCTGAAAGTATCCCTGCATGCTAGATTCCTGCTTTTGAAGATTAAGATTCCTAGGTCCTTATTCATTTTATTGGGCACAAGATGTGTTCACATACTAAAGGAAAATTGACTAGTTGAGGAAAGCCTGTCTTCTGGGAAAATAAGTGATATGTGGCAAAGTACACAGAAACCAGTACCTAAAATCTCACCAGAACTCTTACTAAGTGTGTGTGTGTGTGTGTGTGTGCGCGCGCGCATGCATTTAATCACTCAGTCATGTCTGACTCTTTGTAAGCTCATGAACTGTAGCCCTCCAGACTCCTCTGGCCATGAAATTCTCCAGACAAGAATACTGGAGTGGGTTCCTTCTCCAGGGGATCTTCCTGACCCTGAGATCGAACCCAGGTCTCCTGCATTGCAGGCAGATTCTTTACTGTCTGAGCTACAGCGGAAGCCCCAACTTTGTGTATAGTGAGTGCTTAATAAATAGTGTATTTACGTATTGAATGAACCAAATTAATACACTTGAGATTCAGTGAAATCTCTCCTATGTCTTGGTTTATGTGAATTCTGGACTTCTTTTCCCATATTCTTCTCCATCCTTTATTCTTCCTCTTCCTCCTTCTTGAATGTAAAGAAATAGAGCATAGCAGAGACTATGGGAACAGATATTGTGACTCAGTCTTGTAGAACATCAGAATTGCAGCTAAATTTTATTATTTTTGAAAGTCCAACTGTTTAACCAATAAACCAGACAACTGGAGAAATGGAGAAAGATGTCTCCAGACACCCTGCATGCTGGTACGTTCATAGAGGTGGCAGGAGACTGATTATATCTGATCAATGATGCTGTGTCATCTTCTGAATGGTAATTCCAACTCTTAGTCATAACCAATTATTGGAGGAGAAGAGTAAGACTTTAATAGCACTATTATTTACATGTCAGTGTTTCTGGGCACCCCCCAGGGGTTGGGTAATGTCACCACCACCGCCAGCATTACCATCATCATCACCTTCATTGCCCTAATGTTACCCTTCTAGAATTCATTATGTCTCCCTTCTGGAAGTCTGTGTTAGGGCCACAGAGGTTCTCTTCTGCTGTGTAACATAAAGTTGTAGCAGTGACTATTACCTCCCTCTTTGGATTAATCTTAGGAATAGGGCTATAAGCGTAGGAAGAGTACCAGTATCTGACTCAGGAAACCCCAGCTCAGTTCCAGCTGCCTCCCCTGAGGATATATTTTCCAAATTCTTTCAACCTGCAGAACATGTCACCAGGAGTAAACCTACAGTGGCGCCTTCTATGGAATTGGCTCTTAACCATTGTGTACACCTCCTCTGGGTCTTGATTGTCCCCCAAAGTGCTGCAGCCTTGTATCTCCCTTTACAATTCAGTGTCTGATTAGCCTTTTCTCAAAAACAGGCCAAATTCATCTCCCAGAACCTTGCAGTGTCCTTACTCACTTGCTCGGTAGTTCTGTGGTTCCAGCTTTGATATCTGTTGAGGGCAATCAAATGATGTAACCTGTGCAGTGCAGCCTCTGAGGGCAATTTGGGTGGTTTTGTACCTTTGGCTTTTATGTTCGGGATGAAAGCCCATGGAGAAATGTAGGATACTATTATTAACTTCAAGCTGACAGCTCTCTCTGGGGTACCTACAGATTCATTGTTAGTTTCAGGATCAACTTGAAAGGGAGAAAGCCTTGCAGCTGGTGGTGACTTGCCTTTTGTTTCTCTTTATTGTAGGAACAGGGGAAGATCGGAGTTGTCTTCAATATTGGCACAGTTGACATCTCCATCAAAGAGGAGAGGACTCCGGTGAACGATGGCAAATACCACGTGGTGCGCTTCACCAGGAATGGCGGCAATGCCACGCTGCAGGTGGACAACTGGCCAGTGAACGAGCACTATCCCACAGGTACATGTTTGACCCTCGATGATCAGGCTCTCGTTTGTTCTCCCATTTTTGCCTCCAACTGTGACTTTCTCATGACTCACCAGATCATGAAAACACTGAATATTAAGCACACATCATTTTTTCTTTTGGATGAGAAGCTAAGTTATTGAATATTTTTTTAGGACTGGGTTCAGGATAGGAGCTTCTGGAGACTTCCCAACTATGCACTGAATACTTCTTTTGTCTGATTAATAGTGCCTGACTGGCTCATACCAAATACAATGACTATGGATTGGCTGGGGCACTGCAAATGATGAGTAATGGGGGTAAGGGCTATCATCTCTAATATAAGCGAGTATCCATACTCATGGAATAATCAATGTGATTATTGATTAATGGTTGTGGCACCGTTTGGTCAGGTGTGGTTGAACATACAGATGGCCAGAGATGGCAGAAAGACTAAAAGGACATTTACTAAACTTGAGGAGCATCAAGTCAGAGTAACAGGGAGAGAAAAACTTCAGGGTGGAATTTCATTCATTTGGCTGACTTGGCCCTTATTTTTTTTTTCTTCTCTCTCACTTATACTAGCCTACCTTGATTTTCAGAGATCAGTCCTAACAGGCGTTTTAATAGCAGGCATGCTGGTGTGAGAGGGAGAGGGGTTCATCAATTGTTTAAACTTTATAGTCAAGGTGAGTTCACCAGCAAACTCCCAGGGCCAGATGCCCGAATCAAGGGCAGTGGGAAGAAAGGTTGCCTTCTTTAGAAAGACTGTTCAAATAATCCCTTAGCTTTCCCTCTTATCTTTCGCTTCTCCCGAGAGCCTGAATGCTGATCATACAAACGCCCAGAATGGGAGGAAAAATTCTTTGGCTAAAGACTGTTGCTTCATCATTGCATTATCAGCTGGTGGATACAAGAGAATAGCTCAGAATATTGAACTTGTCACTAATGGGGCCATATACGTGACGTCTGACTCTCTCTCTCCTACACTCCAAATAGCCCATGATTTTCTCACTGTTATCACTTTCTTTTTAGTGAGGTGGGCCCAGGGGTGAGGAAGCCAGAAGCACCTTTCCAGAAGTGTAAGAACCATTTAGCTAATAATCATCACACATGAGAGAAATATGTAAAGTACATTTGCCTATTTGTGGCCTAAGAATGTCGCACTACTTGAAGGCTGGGATTACTGTTTTTCATGCCTGAATCAGCATTGCTTTTTCCTCTATCAGCCATAGTCTTCCTATGTCTGGATTAAGAATTATGGAAGCATTCACAGATGAACATACAAGACCCCCAAAGTACTGAAGCACAGAGCCCACCCACTCACTTATCCACCATCTCAATATCCATCTCACCATACAGTATCCAGCTCAGTCTTTGCTGGGAGTCTCTCAACATACTCTTAGCACTTCTTAGATTATTATAGGCACAAAAATGACCTTCTGTGTTTATCATTGAGCCTTTGAGGAAAACCAGAGGTGTTAGCAGCTACTGTGAATTCTCAGCATCATCCAAATTCACCAGGCACTAATAGACCTGATTTTTAAATGCTTCTTGCTTCAACTCCAGAGGCTGAGGAGTGAGAGCCATCAAAATAGCCCGAAATCTTAAAAACTGTTCATTTGTTCATAGGAAAAATCAATCCCTCTCCGTGCGTATTATCATTGGCCCTGCCACTGCTGCTGTAGGGATTGTTATGTTTCTATTAGGAATTTCAAAGATTCTAAACTGATGCTAACACTTGCCCTGAGCCAAAACAGAATTCACAAGTTTGCTGCTAGCAGTGAGCAGGCTCTTTAACGGCCATTTTTAAAGCCACATATATGTAAGAAAACCAGTCACCCTAGCTGTGTGCCTATCTCTTTGTATCTTTAATTCCAAATTATGAGTTGCTTCCTATGTTTTCAAAACAGAATAAACTTTTCTTTAATGGCATTGCTTCCCACTGAAAACTATTATGACTAGTAACTGTTGGTAACTGTTATTTAGTAATAATATGTGTTATTATTGCAGGACATGGTACAGTATAGCAGTCATAAGTATGGGCTTTGGAGTCAACTGGCTGGAGTTGGGATCCTCGTACCGTTAGCTGTAATTCCAAGGCCTGCTAGGTTAAGACCTTGAAATGCCCTAAGCACTGAAATGTTTGGCACATGTCCCCACATATAATTCAAAATATAACAACTGTAAAATAAGTGTAAGAATTTCTAACAGTTCTGACTTTTTTCTCTGAGGGGCTCTATAATGCTTTCAAAAATACATCAGGTTCTTTCTCCCCTCATTTTCCTGTGTTACTCTCCCTGCTTTCTTAGTTCTCTAGATAAGGGCTCATTCCTCCTATTTGGTGATCCAGTTCCAAACCTTAATCAAGATGTTGATCCTCCCAAGTCTCTGTTTCCTAGTCTATAAAACGGGATGATGATAATACTTACTTTCCAGGGCTAATGTGAATATACATGTAAAATATCCTACATAATGCTAGGGCAGATAAGTCATTACTTAATGAATGTTAGCGATGAGGATTACCAAACATTTGACTAGCATTTCTTACTATTACATATTCACTCATACAGAGTACTTCATTAAATAGCCTGTAAATTAGGCAGGGTAGGCATCTTTATTCTCTATTTCAAATTTAAAATGAAACCCGGGGAGATAATGTGTTTTTTTCTAAGGTCATGAGAGAATACTAAATGAGGGACAGAACCGAGACCAGATTCTCCACTTCCAAGCTGAGCACCATTTCTAAGATTCGTCCCACAGCAAATTGGGGGCGATTTTGAAAAATGAATAGAGATGAGCATCTTTCTTGTGTCATCTTATATTTATTCCTTTTCTTAAAGTGTCATATTACAAAGATCAATACAGTAACCCCACAAAGGTGGTTGGAGTAGAAAATCCTCTTTGAAAAAAGACAAGTTCTTTTAGCCATGCTAGAAGACTCATTTGTAGTGAGGCCAAGCTGTCCTCCTAACGACAGTGGTAGTGTGCTTCCCTGAAGCAGTTGGAAGAATACTGAGTATTTAAAGAAGCTGTCACTTTTCCCTGTTACCTAGATTGGAAATGGCTTTGAGAAGTTAGCTTTCTAGTTGGACTAGGACTTCCTAGGAGTGTCTCACCTTTTCAGTTTTGGATACCTTATTTTCTCTCCCTCTTGTTTTCCTGTGCTACTGAAAGGATCCATTTTACTAAATTTAAAGCTCCATTAGAGCAATCTGGCAATATTTGTTTATTGTTCAACCATAAGATCAAAATGCCCTCTGTATCTAGGTATCAAAGAACAAAGCCACCTGGTCAAGATCTTGATATAGTTTCTACAAAAGTGATGCATCCATCCATTCCCCAAGCCATCTTCTTTTTTTTAATGTATTTATTGGAGTATAATTGGTTCAGAATGTTGTCTTAGTATCAACTAAGTACAGCAAAGGTAGTCAGTTGTATGTTACATATATCCCCTCCCTCTTGAATCTCCCTCCCACCCTCCCCCACCACACCCCTCTAGGTCAAAACAGAGCCCCAAGCCAAGCTTCCTGTGCTTTATAGCAGCTTCCCACTAGCAATGGATTTCACAGTGGTCGTGTGTATACGTCAATCCTAATCTCCCAATTCGTCCCACTCTCCTCTTTCCCCGTTCCACGCCCACATGTCCGTTCCCTACATCTGTGTCTCTATTCCTGTCCTGGAAATAGATTCATCTGTACCATTTTTCTAGATTCTACATACGTGCATTAATACACGATATTTTTTTTTCTCTTTCTGACTTTCTTCACTTTGTATGACAGATTCTAGGTCCATCCACATCTCTGCAAGTGACCGTATTTCTTGTTACTGCTAATGATAAGTCTAGAAACCACCAAGAGGGGTCAAGTTGTGCTACTTGTCTAAAGCTACCGTTTAAACAGGAGAGAAATATAGAGGCGCTCCTGCAGAATATTCAGTGACATCATCCCATCCTGAGGCCATGCTCTCAGGAAACTCTTTTTGCTCAGCAGGTCCCTGTACACCAGGATGAATGGGTCAACTCCAGAACCTTCTCACAGACATTTATAGGATTTTGTGTGACTCAACTGAAACATCCCACTGTGAAGAATTTAGAAACCAGCTGGGCCCATGGCAGGTAGCACTGCCTTTTTGTGAATCAGGAAGGCTCCGAAATGAAAATAGTTCTGTAGCCATCAGAATCTTCTATCTCTTAATTCTGGGAGATCCGACTCAAAAGCAGCTTCTTTCTTTGAACCTGAAAATAGAAAGGCTAAGGAACAGGAGAGGGCAATAAAAGAAGAATCGGCCCAGAGTTATCACCCAGGCACTGGCAGCTGTTCCTTCTAAAGCCTCTAATTGCTGTCTTGACCCAATGTGGTGGAGGGGACAGCGGAGGGGAGGTGAAAGGCGAGTCGAGCGTGAGGAATTAATTTTAGCCTGGCTCCAGAGCCCCTTGGAGAAGGCGATGGCACCCCACTCCAGTACTCTTGCCTGGGAAATCCCATGGATGGAGGAGCCTGGTAGGCTACAGTTCATGGGGTCGCTAAGAGTCGGACACGACTGAGCAACTTCACTTTCACTTTTCACTTTCATGCATTGGAGAAGGAAATGGCAGGGACAGCAGAAGGAATCCCAGGGACAGCAGAGCCTGGTGGGCTGCCGTCTATGGGGTCGCACAGAGTCAGACAGGGCTGAAGCAGCTTAGTAGCAGCAGCAGCAGCAGCAGTGCTTACTAATGCTCTAAGCACCTCCCTGTGCCCCTCCTCCTTTACTCCTGAACCCCTCCTATGAGGGAACTGGGTTTGTTATTATTACCACCATACTCATATTAAGGTTAGATTGTTGAGCCTCTGAAAGTCAAAATAACTTACCCAGTATCACAGCTTGAGGGGCAGACCCAAGATTCCCGTCCTCATCCTCAGATTTCACTTCCTCAAATTTCTTTCCCATTTTCCTCTTTCTCCGAGTCATCATTTTACTGATATGGACACTAGGTTATGAGATGTTCATTTTTATTTTTTCATTAAGATATTCTCAAATAGAAGTCCTTGCCTGAGCTTGTTTAGTTAGTAGGATTTCTCAGCCTTGGTGCTGTTGAGATTCAGGGCTGGATAATCCTTTGCTGTGATGGCTGCCCTGTGCATTGTGGGATGTTTAGCAGGACCCCCTGAGTTCCACCCACTTTATTCCAATAGCATCTCCATGAACATCAAATGTCTCCTGGGAGATATACTGCCTCAGTTGAGAATAACTGAGTTAAAGAAAGTCTTCAACATATTTTATTTCAAATGCTTATTATCCCTTCATTGTTTAGACAGCATTCATGGGGATAAGAGAGTGTTTTTTGTTGTTGATGTTCACCTCTCATCCTAGACAATTGAAACTTTGAAGGGTTAAAAACAAGTCTGTGTGCTTGACATGATGCTGGAATTTCTCAGGCCTTGGGTTTTCATTACTTCCTAGCCAGGAGGTTTTCTTTCCTTTTCTTTCGTCTTTGCCTGCAAACATTTGAGGCCTTGCCAGAGTTGAAGCACACATAAAAACAAGCCCCATCTACCTGCTCATTTATTCGTTCAGGACGAGTGTTTCTTTCAGTTCAACTGGAGGAAAAACATAGATAGTGAAGTCCTGCAAAGGGAATAAGAAGTATAAACTCAACCCAGAGGGGAAGCCATATTTGAGCATGGTTTTCAGACTGTAGAGCTATAGCATCAAATAGAGAGACTCACTTAATAAAGGTGTTTGAGCATTGCTAAGTATATTTTAAAACCACTTGCAAGAAGTTCTTCAAACATTTGATCACAAGATGTATCAATTAATTGATCAAACCAGTGTATGCTAAATACTTGTGTGGCTAAACAGCCTTTTTTTTTTTTTCCAGTTTTTCAGGAATGAATTAGTATTCAGAGGTAGGTGAGTTTCTATTTACAAGAGACTTTCAACTTCCTAGGGTTTGTCTTTGGTGAAAAAAAATTAATTATATATATATACACATATGTACATATATGTGTATATACGTATACACACACGTATATATATGGGACACATACACACATATATGAGAGTGAGAGAGAAGCAGCATTCTTTAACCTGGCTGCGAATGAGATTCTCTTGGGAATTTTTAAAACTCTCTGGGTGCCCAGGCCCCAGGCCCAGGTGATCTGATTTAATTGGTCTGGGGTGTGGCCCATGCATCAGCAACTTCAGTATCACCTGAGAGCTTGTTAAAAATGCAGAATCTTGGGCCCCACCCTAAAATTACTGAATCAGAATCTGAATTGAACAAGGTCCCCAGGTGACTCGTGTGCACAGTAAAACTTGAGAAGCACTGGTCCAGGCATCAGTGTTTTTAGGTAGCTCCCGAGGTGATTCTGTGTGCAGGTAGGTTTGACAATCACTGATGTTTAGAAAGCTAAGAATATCTCTTTTCTTCCTTCAGAGTGCATGCCAGTACTGTTCAATGTAGTAGCCACTAACCACACCTAGCCACCCTTGCAGTGTAACTTGTATGGCCCTGAAGGTTTATTTTTATTGTGCAATTATTATGTCCTAGGCACTTAGAGATTTAAGTCCCTTTAAATCCACTTCCCTGGTGGCTCAGATGATAAAGCGTCTGCCTACAATGCAGGAGACTCAGGTTCAGTCCCCGGGTCGGGAAGATCTGGAGAAGGAAATGGCAACCCACTCCAGTATTCTTGCCTGGAAAATCCCATGAACAGATAAGCCTAGTAGGCTACAGTCCATGGGGTCACAAAGAGTCAGACATGACTGAGTGACTTGACTTCATTTCAAACACATTTTTCATTCAAGTCTGAGGCTAACACTTTGATACTGGTGTCTGGTATTGGTCAGTGTGGGACTAGAATATACCCTTTTATTTCCTTCTTTCTGTTTTATATAATATAAATCTTCAATTACTCCATTGATAATACAATGCACATTTACCTTCTTATACCTCCTGAACACATCTAATGCTTTTTGTCATTACATAGTCACTGGCAAAGTAGTAATGTCAGTCACTCAGTCTTGTTCAACTCTTTGCAACCCCATGGATGTAGCCTGCCAGGCTCCTCCGTCCATGGGATTCTCCAGACCAGAATACTGGAGTGGGTTGCCATTCCCTTCTCCAGGGGATCCTCCCAACCCAGGGATCGAACCCCCGGAGTCTGCTGTGTTACAGGCAGATTTTTTACTGTCTGAGCTACAGGGAAGTCCTACACGTGTGCACCACTCAATTTATAGGGTCGTTGTCCCAGAGATAGAGTAAATGGAGAGAGATGCCAGCATCTCTCAGCCAAACTTATCCAGATGGTGATGGTTGCTCTTGGTTGAGCATTTCCCACACACCCCCTGCTTCATGTTCAGTATCTTATCCTAATGTAACTCTTGAGGTCAAGGTCATTCTGTCCCCATTTTACAGAGGAACAGTTCTGAGAGTTGAGGTACTTACCTGGCTCACGTAGCAAGCTGTTATTCTGATCCAAGACCATCCTACTTGAGAGCTGGATGGTTTAATCACACTCTGCTTCTTCCAGGGGCACTGGTAAGCCCCAGAAATTCTGGACTTATCCCAAGTCTAGACAATTTAGAAGTTTTCTCTCAAGTTCAGTTTTTAATTTCTGCCAAGTTAGAAGTCAGCACTTCCCCTGGGCATTTATGACACTTGCCTTCCTATTCACCATCGCTCAGGCTTTGGGGGCTTGGAGGCTGTTTCCTTTTACCATCCTATTTTACCTCCTAGCAGCATATCTAAGCAGACAGGAAGAGCTTTATTAGGTGAAAGTCTGTTTTGTTTCATGGTCTTGCTTGGAGAATGAGAGAGCAGTGAGAGAGTGGTTAGTATTTTTTTCTTTAATTTTTGTTTTATCAGGCAAACCTCCTTTCTCTTCTGTGAGTTCCCAGCCACAAGATAAATAGCCTTGTATCTTACAAGTTAAATACAATTACCGCTATCAAACCTAGAGCCTTTCTCTCCCTGTAAATGTCTCTTAGAAGCTGATAAGAGTTTCAAGCAAACTGTGAGCCTCTAGCTAATACTAAAATTAAACATAACCACCCAGAACAAAAAAGACAAAGCTGTGTACATAGATATATGTAAATTATATACTTACATATGATTTTATTTATATATATAATCATCCTATGGGAGAGAAGAATATTTCCAGTAGAGGGAGAGGCACCCATGGACACACGGGACATGGGCACAGAAACATGTGGTGTATGCTTCTGAGACGTTAAGCTAACACATGACTCAAGGTTATTTATAAAATAAATAGCATACAAAGGAGCTTGTTATAACGGTGAAACTTTCTATTATATAACATGATAGCAATTATAGTAACTTAATAGAATTCATTTGTGAACAGGGCAGTACTTTGAGTCTATGTATTTGTTGAGCAGAAGAATCATTTTCCTGGAAAATTCTATAGGACTTTATGAGATGTACACTTAGTCTTACCTCCTGGTTTATGTTTTTCTCATCTTCAATAGACTATCCTGGGATTTGAAGAAGCTGAATTTTTACTAATTAAAAGGTGCATGAAAATTGTTTATTTACCCATAAGTTAAATATTATACATATTGTAGTCCAGGAACTTAATGAAATAAGAATAAGAAGTTTGAGGGTCACTTCTAGGCACTATTTAAGTAGGGATCTAAGAAAAATGATTTCTTAATTTCCATGAATAATGAGTACATTTTTAATAAGCCAGATCCATAGAATGATCCTTTGAAGCTTAGAATTAGAGCATGGTCACAATTTAATGTGATTTTCAAATTATGCTCATTTGAGATAGTGTGACATAAAAATACTAAAAACATCTTACTCTATGCAAGGCCTTAACAACAACAAGAATTATTCTGAATTAAAACAGTCATCAAATATTGCATAATTCCAAAGCTGGGCCAAGTGAATTACAAGTTTTTGTTTGTCCAATTGTTACAGAAAAGCTCCAGCAGTAAATGAAATTATGGCCTGCAGAATTTGTCTTTAATTATGAAAATCTAGAATTATTATCCTAAGCTAAAACACAATTTTCTCTCTGCCCCAGAGTTATGTGAGCAGCAAATGTCCTAACACTCACCCAAGTGTACAGCTTTATTTATAGGAAAACTTTCCAATTTTCAGTCTCCTCAGTTTAAGCTTTGCACAAGTTTTGCAGGGTCCCTGCAGTTATTTAAAGCCAAAAAAAAGAATGCTTAGCTTCTTAGAGGAAGATAGTACATAAATATCCAATAATAATAATATATATTCACATACAGGATGTCGTTTATAATTCTATAAAGCACAGAGGTAATGAAAGGCGCTCTAAACTGTAAATCACTCAATCGATTGTAATCATATTGCAGCTCATCTCAAAGAGATAAAGACCTTCCACTCCTCTTAAATCCCTGTCAATACCCCAGCAGCCTGAAGAAAGGGGAAAGGAGGGTCAGGGAAGGAAGGACAGATGAGTCAAGGACAAAAAGGGACTTTTAATCTTCAATTCATGGAATTATCGTGGATTAGATTAGAGTCCCAGTGATAGTCACAGTTTGCTCCATGAGATGCATTAATTTTTCACACAGTACTTTTACAGCTTTACAATAAGTCCCTGACGCTGGATGGAGGGGTTTGCCAAATGCAAATGATGGATACACAATGCTGCATAAGAACACTTAGGGACCAGGTGCAGAATTAGAAAATGACAATTAAAGCCATAAGTGAGAGGTAATAGCAAAACCAATGATGGAAGTAAGTGGACAATGGACCAGAAAAAATTTTATATCACATTTTCAAATAGCAGAAGCACTTCAAAAGTCTTTTTATTAACTGATGTTGCCTTTTATATTAAAAAGATTGCTAATCCTCCTTCTCGTCAGTGGAGTGGATTTGAGTGAAGTGATCTCTTTATGCATTCATTCATTCACCATTCAACAAATATTTATTCAAAGTCTACTTTACATGTGAATCCATGCTAGGTGATAGGTGTATAACGGGAACAAAACCAACCCAAGTCCTCAAGGATTCCATAGTCTAGTAGAAGAGAATTGCAAGATAATATTAAACCTAAATTTGATTGTGCAGTTATTGTGCCAGGCACTAAACATGGTTCTTAGATTAAATCTTCACTGTCGCCCTAAGGAGAGGCTATTCTTATCATCACTTTGCAAATGGAATTTGGAGGCTTATGACATTAACTCCCTGGGTCATAAGTTAGCCATGAAGATCTGGAACTTGTTAGTCCATGAAGATCTGGAACTTCTGTCTGTAACTCTTAGAAGGCAAACCTAACGCTTCTGTGTGCTACATTCCACCTGCAGTTCCAAAGAGTGCAACAGAGTACCTAACAGTCAGGCAAGAACAGGGTTCAGTGGCACATGAATGTGTCTGATGGAGCCTGCGGACCAGACAAGGGTGGGTATGGGATGGAATTCAGGTTGTAACCTTGGGCTGTCTGCTGCTGCTAAGTCACATCAGTTGTGTCTGCCTCTTAGCGACCCCATGGACTGCAGCCTATCAGGCTCCTCCATCCATGGGATTTTCCAGGCAAGAGTACTGGAGTGGCTCTCTAGGATAACGCTAATGAACTCTGCCCCTCTACCTAGACAGGTGTCTGATACGTGTTAGTCACTCGGTAGTGTCCGACTCTTTGTGACTAACACTTATCAGACATATGTCTACAGACACAAGCATCAAACTGTGACTAACTGAGACCACTGATAGGCTGGCCACATTCATAGATTGTTTTCACTTAGTGTAATCTGTCCATTGATTGCAAGAGAGAAATGTGAGTCTCCCTATTTTACAGATGAATAAACCAAGGCGTGGGGAGTTTGAGCATGTTTCTTTCAGTCACAGGACTGGGAAGTGTCAACACCAGGATTCTACACAAATTTGTTCATTCCTACACTCCTATCCCTTTCTGTTACCCTAGTTTTCCATCTATTTCCCAGGAACATTCCAGTTTGCACTGTATGTGAAACTCGAATTCATTTGGCTGACAGATGTATATTCACATGCAAATGTAGTATTGTTTCTCACATTCCAGTGTATGCAGTTCACTCTGTAATCACATTATTCAACACTTACTAGAAATGTGCTTCTGGCCGAAGCACAATTGCCAGTCTCAGTGTTTAATTAAACTTGAGTTGTCTTCATTTTAATCACATCATAGACATGTGGTTTTCTCAGAGTTCAAGGGTGAAGTCTTCATTCCAAATGTCTACCAGTGTTTCAGAGCTGTGTATCCTGGAGAAGGGAATGAGGAGAGTACAAAATATCCTTGCATAAGGGATTTTAGAGGAATGAGATTAGTTAATAACAGGTAATACTGATGTAGTACTTATTCTGTGCCAGCTTCCTGGATTATCACATTGAATCCTTCTTATAGCATCCTGGAAAGGGGTTCTGTTATTATTCCCATTTTAGAGATGAAGAAAGAGAGGCTCAGAGAGATTAAGGAACATACTCTCCAGTATCATACAGCTGGTGGTTGACAGGGCCAGCTTGGATTTGAATACCGGCGTGGAGACTCTGACGGACTTCCCTGGTGGCTTAGTGGTAAAGAATCTGCCTGCCAATGTGGAGAGACATGTTTGATCCCTGGGTCGTAAAGACCCCCTGGAGAAGGAAATGGCCACCCATTCTAGTGTTCTTGCCTGGGAAATCCTATGGCCAGAGGAGCCTGGCAGGCTATAGTCCATGGGGTCAGAAAAGAGGTGGACATGGCTTTGAAACTGAACAACAACAGTGGAGACCTGATACCTTTATTTAGAGAAACTTTTTTCTGTAAAAGGCCAAATAATGAATATTAGTGTCTTTGGGAGTCATAAGCTCTTTGTTGTAGCTATTTAACTCTGCTGTTATGGTGAAAAACCGACAGTAGACAATATATAAATACATGAATGAGCAGGGCTGTGTTCTGATAAAAAGATATTTAAATCAAGTTGTGGTAAGCCAGATTTGCTACTTTGTTGTAGTTGGGAGACCCTGGTCTTGATTGTGCATATTTTGAAGCTATAGCTCTGTTTTTACTGATCCGTAAGCTTTATTATTATGGGGCTTCCCTGGTGGCTCAGAGGTTAAAGCATCTGCCTCTAATACAGGAGACCTGGGTTCGATCCCTGGGTCAGGAAGATCCCCTGGAGAAGGAAATGGCAACCCACTCCAGTATTCTTGCCTGGAGAATCCCATGGATGGAGGAGCCTGGTGGGTTACAGTCCATGGGGTCACGAAGAGTCAGACACGACTGAGAGACTTAACTTAAGCTTTATTATATGGTCTATGCCATCTCTATTTGGAATAATGGAGAAAGATAATCTCTCAGTAGGTGAGTTTGATCCCAAGACACACAGAGAATAAACAGTACTTCTATGTAGGGTAGCATAGACCTAGTAGTGGTTAATTTAGGATAAAGAGGTGGAGAGGTGCATCTCTGGAACAGTGATTCACTTACCTATACTTAAACAAAACCCTCTTGATTGTCCCTTGGACTGCAAGGAGATCCAACCAGTCAAGTTTGATCCAGGGTTGATCAAACCAGTCAACCCTGGATATTTATTGGAAGGAATGGTGCTGAAACTGAAACTCTAATGCTTTGGCCACCTGATGCAAAGAGCCGACTCCTTGAAAAAGACCCTGGTGCTGGAAAAGACTGAAGGCAGAAGGAGAAGGGGAAGACAGAGGATGAGATGGTTAGATATCATCACCAATTCAATGGACATGAATTTGAGCAAACTCCAGGAAACAGTGAAGGACAAGGGTACAGAGTGTGTTGCAGTCCATGGCATCACAAAGAGTCAGGCACAACTTAGCGACTGAACAGCAATGAACCAAAGCCCTGTCATACACCATTTTCCTAATCAAACCCAAAGACATAGATTCCATTTCCCTTTATTTATGTTATGCTCTGCATTTCTCAGAGCAAGATTTTAAAATAACCAACAGGAAGCAGGAAATAATCTACTTATTTTACTACTTAGTTCTGCTACTTCTACTTAGTAACTGTAATTTGCAGAACTCCAAATACCCTTTTCCCCCCTCTCTCTTGAGAGAAGTTGCATACTTTACTTTTCAATTCATGGGTTTTTTTGGGGGGGGGCAGCCACTGCTTTTGCTGCCCTCCCTATTCTTCATAACCCTTTGGTATAAAAGTGCTACTGATTTCTTAGCACTTATAGTTTCTTCTGCCTGCTCCCTGATACATCCATTTTCTACATTCCAGAGAACATTCTCTCCATTTTCTTGTCATTGGCTATCCCTAACCTGCTGAAGAGAGCTCTTGTTTGAAATCCTGCTTTGTTTCCAGCCATTGATCTGCTTTGAAGAAGGTGGACTCTCCTGAGATGTGACTCAGTCCACTTCCTGCTGTTGAGTTTTTGAGACTTTAGACTCTGTTCTCCTATTTATTGAAGGAACGAGAATGAGGTTGCACATTTTTTTTTGTATATATACACAATCACGACAAGTTTAAAATAAGTTAAAAAAGAAATCAGTCTAAGACAGACCAGATTTTATTTATACAGAATAGCTTCCTTCACATTTTACTGACCTCAGTATTGATTGCCATAAAGTTATTGAAAAAATGTCAGAGTTCCCACCACGAGAATAGAAAGCATATACCACCAGACCTGGCTCCTGCTAGCTCAAGCTAAGTGATCATTTGATCATTTTGCTAATTTTTTGCTAATTCCTCCCTTTTTTTTTTTTTTTTTGAGTCAAAGTGACTATGTAATACATGCTCAATAGATGTTAAACTGCAGACCTGTACTGAGGTTATTGGAGATGACTTCTGATTTTATTGTCTGCATGTACACAGCAAAAAATTCACAAAAAGCATCCTTTATAAACATTAAATATACATTAAAAGTCCATTTTAAA
Source organism: Oryx dammah (assembly GCF_014754425.2). Classification (NCBI taxonomy): domain Eukaryota; kingdom Metazoa; phylum Chordata; class Mammalia; order Artiodactyla; family Bovidae; genus Oryx; species Oryx dammah. The sequence continues at coordinate 12,031,798 of NW_024070210.1, read as the reverse complement.
AGCAATAGAAAAAAAAACCAAATGTTTTATTATGAATAACTTCTAAGATTTTACTGCACATTTTTTCTTTGTTGAAGCAATTAAATCTGATTTTATTAGATTATCTTCCCATTAGATGATTCTCTGTGAATCTCAAAAGGTAGATTTCCTGGCGTACTTAGACAAACTGAAAAAAGGGAGGAAGGAGCACATTTATGCATCTACTGAAGTTCAAAAAAGAAATAAGTATAAACCTAAACTAAGTATAAGTGGAAAGTCAAAGTAAAGCTAAAGTCTTTTCAGATAGCCAAGGTTTAGAAATATTTATTACCTCATTCTGAAACCTATATAAAACTGTTGTGAGATGCTGTTTCAAATAAAATAGGAATTTATATAAGTGAAGCACAAACTGAAATAGAACTGAAATGCTTTTAGACTTTCAAAATGAATAGCTGGATATTTTTACTGAATTTTCTGTGTGGTGAGGGTGCGGTTGGACCTACCGGAGAGGTAAAAATGAAGGCAATAGATAGAAAAGAATATCTTGTTCTCAGGGAGCAATTGAGCTCTCCTACAGGAGATAAACCAAGTGAAATCTAATAGTTTTGCTTCATTTTGTGACTTTCTCCCACTATGGCCTCCGGGAATTTTGAGCTCCAAGTAGATCCATAAAGGGAATTTTGAAATTCTCTTAATAGATCTGTTCTTGAAATAAGTCAGCTGAACTGAGCAAGGTGCCCTGCCAACACACTGACTCACAGTCCTGGGGAGCCCTGCTCCCAGACCTCCATGGCGAGTCTCTTGTCTCATGTCCATCCTCAAGAGTTACATGTAATTCATCTTCCAAGCCCACCTTCCTGGTGGCCTGATTGAAATGAGATAGTAGGTATAGATGCCACCCCTAAACACACAGGCTGAAACTTTAATGAATTTTTCAGCCAGTAAATCCAGCTCATTCTGTGGCTGCATGGTGACCTAGCCACTTCTGCCAAGTTACGTTGCTTTTGTTTTTCTCCTGGTCAGATAGAACAACCAATGTAAATGTACTTTGTTCCTCTCTCTCTGGCTTTGATTACTTGATTTGCGTCACTCCCCTTACTGCATCCGCTTAGAAGAGCAAAGTGTTGTCTAGAGGACTGAAGAGTTTGAGCCATAGTCATGTACATTACTTTGCCGACAAAGTCCATCTAGTCAAGGCTATGGTTTTTTCCAGTAGTCATGTGTGGATATGAGAGTTGGACTATAAAGAAGGCTCAGCGCCGAAGTGTTGATGCTTTTGAACTGTGGTGTTGGAGAAGACTCTTGAGAGTCCCTTGGACTGCAAGGAAATCAAACCAGTCAATGCTAAAGGAAATCAGTCCTGAATATTCATTGAAAGGACTGATGTTGAAGCTGAAGCTCCAATATTTTGGACACCTGATGTGAAGAGCTGACTCATTGGAAAAGACCCTGATGCTGGGAAAGATTGAAGGGAGGAGGAGGAGAGGAAGACAGAGGAAGAGATGGTTGGATGGCATCACCGACTCAATGGACATGAGTTTGAGCAAGCTCCCGGAGTTGGTGATGGACAGGGAGGCCTGGCATGCTGCAGTCCATGGGATCGCAAAGAGTCAGACATGACTGAGTGACTGAACTGAACTGAACTGTGTACCTTTAAACTGCACTGCATTTTATACATATAGTTGTGGTTGAAATATCAGTGACACAGACAACCTCTTGGGACAAAAGCAACCCTCATATCTACATTCCTTTGTTAGCAAAAAATCATTCAAATTCTTCTCTAAAAGTATTTATTAAGCATCTATCTCTGTAAATCTCTGTGCTAGGAACTGAATAATAGGAATGGACCGTTATTCAATTAGAACTTACTTCTCTGGTGGCTCAGATGGTAAAACGTCTGACTACAATGCAGTGTTTGATTCCCGGGTCGGGAAGACTCCCTGGAGAAGGAAATGGCAACCCACTCCAGTATTCTTGCCTGGAAAATCCCATGGACGGAGGAGCCTGGTGGGCTACAGTCCACAGGGTCACAAAGAGTTGGACACGACTGAGCGACTTCGCTTGAGTCCGATAGGCTAAGGAGGAAATCTGCATATATCTTTACTACTCACTGTGTCTAGGTTCTTTCTGAGTCACACTAAAAGGTAAAATCTTTGAAGGAAAAAAAAATAATAAATGAAATAAATCTTTGGACAGCATCCTTGAGTTGTGGTTAAATGGGAAATTTCAGTGCCTGTTCAGAAGTCTAGGCACTTGTGAGGATTCCAATGTGATTTAAATAAGCCACCATCTCTGAAAGTCAGAAATGAAAAGATCAAACCAAGGAAAGTGCTCTGCCTGTCTCATCTCCTATCCTAATTATACCTTATACTCACTAATGTTCTAAGTGCTTTTTGACAGGACAGCAATGGTATATCAATAGATACTGCATGAACTGGAGTAGGCAAATCGAGTCACTCAAGGCTTCTTTTAATCTCCTGGATCATTATTTTGAAGATAAAAGTAGATTTCTGAAAGCAAGTTTCAAAGGAGTCTAGCAATTAGAATGGTGAAAGTACTAGGTCATCTGGTCCATTTCTCTGGTTGCTTTAGAAATTTCTACACAATATAGATGACTCTAATTTAACTAGTATCATTTGAAATATCACAGATGATAGAGTTTGCTTCTTCCCCCATGAGAGTAGGTCTGTCTTATATCCTTTCCTTAACTTTTATAAAAATATTTTTTTATTTTTATATTTTGATTAATTTCATTATTATTATAAATATCATTTGAAGTTATTCTGAATAATTCTTTAAGTTGTGGGTATTTATTTCTTACAGGTATCTAGGAGTTGTTTCTTATTGAAAGATGCAAGGTTCTAGGTAGAACATGCAAAGACATTCTTTCCTTTGAGATATAAAATCTCTTTATACAGGATACATGCACACAAGCATCATCCAGTAAATATAAAAATATTGCATTTGCCCCAAGACAAATAAATATGTTTAAATATAAAATAGCCTCACATCTTTGGACATATTCTTCAGATAGCCAAGATTTATTGTCAAGTATTTAATGTCTTGAATTAAATGACTAATAGAAGGAAGAGTCAGTAATATTTTATTTATATGCCTCACATTTATAGGTTTTCAGAAATTATAAGAACTTTAATAATCATTTAACCTTCAAAGCTAATAAGTTACTTTGTTGGTGTAAGGATACCTGTCTCTATTTGAGGTGGCAGTAGTCATCAACTTCGTGAATATTCTGGAACACTGAAGATGTGCCAGTGTTGAGAGTTGTTGTGTGTTGAGGAGGGGACTGTGAAAATAGGATTGTGTAAAAAGATTGCTTAAAAAAAAAAACCTTGTTAACATAATTATCATTTCATATTAAAGGAAAGAGGGGGAAAAAAACCCTGCCCACAAGAACAGATGCAGTGTAAGATAGTGGAGTCTAGGTGCTAGGTAAATATTTGAAACATGTCCATAATTTTACATAATCATTGACCAGTTTCTTTAAAATAGTTTAAAAACTCTAATTTAAAAAATGCTGTTCTGGCTATCACATTTATAATGAACTAATATTTGAATGTGGCATAAACTGTGATATTGTCGGGTACACTCAGTTATGTCTGACTCTTTGCAACCCCATGGACTGTAGCCCACCAGCTCCTCTGTTCGTGGCATTTTTCAGGCAAGAATACTGGAGTGGGTTGCCATTTCCCCCTCCAGGGGATCTTTCTAACTGAGGGATAGAACCCATGTTTCCTGAGTCTTCTTCATTAGCAGGAGATTCTTTACCACTGAGCCACCTGGGAAGCCCAAACTGATATACAAAACATTTAGCAACATTAATTGTCCTTTCTCTTTATTGAACCCCTTAGATTTTGGTCATTTTAATGTTTTTCTCCTGAATCTAACTGCCATTGACATGCTAAAATAATACTATTCTAATGCTGACTGTTAAGACTTAAGAAAATGATTTTTAAACTCATCCATGAATTTATGAAGGCAACTTTTTGTAATCCACAAGCTTTAAAAGGAACTGAAGATGCATTACCTGATTTTAAAAGCCAAGGTTGCAAGGTAGAAATATATTTTGTCTGGTGTTGGTCTTTAATTCAATGTTTTGCTTTTTTATTTTGTATTCAGTTCAGTTCAGTTGCTCAGTCGTGTCTGACTCTTTGCGACCCCATGAATCGCAGCACGCCAGGCCTCCCTGTCCATCACCAACTCCCGGAGTTCACTCAGATTCATGTCCATCGAGTCGGTGATGCCATCCAGCCATCTCATCCTCGGTCGTCCCCTTCTCCTCCTGCCCCCAATCCCTCCCAGTATCAGAGTCTTTTCCAATGAGTCAACTCTTTGCATGAGGTGGCCAAAGTACTGGAGTTAGTAGGATGTATAATGGGATACAGCTTTCTATTCAAAACCTAGGTAAAGCTATTCATGACCCATGATGATTCATGACCAGTGATTATTTGTGCCCTCCAGGACTATATGTGGTTTGGTTGGGTTGGGTTTAGAAGATTGGGGTTAGTGAAGGTGGTGTTTGCTCAGAAAAGAGAAGATAGTCCTCCAAGGTTCCCCTTGAAACCATTAAAGAAGTAAGAAATCCATTAGTGGAGCAGGGGTTAATATTCTCGGATATCTTACCGGTAAGTCCAACCTGTTTTTCTTACCAAACTTCTATCCATCCATCATTTAAATAGTGATGGCCCTTATTAGCTCTATTCCTTCTTACCTTTAGAGTACTCCCCCACTCTCCCTCCCTTCCCTTTGTCTAAGTCTAGAAATGAGTGGATATCAGAGAAGTATACATCTTCTATAGTTTTCCCACCCTGCCTGTCCCAGCTCCCTCTGCCTTAACCTTTCCCTCCCCTCCCACTGAAGCTGCATTATCACCTCCCTTCCCAGAGACTTGATAATGCTCCCCTGAGAATGAGGAAGAGGCCAAGAATAGGTAACAGGTGCTTGAGTCTCCCACATGTCTATTCCAAGACCCCTAAGGTTTTCCTACACAAACTGTTTGACTTCCCAGACAGGAGCTGAGTGCTTCCCCTTCTCCTGCTGGGCAGTGATGGAAACTCACATATGGGAAGAAGCTTTGTTTACCCCATGTCAGCTTCCCCATCCTTACTAGATTTCTTGGACTTCTTGGCTGTATCACTTACTGTTTGCATAACAAACCACTCCCAAACTTTATTTACTGGCTCATGTGTCTATGGGTTGTATGGGTGATTTTTCTGTTTCAAGCTGGCTGGGATGGAGCTGGATGATCTTGACAGCCTCACTCACATGGCTATGGGCTCAACTGAGCTGATTGGGCTGGCAAAGTAGGCTTGGGTGGCTGAGGTTTCTCTTCTTGTAGTCCCTCATTTTCCAGGAACCCAGACCAGCTTTCAGGCTTCCCAGGTGGTGCTAGTGATAAAGAATCCACCTGCCAATGCAGGGGACATAAGAGGCGTGGGTTTGACCCCTGTGTCAGGAAGATCCCCTGGAGGAGGGCATGGCAACCCACTCCAGTATTCTTGCCAGGAGAATCCCATGGACAGAGGAGCCTGGTGGCTTAAAGTCCATGGTGCCTCACAGAATCAGACATGACTGAGATGATTTAGCATAGCACAGACCAGCTTCCTTCATATGGAGTCTCAGGCTTCAGCAGCATGGGAGGGCAAGCACTGACGTTCAAGGGCTGTTCAAACTTCTGTCTTCCATTACACTTACTGGTATGCCCTATGCCAAACAATGCAAGTCTCAGAGCCAACTGAGAATCAAGGGGTGGAAAAATAGAATCAGCCTCCGATGGGAGCAGTGACAAAGTCCCATTATAGAACAGCTTGGATATTGGAATAGGATTATAGCTATTTTGTGATTTTAACACACTAGCAGAGAGCTCAGGACCTCCCTGGTGGCTCAAACAGTAAAGCGTCTGCTTACAATGAGAGAGACCTGGGTTTGATCCATGGGTTGGGAAGATCTCCTGGAGAAGGAAATGGCACCCCACTCCAGTACTCTTGCTTGGAAAATCCCATGGACAGAGGAGCCTGGCAAGCTACAGTCCATGGGGTCGCAAAGAGTCAGACACGACTGAGCGACTTCACTCACTTTTAGTAGAGAGCTCAAACCCCTCCACGGGCTTGCATGCGACAGTCCGTGGAGTCACAAAGAGTGGGACATAACAACAAAGAGCTTGAAAACACTCTCATTTTTACAATCTCTTTTCCTCTTAAACTCCCTCCTTCTCAACCATCAAGGCCTCAAAATGAGATTGGAGACTGGTGACTTTCAACTGATGGTTCCTTTTCAAAAAAAGGAGTTGTCCTTTAAAAAAAAAAAAGATTTCTTTAGGATATGACATTTTGAAATTAATCTTAGTTCTTTCTACCATATCACACAGATTTCTTTCTTTCCCCCTTATTACATCATAGGATCCTGCCTTAAATTAATTGTTTTTTTAAAAGATTAAATGTCCATTTGAAAATTTTCTAATCCCTTTTTTCCCTTTCCTCTTGGAGGCTTTCAGACACTTTATCTGTCTTTGTTTGGGGGTATTTATGATACATTAATGTTATTTATAAAATGTGTTTTATCTGTCTAGGCTATGTCTTCCCTTTCATTTCTTTTCTGTTTTATTTTTAACAAAGTCAGTTATGTTATAAAAACAGCCCCCATGCTGATCTGTGCTTTTTCTCGAGACATTTTCTCTTAGCTGAATACGTTGTTGTTTATCATTATCCTTTGTTTGTAGCCAGATTTGAAGCCAGGCTGCAGTTCTCACAAACAAATCAATTTGAATTAATTTGCCAAGCAAAGTTAACGAGCCATTGTATGAATTCGAGATATACTACACGGACCGCGTTCCCTGAGGTTATCCCTTCACTGGGAAAATTTTGATTTTTCTACCACATTGTAGTCGTGTATACCTGACCTTTGAATCTCACACTAAATGATGCGTAGCTACCAACTGGTTCATTTTTTGAAAAGTCTTGGAAATGCCACATAACCAAACAAACCAGAGTACAGAGAATTCTTTCCTAAGTTTCTTTGTTGGGAAAGGATGGTCTTTAAGATATCCACCTGCCTATTCTAGGAGTCCTGTTACTAATGTTGTTCTAAGTGAAAGTTTGAGAAACATATTTCTTCTTTTTAATTGCAAATTTCTCTTCTTAAAACAGTTTGTTGTTAGCCTCACCACATGGCATATAGGATCTTAATTTCCCCATCAGGGATCTAACCCCTGCCCCCTGCTTTGGAAGCATGGAGTCTTAACCACTGGACCACCAGGAAAGTCCCAGAGAAACATAGTTCTTGGTTGATCTTTGAGGTCCGCTCGACCTTAAAAGCGTAGACTTCTCTCAAAATATAAAACTGAAAGTTCCTGGTGACCTCTGCTCCTAGAAACTGATTTATGATTGTGAAATACAAAAAAAAAAAAAAATTTACTTAAGAGGGAGCTCAGTGTTTATGTGGACACTCACCCTCCACCCCATACATCCTCAACAAGTTTTCCAGCAAGAATTTCCTTCAGACTGTGAAGGCTGATACAAACAAGTAGGAAAAGCCAGTCTTCCTCAAAGATGAGGAAAATGGTAATAGATTCCCCAAAGAAGCTCAGATCTCTGGGTCTCAGATGAGTAACGTCCCAGGATGCCTAAGAAATCTGAACTCTGTCTCTCTTTAATGTTCACTCAGAAATAATCACAGGAGTTTGGAATAGAAAATTAGTTTGGGGAAAGTGTCCTAAATTTTACATTGCCCTAAATAATGTGTTTTGAAACTAATATGCAAAAATTCTCATGTGTTTTATTGGACAGATAAGTTAGTATATATTTAACCATGTTTAACAAATAACCTCAGATATGCAGATGACACCACCCTTATGGCAGAAAGTGAAGAGGAGCTAAAAAGCCTCTTGATAAAAATGAAAGAGGAGAGTGAAAAAGTTGGCTTAAAGCTCAGCATTCAGAAAACGAAGATCATGGCATCTGGTCCCATCACTTCATGGAGAAAGAGTGGAAACAGTGTCAGACTTTATTTTTGGGGGCTCCAAAATCACTGCAGATGGTGAGTGCAGCCATGAAATTAAAAGACGCTCACTCCTTGGAAGGAAAGTTATGACCAACCTAGATAGCATATTTAAAAGCAGAGACATTACTTTGCCAACAAAGGTCCATCTGGTCAATTTCTCCAATGGTCATGTATGGATATGAGAGTTGGACTGTGAAGAAGGCTGAGCGCCAAAGAATTGATGCTTTTGAACTGTGGTGTTGGAGAAGACTCTTGAGAGTCCCTTGGACTGCAAGGAGATCCAACCAGTCCATTCTAAAGGAGATCAATCCTGGGTGTTCTTTGGAAGGAATGATGCTAAAGCTGAAACTCCAGTACTTTGGCCACCTCATGCAAAGAGTTGACTCATTGGAAAAGACTCTGATGCTGGGAGGGATTGGGAGCAGGAGGAGAAGGGGATGACAGAGGATGAGATGGCTGGATGGCATCACGGACTCGATGGACGTAAGTCTGCATGAACTCTGGGAGATGGTGATGGACAGGGAGGCCTGGCGTGCTGCGATTCATGGGGTCGCAAAGAGTCGGACACGACTAAGTGACTGAACTGAACTGAACAAAGACTTCGGTGATGGCCTGGGCTCTTTCAAACAAGTCTTGTATCTAAATAGTCTAAATTCCCTTTGGATAGCATTAGCAAATTGTCACACGAGTAGTATGTTATAAATATATTGTATCTTCACTTCCTTGGAAAGAGTATAGTATAAGGCAAGTTATGAGAGCCTCTTAAGGAGCTCTGCCTCTGGTTGAACTGAAACACTCAGATGAAGTTCTCTAGTTACTCTGTATCTATTTCTGTATTGCAAATTACCCCCAAACCTAGTGGCACACAACAACTAACATTTATTATCTCACAATTTCTATAGGTCAGAATTTGGTAGCAACTTGGTCAAGTGGTCCTGTACTGAAGTGTCTGATGGCTTGTAAGATATCGACTAGGACTGTAGCCATCTGAAGGCTTATCCAGGCCTGGAGAATCTGGTGGCCTCAGTTCCTCAACATGTGGGTTTCTTAAGTGTCCTTATGACGCAGGAGTGGCTTCCCCAGAGTGGACATGAGAGAAGGATAGAGAGAAAGTCACAGTGCCTTTTCTGATCTAAGCTCTAAGAGTTACACATTGTCAGTTCCACCATATCCTGTTCTTTACCGTTGAGTTACTAAGTCCAGCCCATATTTGAAGTTGGAGAATCAAGTTCCGCCTGTTACAGAGAGATGTTTCAAAGAACTTGTAAACCTCTTAAAGTTACCACATAATCCTCCTATTCTGTACATTTTTCAGAGTCTGGAATGAATGCACAAAAGATATGCTCATCAAACCTGCAAAATGACACAAAACTAAGAAAGGTATCTCCTACAGGAAACAGCAAACCTAGAGTTGAACATTTTCTTATCAGGTCGGAATGTTGTTCTGAAACGAAAAAGAATAAACTCAGTGTAATTAAAGTCCTGCTTTGAAGTTCATAAAGTATACTACATGAATTCAAGATGGGACAAACTTTTTGGGAAGTAATTTAATTGGAAACTGTCTTGGGCTTGAGCTAGAAATAAGCCTAATATGTGGCTGTGCTGTGTTGTGTTGTTTAAATTGTTAGTCTGTCAGTTGTGTCTGACTCTTTGTGACCCCATGGACTAGCTAGACAACTGTCAAAAAACAGCATATTCATCAGGTCAAAGATGGGTGAATATTGGGTTGGCTAAAAAGTTCATTTGGGTTTTTTTCCCCGTAAGATATTACAGTTCAGTTCAGTTCAGTCACTCAGTCGTGTCCGACTCTTTGCAACCCCATGAATTGCAGCACGCCAGGCCTCCCTGTCCATCACCATCTCCTGGAATTCACTCAGACTCACGTCCATTGAGTCTGTGATGCCATCCACCCATCTCATCCTCGGTTGTCCCCTTCTCCTCCTGCCCCCAATCCCTCCCAGCATCAGAGTCTTCTCCAGTGAGTCAACTCTTCTCATGAGGTGGCCAAAGTACTGGAGCTTCAGCTTTAGCATCATTCCTTCCAAAGAAATCCCAGGGTTGATCTCCTTTAGAATGGACTGGTTGGATCTCCTTGCAGTCCAAGGGACTCTCAAGAGTCTTCTCCAACACCACAGTTCAAAAGCATCACATCTTCAGCGTTCAGCCTTCTTCACAGTCCAACTCTCACATCCATACATTCTGCTATAAGGGTGGTGTCATCTGCGTATCTGAGGTTATTGATATTTCTCCCGACAATCTTGATTCCAGCTTATGTTTCTTCCAGTCCAGCGTTTCTCATGATGTACTCTGCATAGAAGTTAAATAAGCAGGGTGACAATATACAGCCTTGATGTACTCCTTTTCCTATTTGGAACCAGTCTGTTGTTCCATGTCCAGTTCTAACTGTTGCTTCCTGACCTGCATACAGATTTCTCATTACAGAAAAACCCAAATGAACTTTTTGGCCAACCCAATACATAGGATGTATGTGAGTGCATGCTTGCTAAGTCACTTTAGCTGTGTCTGACTCTTTTTGATCCTATGGATCCACCAGGCTCCTCTGTCCATGGAATTCTCCAGGCAAGAATACTGGAGTGTGTTGACATGCCCTCCTCCAGGGGCTCTTCCCAACCCAGGGATCGAACCTGCATCTCTTATATCTCCTGCATTGGTTCTTTACCACTAGCATCCTTTGGGAAGCCCAATACATGGGACATTGATTGTTATTTTTAGACCCCTTGGGAATAATATATTCATTTGTAAGCATAAGCTTAAAAGTTTGTCTGGAATATCTATAATTTATAAACAACAGAGACTCCATAAGATCTAAGCAAAAATAATAACTGTAGCATAAATTTATCATGGCATCAGCAATGTTGATATTGGTATGGCTTTCCCATTCATGAGGATGAAAATGTTCCTATTCATTGCCCATTGAAATTCCAAACCTCCTTCCTGTCCTCAAAACTGTGTAGTGACCCCACACATGCATGTTTGAATGAGCAGAATTTTTCAAACTCAAATATTCTAGCTTTCTGGCTTTAAAAACATTGAGTTTGATATCCTCTGCAGAAGAATGAAAGAAAATGAAAGCTGGGGACATGTGGAAAGGAAGGCCGCCAATGAGAAATGAAAGGAATCAATAAGACTGAAAAGAAACAGGGAGACCACACAGAGGGGTGACCTGCAGGAGTGAACAGATCACAGTGAAGGGTGAGCCCCAGGATAACACTGGGGCTTTCACAACAGTGGAGGAAACACATGATAAGAAGGGCACCTGGGGGAATCTTGAAAGTTTGAAGACCGAACATTAAGGTTTTAGGCCGAAAAGGAAATTGGCAAAGATTGGACACTAACCATTGCATGGTGGAGTAAATCTCATAAGCTTGCCTTCTTTTAACTGTAACCGTTCTCAATCAAGTGCTGTTGTAACAATAACAATGGTGATAAGTCATATACTGAGCACTTATTTTCTGCTGCTGTGCTCAGTGCTCTACAGACACTTATTTCCCTTTTAATTCTTGCAACAATCCTATGTTGCAGTTATTATCATAATTCTCATTTTATTCATGAAGAAACTAAGGCTTGAAGACACACCAAGACATAGATATTTTTAGCATGTTTACCAGAAAGGAATAGACAAAATTCAGATTGAAATTGACCAGCCTAGCTTCAGGGCATATTTTGAAATAAATATAGAAGGAAAATGAGTGACACCCCTTGAGAAAGGAAAGCAAATTTGATAGTTTTGTTTTGTTAATTTATGGCATGTCACTTTTGAAGGTAGATCTCAAATAAAGAATAAGTTCTAGATAGACCTATGCTCATGAAGAAAGTTCCAGTAACTATGATCTGGAAACAGCCTCTTAAACTTCAAAAGCAAATAAAGATATCATGTTCACCTGGGCTTTATTTTGTTCATCTTTCTGGGACTGATAGTATCCTTAATAGATGAGGATAAATAAAAAGTCCAAGGTCAATGAGCTTCCGGAAGAGAATGAAGAATAGAAATTAAGGCTTCAAAATACAGGGAAAGGATAGGAATTGTGATACATGTTCTAATTATTGCATCAGGGTAAATAGTTTTTAGTATAATAGCACTTCAACAGAAATAGCACTTTGATTGAGATCTGGGAGAAATTCAGTGTTAACATGTCTGCACACATACTCATCTTAGCCAGCCTGACAAACATAAAGCAAGGACCAGAGGTGTGGTCGTTTAGGTAAGTGGACCTGGAGGACCAGGGTTACATCTCTAGCACAACCCCTCCTCCCATCCCCTGAGAATGAAGAGAAATCACACACTCACCCCCTTCCCAGCCTCTTCCAACTTCCCACGAGCATTCTTGCCTGGATTGTTACATTTCATTTGTACAAAATCTTGTGATATAGGTATTATCATCTTCATATCTTTTGGGGACTAGATGAAGAAACTGAGACATCAAATTAAGAAAATTGTGCAAGTTCATGGAAGTGGTAAATGTCTGAGATAGGATTGCATCCAAAGTCTGGAAGATTCCGTAGCTAATGCTCTTTTCATTTGTGTTTGAGCCATCTTTGCTTAAATAACTCCTATAGCCTAGAAATGGTGGATTGATATTGACTTTGATATAGGAAAGAATTGATAATATGTCAGTCCACATATATTTTCCATTTCCAAACATACCCAGAAGATATGAGGCAGTGAGCTTCATCAGCCAAGTCAGGGCATACCTGGGTGACCCATACTGCTTTCTAAGAGTAAATGTCTCATCACTTTGGAAAGGTGGTTCTTCCTGGTGCCTGGAGCCACTTAAGTGAGTCTGGAAAAGCTTCCTTACTTAATAATGCCCTTGTGCTCTGAGTGTATTAATTTACTTCCCCCAGCTGATCAGTTTTCTGCTCCAAGAGATTAATTTCCTTGCCTTGGCATACTAAAGGATTGAGGTTCACAACATACAAATACTTCTTTTTTCTTCAGCCCCAAAGGTGTTTTGTGAGGATTAATGAGATGATGCTTACAAGCATCCTTGCTCACAAAGCACTTTATAAACACAAGATATTAATTCTTTGTTGAGGTCTATCCATCACTTACAAGTAGCTGAATATTCTAGATGCCCTTTGGGAAGCACAACCCCCCTTTTTCTGACTCTTAAAGAGAGTTCATCTGGGTCAAGACTAGGAACAAAATCAGAGCAAGGCTCAAGGAGTTTCCCCAGTTCTTGTCTTTAGTGTCTGACTTTGCTTTGAAACTCACAAAGTGTTCTTTGGGGAGAGACATTCTAAGCACCTCTGAAAATGCCCTATACTACTTTAGCCTGCCCACATCGATTTTCTTTTGCCTCTAGCTCTAATACATAGTATTCATTCTCTGACTGTTCATTAGACCCACAGTCTCATTTTTTAGTGTCAACAAAGCAATAAAGAAAACTTTCCCTTCCTTTATTCCAAGACTCAAAACAAAATGCAAAAAATACCTCTGGCATTAATTTTGCACAGACGAATGTTGCTACGATATTCCTATTAGCATGTCCATGTACTTGACAATATTTCAGATGGTATTAATAGTCTACCTGCAAGAAAGCATTTTCTGCCAGCCCAGTGCAAATTGCCAGAACCTTTAAGCCACTCTTCCTCAACTTAGCAGCAGTATATCATCATTACCTGTGGCTGGACCCAGAAATCACATTTGTCAATGCCTGAATTGCTCTTTTACTTTCCGTGGTTTTAGAAACCCACTTTGTTTTGGAAATGGGGTTAGCTGAGTGTATTTTAGAAGATGCAGAAATATAAAAAGCCACAACCAGGGAATTTAGGGGATATGTAGGCTGTTTCATTTTCTATGGTCAGTTAATCTTGAATGATGAACTCTGTGGGACCAAAGGTCAATACAGTCATCTTTTGATGCGAGGCCATGGAATTAATGTGCTTCCTTTTGATTAGTAGGAACAAATTCAATCATATTAATAATACTAAGTAGTTTGAATAGATTGGATTTTTTTTGCATATCTCAGGGTCTGTATATGCTCTGCCTCTTAATATCCTATACTGAGTCCTCTGGCGAACTGGGAAATGGAGAACCTGAGGCTAAGTGACTTGTTCAAGATCAAGCAGCTACTGAAGTTAACACTCAAAGCCAGCCCAAATTTATGACCTCCTACACTTTACTGATGATGATTTTAAGAAAATTAGTATAACTTCTAATGAATAGGATCTATGATTGGACCAACAGAGTAAAAAAATGGTGTAAAAGTTATTTTTTGTGCTATACAAGAGTTTTCTCTATCTTTAAGTTCTTCAGCTGAAAGAATTTTTACTTCTTTGGGGCCATCGGCAAGTTTCCAAATTACCTAAAGAGGGACTTAATGTATTGGGAAACTAGTCAAGGGTCAACTTGCTTTCTTTACCTTTCCCTCCTCTATTCTCTCTTCCTTTTCTTCTAAATGAATTAACCCAAATTCTGCAAATGTGAGCTGTTTCTGCATAAAGGTTGTAGCTGTGTGTATGAACCAGTTGGGCCTTAGTAATTTTATTTCAAAGCATTCTGCTCTTCACAATATTATAATTCAACAGTGCACAGTTGTATGTGTCTCCAGGAACTGAAATATTTGATAATAGAGTCAATAGTACAAAAGGAAATGACAATAGGCAACTAACTGTGTAAAAAATGGGCGGTGATACACACACACAAGCACATATCTCTAACTTTTTAAGCAGAATGAAATATGACCAGAACTTTTTTTCTAAAATTCAGTCCCATGTAGATGAGTGTCATATCCATATAAGTAATTTAAGAACTGTCTATTTGAAGATTTCATTGTACAATTTGTAAATTTCTCAGTGTGGCTGAGAACTGTAGTCATTAGATTTTTAGGATCTAATTAGTAATGCACATATGCCTCTTTTTAATGACATTATGACATTACTATTCATAAGGCCATTCTTTCTTGAGGATACCATCCCTGTCTGTTGAAGTATCGATTTTAGTCTTTGTTTCAATGTTCATACTGGTTGCTATATAAAATGTACAACTAAATGTCGTTAAGGATTGGATATGAATGTAAATGGATTTGATGAGGTTTGCTCAGCTTTCAGAGTAGTCCCGGTGTATGAATTCTGATATTTAGAAAGTTGTTTGCTCTTCAGTTAGTCTAACAAATGGGGTTCGGGGCAAATGAACTCATTCTCATGCACATGTTTCTAAAACATTTCTCACTAATGTTTGAGCTAAATTAAAATAAAAACCAACAAGAACATGAAAAGAGACTAAGAACAGTGTTAATGTGGCAATTTAAACCAATTTGGTTTTCCAAATGACCTTCCATCTTTCACAACTTTTAACAGTATGCAAGATCGCTATCCCCACTGCCAGATGTTATCTGTCTGGCATGGAAAACTTAAAACTTTTTTCTAAATGTCTTTAAAGCTGAGATGGAGAAGAATGACTCTCTGTCTTTCACTTTCCGGAGGGTCTAAGGTTGAATCGTGGCTATGCTGTCCTCCCAACACATCACTTATTGATTCTCCCCCCTTTGTTTCTTAGTCATCAAGCCCGTACCATATCTGAAATGATTTTCCATGGAGCTTTATGCTTGGCAGATTGAATGGGAGGGTGGATCCTTAGAAGGACCAAGATTCCTATGTTTGTGGAAGAAGTAAGTCAATGCAGCTTCTTAATTAAGCTGGTACATATAGAGCTGTCAGTCTGGAACATTCGGTACTTCATATTTTTTCCTTGCGTGGTACTAAGAATATTTAGCTTTCTCTTCGTTATTGACTTCACTAATCCATTCTACAGAGAGTGGGAAAAGGTCATTACTACACTTAATATTGCACCAATGACAGTTACAGAAAACCCAAAGTAATATAATATATTCAAGGTGAATCTGGCATAATCCATTTGGCATTTCTCAGTATGTTGCTGTGACTGAAACTTGAGAGGGCAAAGCTTGTGAAGATGGGTGATATCTCTTGTGTAGCTGTCTCCTGTAGAGTAGAGTTAAGAGTTACAGAGATACACGTTCTTTTCAGAAAAGTGCATCTTCTTTTTCTATTAGGACATGTGAAAATTAGCCCAACTTTATTTTGGATTAGTAGACTTCTGTGTACCAGATCTACCAGGGTGATCACATAATGGTCTCATAGGTATTTATTTATGTTAACAGATAAAATTACCTTATTTTTTCACCATGGGCTTATTGAAACACCAAGAAGTTAAGATACCTTTCTATTTTGGCTCCTAGCTGTCTCTCTCTTTTTTTTTCTTCTGTGAGAAATAACACTTTGAGAAAAACTTTAAATTATATACTGCAATCCAAAATTGTTAGTTGTTCTTTCCATTCATTACATGTTGTCCTTTGATATGTTAATATTTTAGGCTTGATGCCAGCCTGATATGGTCTCATAATGTAAGCCGGAAACAGATCCACGGTCTCCTCTTTGATGGGTTTTTTGTTTGTTTTTACTCCTGGGGAGTAAGAATAATGAGTCAGCTCCTAAGACTAATTTGTTCAAAGGAGAAATGAATGGGAAATCTTTTCAATGTACCCAGTACTGCCACCCCTTTACCATTCTGCCTCTCACAGAAGGCAGGTACTAGTCTGACCACACGCAGAATCTTCTCCACCGGTAAAAACTCCAACATGCAGGTGGCCCAGAGACGGAAATACTGGGGCAAGCTTTTATTCACCTGGTGCTACATGCCATCCTAATATTCTTTCTAGCTTTTATACTTCTTTATGAATTGCTTTCAAACCTCCTGTTTTGAGATTTTTATTTTACTTTTAACACTGGTGATCTGGATTGGGCTTCCTGAAGTTCCAATACTAGAAGGCTAAGAGTCAGAAGTAATTTAGAAGTTCACTAGTTTCTGTTTGATCTCTGTGAGGTTGGTTGATAAGACAGTAGAGTTCCCAAAAGCGTGGCTTCATTATTTTGTGTTTTGAAGCATATTCATTAGGGGTATATCTTCACAACACCACTCTCCAAGTCTGTCCTAATTAGACAAACTGTCCAGGGGTGGTAATAACATTTACAAAGGGAAGAAAGGGGGCATACTCACAGTTAAAAGCATTATATTTGAGCCTTGAAATTAATTAGATATTTCATGCTTGGAAGAAGTATCCCTAACAGGCTTTGTGAATGGAGACATATTCAGGAAGGTCCTCTCATAGTAAGGAAAGAGAGCGAGACTAGGTAAACTTATAAAACCTGTGTCTATTGGTCCTAATAAAATATAGATGCTCAAAAGCTTGGAAATGCTATACCACTATATGTATAGCTACTTTTATTTACAGATGTTTACTTGGGAGTTCCTCCCATTTTAAAATATGGAAGAGATCTGGACCAAGGGATAGAGGGGATAAGATTTCCATGTGGTACTCTATCTATTTTACATAGGCAGTGGGATGCCAGGGCCCCACTTTACGGAATAAGAAGTCTCCGTTGGCCATCAAGGCTTAAATTGTTTTCTTTGGCAAGGTAGAGTAGTTGTGGAAACACTTAAGAGGAGAATAAGGAATCCCCTCAGGGATTCTGATGGAATACAGTAAAGTGAGTGTGGAACATGTGTGACTGAGGGTCCTGATACTCACAAGTCAAGGGGGTCCTTGTTCCTCCATTGACCCAATCAAGGTATGGTCGGAGAGAGATGAAGAAGAGATGAAGAGAGAGGGTAAACCTTTCTGTAAACAGCCATGCCTCTCACAAATGCCCATCCCCAGCCACTTTTCCAAAACTTGATGGAGCACGGCATAGCTAAGAATAACCTGACCTCAAACCTGTCAACCAAGGGCAGAGTGACTTCGACTCCACCTCCACTAAAGATAAATTGCTATCTATCTCTAAAAAACTTCATAAAATGCACCCAAAACCTAGGATGTTTTTGAATGACTTATTGACTTTTCAGATTGTTCTTTAAGCTGTTTTTTAAACTTTAAAGGCAACACTGATAATGAACGCTTCCAAATGGTAAAACAGAAAATCCCCTTCAAATATAACCGGCCCGTAGAAGAGTGGCTGCAGGAAAAAGGTAACTGTCGTTAAAACTTTCATTTTAAAATCATTTGACTCTAAACCCTCATTTTTAAAGCCTGCAAATAAATGTTCCTTAAATGATAATCGCCTGCTGCATAAATGACTGTTTTAATTTTCATTATAATTTGTGTCAGCTTCCACCTGCCATATGTTGATAAATCATGCTATAATACATTGCCATTAAAATACAGTTAAAGGGACTAACATCTAGTTTTCTATCAGCATGACAACCACCAACAAGAAATTCCAGGAACCTCTAAAAAAAAGAAATGTATTATGGCCATTTAACCACTGCATGACATTATTTGTTAATTTGTTTTAAATTACCTCTTATACCAGAGCTTTCTAAAGAAATTTCAAAAGAACTTATTAAACTTACATCTTGAGGCTGTTTTGGCTTTACTATCTGTAGCATGGTTAGCATCAACAACAACAACAAACAATCATAGATTGACTCATCATTTAAACTCCTTAAACAAATGTTATAACGGGAGCCATGTTCTTTAACATTTGTTTTTAAACAAGCAAAGAACGAGAAGGATGAATTTTGCCTTCAGAATTAAACTTGCAGAGGCAAAGATATTTCATAAGAGGTTAATGGCATCCTAGTTACTGATGGAAACTAAAGTAAATAAATAAATAAACTTATTCTACACTTCAGTTGCATGGTACCCTTGTGTCTTTGATATTTATGCAACAAAATTATAAGTAGCTGGAAAATGAAACATTAATGGAAGGCAAAACAGCAGTTTCTCATTTGCCAAAGAAAACAACCACTTAGTTAATGAAAGAGGGCAGCGGTTACATGTGATGTTAGAATTTTCTGTGTGACTCCTCTTCATTGGGAGATAAACTATTGCCTTTCAGTGAAGAAAGACCTGACTTGAACAAGCTGGTGACTTTTTTTTCCTGAGCCAGTAGCTACTTTTGTAGTTTGAGGTGGTTTTTTTTGTTTGTTTTCTTAAGGAGATCTTAAGTGAGTTTTTAAAACATGTAGAGATTTGATTGAGTTATTTATAAAAAGTAATGGGATATGTTAATATGCAACGTAAACAAAAAGACAAAGGACTACTACAGTTTCAAGTTGAGTGAAAATGTTCAGAACTTTAAACACGGAAAATCCTCACTGAGTCTTAACTGTTTGCCCTGTTTTTAACATACGTGGTCTAATTAAAAATAAATTAAGAATAACTCTAAAAAGCAAATAATTTTGTTTAGTAATCACCAGCTCATAAAGTCCCTTTAACATTAGAGATGATGACTGCCTCACTTCTTAAAAAGGAAAAGACAATTTAGATGCATGTCTGAGTCTCATGTGCCTGAGAAAATTTTTTTGTTGTTTCTTTCAATTTTATGTTAATAATATTTTCTTTTACTCCATTGCCTTTTGAAGTCTAAGTTCAATAGCATGCCAGGCATTTTCATTTGTATTAATCATTTTAAAGTTATTAGTAGGCTTTTAGTTTTTCTTCCAATAGCATTGTTATCAGTTGGCTTTTATATAGAAGGACGCTTCCAAACACACAATAGAGGTTGAATGGGTGGGACTGGGTAAGGGTGGTTTGGATGGGAGGAAGGGAGGAATTCGTTTCTTAACTGAGTATGTATGTTTATATATGCAAATAATATTGAAAAGAATTCTATGCGAACTGAGGGGTTCTCTCTTCTACATTATTTTAGCCAAAATCACTTTTTTGTTTCATTTAGGTAAGTAACATCTATTCATTCTATTGCTTTATCTCTTCCTCTGTCTAGCCAACTTTCCCTTCAAAGAAATAGAAAATGCGCACTAAAAGACCTTGTAAGGACATGGAGTTAGAAAAGGGTGAATCCAGAAAGATGATTAGGCAGAGGCATCAGTAAGTACTTGGACTGCTCTGTTACTTGGGCAGAAACAGTTGCTTCTGTCATTGGAGAGGAGATGTGAGTCACAGCATTCCCTAGCCTGTTTTCTGGCGCTGTCTGCTATTGACTGACTTTCTGACCTTAGACAATCCACTTAACCTCTTTATATCTCAGATTTCCCATCTGAGGAGAGGAGAAATAATACTGCCTATTCCCCAAGGGTGTTCTGAGGTTTAATTAATTAGTCTTTGTGCAACACTGACTGGAAACATGCAAAGATTTAATTTAAGCACTACGTGAACTTGGTGTCCAAATGAGGGAGCATTTAACGACTTTCAAGAGGATGGGCACCCAAAATAAAGCACAAAATAACCTGCTACAAAGCCTGTACTGGTATTGTAGTCAGATTTTATATTATTGGTGATAGACTGGAATCCATTATCAGATTGTAATATAGATAGAATCGTGGTCATCCCTTATTAAAAATAAGGAAAAAAAGAAACACTATTGATCATAATGAGTGACAGTAAGGAGACCTGGCACTGATTTTGAGAAATCGTGGGCGGATGGTAAAATGTTCTGCAGTCGGTCCCTTATGTCCTTCACAGGGAGAGGGTCATGATGATTGTTTCTCACTTACTCACTTACTCCTGCTTCCTTGAGAGAGCGAAATTGATCAGAGGAAAAGATGGTAGAAGACTTGAATATCCCACTATTCCTTTAGTGCCTGCCAACATTACAATTAACCACCTAATCTAAGGTACAGAGGGCTGGGAAAGGGGTTTAGAACATAACTAAAGCAGATCCAGCAAGATCCATGAAACAGACAAATAAACAAAGACCCAAATACTTCCTATGGCATGATGGATACCTGAAACATATCCACTCCTTCCCTATTTACCCCACCAGTGTCTTGCTGTCAAGAAATGATTAGTCAGATCTCTCTGTGAAAGCAGGAATAGCCAGAAATGAAGCTGTGGTTTAATTGTGTAGCCCAGGAAATGTCTTGCCTTGCTCCACACTTGGGTCTGTCTTGAACAAGCAGTGACCACTTTTTGGAGTGAACCTCAGCAACTGGAATAAAGGAGATCCATCATTTCTAGCCAATGTAATTCAACTTTGCCTTTCAGTTCTCTCTGACCTTCCTTTCATTTGTAAACATAGGCAGAATAACATCACTAAGAAAATAAGATGAAGACCATTATAGATGTGGAGTACTTCTGGGAATATTAGAAATGCAAAATCTACTATAGTCAGTTATAACCATCAACTGATCTTCAGTGCTGGGCTATATATAAAAAAGGCAATGAATAAATATTATGGTTGGCCAACAGTTATGTGAATGGAAGGGATATTATGGCATTGGGGCTATCTGATGCAAGACACTAAACTTTAGCCCTACAGGTCTCCTATTAGGCAACTATTTATTATGTTAAGCTACTCCAAATGCCTATGCAAAGCTGAGAGCATATTTATTCTCCCCTTCCATCATGGCATTTCTTTCAGTAGTAAGCTTAGGGCTCCCAGGAAAAAAGCTGTTGTCAAAAAACTAAATAGTAATGAGATATGAGCTCCAGGCCATTACCCAGCATTACTGTGCATTGAACTTTTTGCTGCATCTCATATGAAAAATGAGAGGTCAAAGAATAGGCAACGATGTGTGTGCATGGGGCACTGAAGGAATTGATGGGAAAAGAAATGGAAATCTATTAGATCTATTTGATTAGTCCCTTAGGATGTGGGCAACTTTGTTTTTAAAGCCAACAGATTCCATTTCCATGCCCCACATATTTTTATAGACATTATTTTCACTATAACAAAATTATCTGGCCAATTCTCCATAGTGTAGTGTTTAAAGCTCCCAAAGGGGTATTATTTATCAACCATTCTTGACTAATATGCCCTTAAGAGTTGCCTGATGAGTGGATTGGGCTCTTGTACAAAGAGTTCCCACTGAGTAGAGGTGTTTTCCCTTTTCTACCTCTTCCATTTCACCCATTTTTATACATTGAGAAGGGATTCCACATTATATACTAGAAATTCAAGGATACTAATCATTATATAGATTTAAGGGCTTCCAAGGTGGTGCTAGTGGTAAAGAACCTGCCTGCCAATCCAGGAGACATAAGAGACACAAGTTCAATCCCTAGGTTGGGAAGATCCCTGGAGAAAGAAATGACAACCCACTCCAGTATTCTTGCCTGGAGAATCCCATGGACAGAGGAGCCTGGTGGGTTACAGCCCATAGGCTTGCAAAGAGTTGGACGTGACTGAAGCAACTTGGCACACACACAGCACATATAGACTTTAAACACCAGATCTCAGTCTTTAAAAAAACATACTCCTTTCAATTAAACAGGTGAGTATAATAGAACATTGTTTTCAGTCATTAATAGCTAAAATAACTGCAGCAATATTAAGGATGACTGGAGCATTGTTTGATCACTAACTAAAATGGAGGAAAAATTCAAAAAGGATAAACTTAATTCCATTAAAAAAAAAGTTTTCCATCTTTCTCCATATGGAAAAACAGACAAATAATCTGGAGAAACAATAGAATAGAAGGCTTTGTCCTTCAAAAGCTAGGTTTTTCTGGGAAAGATCTCAAGCTTAAGGAAAGGTTTTTAAAATAAGGATAGTTGGGGCATATGATAAGTTGACTTATTCCGTTCTCTGTTCTGCCATGATTTCATTCTGATAGTTTTCTGTACACAGAGCATAAATGGTCCCCCAGATAGGAACTAGCAATAAGGTGAGCCACTGTGTCTTCAGTCCGTTAACATGCCTGTATATCATTTTAAGGTGTTTTGTATGTTGCCTTTTCCATTAACACCTATCCCTCCTTTTAAAATGTGTTGATTTTGAATGATGTCATTTTTCTTTCCCCCTTTCTTGCTGACATGATCAATGCCTACTTATTTTCCATACCTTTGAGAGAGATTTAATTGTGAGACCATGATCTCTCCCCTCCCCAAATGAGTAAAGACAGAAAATAATCTGTTGTGAAGTTTATGAAATAGCAAGTATAGATAGAATATTATACATTAGGAAAAGTTCTAGAAAATTTATTTCCTAGAGGTGTTTATTTTTATAATAGCTCCAGGTCTCTTAATTAAAATCTAATTTAATTTCAGTTAATTTAATTATCAGACCTAGTTTTAAAATTCAGTGTTCTGAGTTACCCCACTGAGTTTTTATTTGCCCTATATATTCTTCATCATTTTCATCATGTTACTTTGTAGGTTAAAAAAGTCAGTACAATAGGTATTTATGATTTATTATTATAATCACCTGATTTGGGTTGTTTTCTTTTTCTGTCATCCACAACTGTATACCCTGGAAGACTGCGGTACCACTCATCACTGAAGCAAGATTTCTCCTGCTTCACAATAAAGAAGTAGACATTCAATTATTCAGGTTGTCTAGGATATTCAGCTAGACAGTGGAAGAGATAAACATAGGGAAATGTTATTTGCCAATGTCTAGATTGAATTTTTGTTACTTGCCAATACCTATACTGAATTTTTGCTATCCAATTTTCTCCCCTTCAGTTGCTCAAGGAAGCCTGTTTTGATGTCTGGTCCATTCAGACCAGGTAAGGCAAACAGAGAAAAATGTATGGGAATAATGATGTTTCCTCCACCCAACCCACTAGGCCGGCAGTTAACCATCTTCAACACCCAGGCGCAAATAGCTATTGGCGGAAAGGACAAAGGACGCCTCTTCCAAGGCCAGCTTTCTGGGCTCTATTATGACGGTTTGAAAGTACTGAACATGGCGGCTGAGAACAACCCTAATATTAAAATCAATGGAAGTGTCCGGCTGGTGGGAGAAGTCCCATCAATCTTGGGAACAACGCAGACGACCTCCATGCCACCAGAAATGTCTACCACTGTTATGGAGACCACCACTACAATGGCAACTACCACAACCCGCAAGAATCGCTCTACAGCCAGCATTCAGGTAGGCCTCTCTCCAACATTCCCTTGATTCTCCATCTTTGTCTTTGAGACCCTACTATCATGGTCATGTTGCTTTGAAGCTGAAGTGTCTGAATTACTATGTTTGTAGGAAGGACACCTACAGGTGCTCATAGTAGTAACACCCAGGAGTAGAGAAAGACAAAGTAATTGTTAAAGAAATTATAAATGTCTGGTGTGCACGCATGGGTTATTATTCTTATTATATCCATCACTGAAATGGTAAAGCTGTTATTCAAGGTGAGAGATGGAGAACATTTTCACTATGACATACACTCTCCTCTCATTTTATTACCTTTCTTTTCAATGGCAGAAAAAGAAAAGGAGGAAAGGAATATTTGTTATCACAGGAAAGACTATATTCTAGTTAAATTCTATTTGCATCCTCCTGATGGCTTACTATTAGGACATGAATTGTTCATTTCTGAGGCCATGTGGTAGCATTAAATCAAGGGTAGATGAAGCTGAAGTTTCCATCAATCTTTATAAAATGCAGTACTTTTATTTTATAATTGTTGATTAATCACTTGTTATTTTTGTTTTACTTTGTTTCTTTTACGTTGTATTGACCAAAATCCTAATTATATTAGCAAATTTGAAGGTCTGAATTTAACTATGTAGGGCGTTTTTGTTAATGTTTTTGTTTTGTCACTTCAAAGTAATTGTAGCCAAGCTAAATCTTAATGCTTTGCTGATTACCTTGGCTTCTCATAAATCTAGATATTAGAGGGTAGAAAGTTGGTTGAATTATTAGCCTTAAATGCTCTGGCAAAAATAAGACATTCCAGTTGCTCATGGGAGTCGACCCTTAGCCTAGTTAGTGTCTGTAGGAGATTCAGCAGATCAGTACTTGTCCTTTCTGTTTCTTGGTTTAAGACATTATCCAGGGATTCAATTTAGTCTTCGACATCACTTTCCATTGATTTCACTGGCCACTGTAAACCTAAAGTCAATAATCAATTAAATCTCTGATGTGTTCTCATTCTTCTGAATTAATTTTATGTGAGTTAGGTAGTGGTAAAATTGTCTTCCTTTTCCCTTGTCTTTGAGTAGACATAGCCAGACAGCTCCTTACATGATTCCACAGGAACAATTGGAAGCTGATTCACAGATGATGTTATCAGTACAATTTTATGTGTTTTAGAAAGGCTACTGAGAAGCCGGTTACTTCACAGTCTTAGAGTTGCACATGTTGTTACATTCAGACCTATGTACATGCTCAAAAAAAATAGCTTCTTCTCCACTGATATTAAAGCAATAACTCCTGACACTTCACTCTACTCACTGAAAAGAAGATAAAAGGCAATATATATTTCTATTATGACTCTCCATAGCTCTAGAGCAGATCTGTTTATTGTTGGTGAAAGGATAGTTCTGTCTGCACAGGTCTGGTTCTGCTTCTGTCAGAATACATTCCACTAACTCTGTGGGAAGCAGAGGAGCAAATGGCTTTTTCTTCGTAGGAATGGATGGTCCTGTAGTCTTTTTCGAGGCCATGTTTTTACTGACCTCAGAAGGATTTAATGTTACATGGGGATTCAGGGACTAGGCCATAACAATGATCAGTTTTGGGCTTTCCCTCCAGGAGCAAATACATAAATGGGAGTAGATTAAGTATTTGTACAAACTAAGAAAGCCTAGGATAGAAGGTACAAAAGTCTTGTAAGCGGTTCTGACTCTAGACATCGTTGGACCTATTGTCATTTTAGAGAACAGCAGCTGTGGACAGCTGGCGGATGTCATCTCTGACAGCCTCCTTTCTGATGTGTCTCTGTTCCTTTAGTCCAGTAATAATTGCATCACATCTGCATGGCTTTCCTTTTGCTTCTAAAGACAAGGCTATAAAAATGAGTTATAAACCTGTTGATGCTTGTTGTTAAGAGTATATAAAACCATAAAGTGCTATTGGAGAAAAG
This sequence comes from Oryx dammah, assembly GCF_014754425.2. Taxonomy (NCBI): domain Eukaryota; kingdom Metazoa; phylum Chordata; class Mammalia; order Artiodactyla; family Bovidae; genus Oryx; species Oryx dammah. The sequence goes on along the minus strand of NW_024070210.1, from coordinate 12,006,048 downwards.
CCAACAGGTGAGCAGAATTGGAATAGACTGGAATGAGAGATTTAAAAGCCCCATATTCTTTGTAAAGGTTAGCTAAAGGAAATAACTATGCCAAGGGTTTTGCACTTTTTGTTTGGCCAACCAGCCATAAGAACTTTGCCTTGGACTCCGGAAAAAACTTAGGATGGACAGGTAGACGCTGCTGTGTTTAAAATAGATAACCAGCAAGGACCTACTGTATAGCACATGGAATTCTGCTCAGTGTTATGTGGAAGCCTGAAAGGGAAGGACTTTGAGGGAGAATGGATCCATGTATATGTATGGCTGAGTCTCTTTGCTGTTCACCTGAAACCATCACAACATTGTTAATCAGCTATACTCCAATACAAAATACAATGTTTAGTGAATTTTAAAAAAAAAGGTTATCAGTAGTGAACACCTGCACACATAAAACCCAATAGCCTGCCTGTCTCCAAGTCTGCCCCTTAAGTACATTCTATAGATCACATCAAGCTTGTGTTAGTCATGTGGACCCAGCAACCCTTAGATTCAATCCAGGGTTTTAGACGGTTTCCAGACTGTAAAGACTCTGGGTGAAGAAAGCCACTCTCAGAAGTTCTAATGTGCCCTGTGTGAGCCAGCTAGTTTTCCTGGATGAAATGGAGTCATAAAGATTTGAACTCTGGGTAGCATTGAAACATACATTACCATATGTAAAATAGATAGTCAGGGGGGATTTGCTGTATGATGCAGGGACCTCAAATCCAGTGCTCCCTGACAGTCTAGAGGGGTGAGATGCAGCGAGAGGCGAGATGGAGGTTCAAGAGGGAGGGGACATATGTACACCTCCGGCTGATGCATGTTGATGTATAGCAGAAACCAACACAGTATTGTAAAGCAGTCAGCCTCTAATTGAAAATAAATTAATTTGATTTTAAAAATTTGATCTGTAAGAAATCTTCAGGAAAAAAATGAGGTGAGGAAGCCTGGATTTTATGTCCATAGATATATCATTCACGTTTTCACCTATGTGTGAAATCTTAGAGCCATTTCTAAGTGACTCTGTTCTGTCCTCTTTGGCTTTGATAATATTGCTAGAGTAAAGTTGCCCTAAAACTTCACTCTTCCAGGAGAAACAAAATAAGCATGTGGATTCACAAATATAAATATCTGGTTATTTAAAAATCCACTGGTTATTTCTTTAACATAACGTAAAAAAAAATCATTTGAACAGTTCATTTCTAATAGACCTTGGTTAATGTTGATTCCAGATCAAAGGAAAACTGCAAAGTGCTTTTAGTGATGCTCTTAGCCATGTGTGAAGGTGAACAAAGAGTTTTTGAACTGATGGCCCTCTAATGCTCCAGCCTCCTGAAAATAATTAGCATTTTGATCTTTCTAATGCACTAGTTTGTTACAAAATACGTGTGAATTACATGGACTATGTTCAATTACTCACAGCTATGGTGCCAAGCGTTAAGTCTTTACCCTACATTAAGAAGGATGTCTCTGGTTACTCCCCTGATTGAAAAAGAAAGTTAAGGTTGAGAGAAGAGGTGGATACATTGAGAAAGCAAGTGGATGGGTGATAATTCTCAAATAAAGATCTGGCACTTAGTAGGTGCTCAATAAACATTTGTTGAATAAATCTGAAAACAAGATAGTCTTTATAATGTACTTTATCATTTAAAAATCAGAAGTGGCATGGCTTATGGAAGATTTTCCCTCTACGATGATCACTGGGATTTGGACAATTTAATTTTCTCCCCCCCCAGTGGTAAAACTATAAAAGACTGATGAAATGCATGTACTTGAAATCAGATTGTCTGAGTTTGGAACCTAGTTTCCTCTTCGAATTAGCTAAGCAACCCTGGGGAGGTCATATATGTTGTAGTTACCTAGCTGTGGAGACAACCTGTCATCATTAAGTAGCTTGAAACAATGATGTCATTAGATCTCATGGTTTTATGGGTCAGAAATGTGGGCGGGGCTCAGCTGAAAAACACTGAAAGCCAAAGGAGAAGGGGGAGGCAGAGGATGAGATGTTTAGATAGCATCACCGACTCAGTAGACATGAATTTGAGCAAACTCCAAGAGACAGTGAAGGACAGAGGAGATTAGTGAGCTGTCCATGGGGTTGCAAAGAGTCAGACATGACTTAGTGACTGAACAACAGCAAAAATAGCAAGGCAATTCTTCTGCCTCACGTGGACCTGGCTGAGGTCACTCAGTGGCTACTCTGGGCTGGAGGCTCTGGCTTCACACATGCACCTGGAGCCTCAGTGGATGAACTGGACTCAATTGTGAACATGTCCCTCTCCATGTCTCTAGGACTCCTTTCACGGAGGCTTAGGTCTCGTGGAGAGAGTTTTCCAAGTCTTGGATACATGGAGAAAGGAGCAAATCTCAGGTTGGTTGAATGTACGAAGCTAAATTGACAGTCAGAGATGATGATTTCTAGAGAGACAGCCAACTTCAACTAGAACAGAGAGTGTATAGAGGAGGGTTGGTGGGAGATCAGAGACTCAGATTCTGAGTGTCTTGGCCTAAAACTCCCTCAAACAGAAGAGGTCCCAGAGGGGAGAACTAGATCAGGTTCTCTGTGGGTTTCACTACCAGAGATGGCCTCGAGATCATGCAGGTATGTCCATTACCTGACATCTGACCCCAGGGCTGGGGACTGACTATTGTGATAGGTCAGTTTCTAAAATGGAAAAGTTCAATTCAGGCTACATTCACATTCCTGAATCTTCAATCAGGACAGAAGGTAAAGGTGAGAAATAAAAGTCTTTTGGGGATCACTGTCAGCCACCAGGACCAAAATGTTCCTGCAAGAGAGGAAAGGGCCAAGAGGAAAATAGTTCCAAGAATAAGGTGGGTTCTCTTCCCTTAGCGCTCTAGACCAAGTTATTAGTCAAGAAAGAACTCTGTGTGTTCCGTGCAAATCACCATTTGGAATCGTTTATAAGCTTTTAGCAGGAGACTGATCGTGACCCACTTTTTCTGAACTGGGCATTGGTAAAGTCACCTTGGCATTGGCCAGGGCTGCCAGACACCAGAAAATTACCAGAAATCACAACACTCAGCCTGGACTGGAACTACTCCTAATAAACAATAGAAATGAAAGATGTAAAAGCTTTATGAGATTTCATTCTTATCTCGAATTCACAAGTTTGGTGGGAAATACTTGGACCACTTTCTAAAATTGCAGAAGGAAGCCACAGTTCTTCAGGTTTTGTAACAATACCTTCATGGAAAGTCCTCCCCATGGTCTGCTTTTATGCTGGGCACAGTCAGAAGCACCCTTCAGCCTTGATATTACTTATGGGAAAACAAAACAAAGCAAAACTTGTGATTGAAAAGTTGACCCTTTACATGTATGTGTATGCTGAGTCACTTTGCTGTTCACCTAAAGCTATTAAAATATTGTTAATTGGCTATACTCCAATATAAAATTAGAAATTAAAACAGACAAAAAACCAGCAGGCTAACCTGCCAAAAAAAAAAACTGTTGATCCTTTTCACTGCATGTTCCTGATGGAGTCCCAGTGTGCTGAAGGGAAGAGAGAGCAATTAGAGTCAGAATTTCTAGTTGGACCCTACATTCTTCCAGTTTTTTAGCTCTGTATCTCTGGGTGAGTTGACTAGCCCATCTAAACTTCAGTTCTGTTATCTATAATCACCTGATGCAAAGAGCTGACTCATTTGAAAAGACCCTGATGCTGGGAAAGATTGAGGGCAGGAGGAGAAGGGGATGATAGAGGATGAGATGGTTGGATGGCATCACTGACTCAATAGACATGAGTTTGGATAAACTCTGGGAGTTGGTGATGGACAGAGAGGCCTGGCATGCTGCGGTTCATGGGGTCGCAAAGAGTCGGACATGACTGAGCGACTGAACTGAACTGAATTATCTATAAAATGGGCTCAACAGCATCTTTACCATAGGCTTGTTGTGAGTAATACATACAGGCAGATGTGGAAAGAACTTAGGCCATGCCCTATTCCGTAAGTTTTCACTAAATGCTAGACATTCAGAAAACCACTTCAAGAGACTCTCAGGACTCACAGATCCTCATAGAGCTTAGCCTTCTTGTATGGTTGGATAAACACAAAAACAATTTTGTCTACACTCACACAAACCCATATTACCCAGGATTTCCTTTGAGAGTTCCAGATTGAATCATAGCCCTGAACTCATCAATTAGAAGGAATTTATGGAGTGGGAGTTAGCTGAGTGGTTATTACATACAAAGCTTTTTTGTTAGGACAAAGTGTGTGAAGCTGCCAGTTTTGTAGGAGCAGAGGGGTCGGATATCAGCAACTTCATATGGTTCCACAAATAAATGACACATTCATTTTCAGTATGTTGTTATCCGTGGGGTTTGAGATTCTGGCTGGAACAGGTTTCTGAAGGTTCTTTGAACAATCAGACTGTCTTGGATTGGGATACAAGATTCATCTACCTTATTCCAAATACCATGCTCTAATAGGAGGTAAATTATGTTATACTTACCTCCCAAATTACCCCTCTGGGCCCCTCTACCTTTTCCCTGCTGCCATCAGCTTGATAAAAGTGAGACATGGGAGTCCACACAGATTTCCATCCCTCGCTTTAGCCATAAGACAACAGAGCCTCCAGGGGAAGTTTATTTTAGGCTCAGGGCTCAACTAATATTGATTAACAGCCTTGCATAACGTGGGGCTCCAGGGCTCATTCCTTTCCTGCCAAGCCTCATAACTGGGGGAGGCAATGAAGATTTGTCTGTCTAATTAGACTTCAGCTGCCAGCCAAGAAATACCTTCTGTTTCCTCTTTACCCTCATGCAGGTACTTTTCCCCTCTTGGAGAACAAATGGGGAGGGGTGGAAGGAAATGGACTCTAATTTACTCATTACCTAGTAGAACCCTTCAGTGACATTTTCTCTCTGGAATTGAATGGTTCTAATCGGGGGAAAAAAGGAACTTGATGGGTTTACCTACCTCTCAAAGACTTAGGTGTCAGCAGTACAAATAGATTAGTACTTCCCAAAGCTGAAAAAGTCCCTGAAAGGATCTCTGAGAAGGTCCTCATCACATACAGGCAGGAACTCTGCAAGATGCTCAGATAAGTTGTAGAGATGCCCTTCTAATTAGCATGTAACATTTATAGGGTAGAATCACTGACCAGAACTGCTAATAAAGCACTGGATCTTATTTTTAGCTATCTGAATAGCTGAGAGGGACGGGTGCAGCTCTTGGCTACTCACTATGGGGGTCTTCAAATGTTTCTTTTTTCTTTTTGTAGTTGCACAATGTGGGATCTTTAGTTGAGGCATGTGAACTCTTAGTTGCTGCGTGTGATACCTAGTTCCTCCACCAAGGATCTAACCCTGACCCCTCATTAGGAGCATACAGTATTAGCCACTGGACCACCAGGGAATTTCCCCAAAGGTTTCTAAAGCTCTTAGTGATTGTCCAATCACCTAACAGACTACTTGGCCAAGTATAAAGCCTGTATCTTTACCGTGTGCTGTATGGATCTCTTCCTTGCTCTCTCTCTCTCTCTCTCTGATGGTGTTTTCTACCATCTTGCTCCAGGCACACAGGTCTTCTTGATCTTCCTTGAACTTAGATCCAGGAGAAGGGAGAGACGAGTGAGGGCTGTGCAGTTGCAGAGTCTGATCTTGTCTCTATTTAACATGTTGATTTTTTGCTGATCAATAACTTTTTTTTTTTTTTCATTGATGCTGACTTCAAAACATTGCAATAAAGTATTCTTTATCTCTGATGACTGAATTTGAGGCCGTTCCTTTAAACGTTACACAATAGATGAGTGCCTCCTCCTTAGTCCCAGCCCTGCTCGAATGTACCAAGCGCGCCTGTGGCTTTTCGCTTGCTGTTTCTTCTGCCTGGTGCAGTTCTTCCCAGTGATTGAATGCCTCACTGCCTTACTGTGTCCAGACTTCTGCCCATATGGCACCTTGTGCAGCGGCCCTCCTTGACCATCCCCTGTGAAATAGCACTCCACTCCCTGTCGCCTTCTGCTTCGTGGTCTCTCAGAGCAGTCATCTCTACCTGACATGATATCACACGTTTCCTTGCCATCTCTATTTGGTGAAGGGTGAGTTCTAGGATGGCAAGATACTTGTTTCAGGTACTATCAGGCACAGAGTAAGCCCTCAGTCAGTATTGCTGGAGACAGACGGATGGACGGCAGTCCACTAGCACCTTTTCCGGGAGTACACAGGTCTTATGATGCTCACAAACTGAATCCCACTTCCAAGCGCTATCTCTGCCTCTGCTGCCTCAAGAGGCCCATGCTCTGGCTCTCTCATGAGGCTCACCGATAGGAATGGTAGTCAGCAGCGGTTTGTTTGTTTGTGGGATGGAACCGGTGCCCTCTGTGGTGAAAGCGTGAAGTCCTAACTACTGGACCAAGAGGGAATGTCCTCAGCAGTGGTTTTGCTGCTCTGGACTCCTTGCCTTGTACAGTTGCTGAGTCTGATCTTGTCTCTATTTAACATGTTGATTTTTTGCCCATCAAGAAATCTTAATAATAAGAGTCCAGAGATGTCTCCTTGTATCTGGTATGCGGGATTGTTCTTGTTGATTTCTGGCCTTAAATTCCCTTTCCTTAGAAATTATTTGCCATCATAATAGCAAAGACGGTTTCTAGCACTTAGAGTTTTCAAAGCAATTTTGAAAATGTAATCTCACCCACTTTCCCTGTCCAGTTTGTTTGCCATATTCCTTTCCCAAATTATTTAATTCTTAATTCTCCTAAAACCTAACTTTGTATATATCAGCAAATAAAAACTATATTAATGGACTGCTGCTTCTTCTCTGTTCTATTGGTATGGATAGAAAATTAACCAATGGCTAATTTACCTGGTTGTGCATATGTGGGTGGGAGTCTTCTATCCACTTTAAGTTACTTTTTTTGTTTTTCTCTAATAACTAAGTTAATGATTCAGACAGTAAAGAATCTGCCTGCAATGCAGGAGACCTGAGTTTGACCCCTGGCTTGGGAAGATCCCCTGGAGAGGGGAATGGCTATCCGCTTTAGTATTCTTGCCTGAGAAATCCCATGGACAGAGGAGTATGGCAGACTACAGTCCATGGCATTGCAAAGAGTAGGACTCAACTGAGCGATTAACAAAACAGCAAACAGCTAAGTATGTTATGAAAGTGAAAATGTTAGTTGCTCAGTCGTGTCTGACTCTTTGCAACCCCTCCAGGCCCCTCCGTCCATGAGATTATCCAGGCAAGAATACTGGGGTGGGTTGCCATTTCTATGAAACTCTTTATTCCTGGTCTTGACTCTATGATTTATGTGGCTCCATAGTTTGTGATCCTTTGAAAAGAAGATTCTGGAAGATACTATGAGAAGTCACTAGATTGAGAGAAGGGATAATCTCTACATAGCTCCTCACTCAACATCCATGCCCTGGCACAGTGCCAGACACAAGGTGGGGCTCAATCAATGTTTGTTGAAAGAAAGGAAACTGCATTAAGTGAATGAATGCTTATCTGCAAGAGGGAAGAAGCAGATCAGGGGGCAATGTTACTGATGTTCAAGGTCAACAGAGACAGCTGTGAGAAAACAGGCTGATACGAAGGAAAGAGAGCTTGGAAACAAGAATCAGGAGAATTCATTTGTAGATAAAATGGTTAAAACCATGACTCAGGGTGGGCTTTCATTTATCAGCTTTGAGATTTGGCTAGGTAGCTTATTGAAGCTTCGTTTTACCATGGACATATGGAGATGATAACATCAACTTCATGGATAGGTTGCAATAATACAAGTCAACAGCGTCAGTTGGTGCAACTCAGCAGATTGTTGTTGTTGTTATTTAAAATGAGATTCTAATCCAGGTCTCTTTGGCATCCAACTTTTGGGTTTTATTCTTTAATTAGCCATTTGGCCTATGACAGGGCAATTAGCTTCCTTAGGTCTCCACTCTTTCCTCAGCTAACAAATATAAGGGTAGATTCACATTGCCTCCAATATCTTCATTTTCCTAACAGCTAACATGACGCCTTGCACATCCAGTGACAGTGAATGGATGGACAAATGAATTAGAGGGTGGAGGGGAAGAGAAGTTGAGGAGAAGAAAGCAGAGAGCAAGCAAAAATACTCTGTAGTCATTTTGCTGTAAGAACAATCTGTCCATTTCCTGGATTGTATGGCTCAGGTCGAGAGAAATGCATCGGATATCTTTAATCTCATTCAAATTATAATGCAAATAATGATTTATTTTTGTTCCCCACTCCACCCCTTTGCTGAAAGCTTTCAGAAAGAGTTCCACAATGACTACCCCTATGTAGAAGATAAAGCACTTAATAAATGTCTCTTGAGTTGTCAAAAACAATCAATGATTCCAGTTTAAGCTAAGGTCCAAGAATGTTCTTTTTCTCTGAAAATGCATCTCTTTCTATTTATAGATGACAGGGAAATGACTTTAAGCAACACTCATTGCTAGCCAGGCTTCAAGATGGATATTTCCATTCTGCCTTTGACAAGGCTGTAGGAGGGATGGGATATGCTTTCATATCTTCCTGGTGTATGTTTGAATGATTGTAAAAATTAGAAACACACTGAGGCTGTTATGACAACCCTGCCTTTTGAAACCTTCTAATTAAAGCCTTGGGTTGTCTAGAGAGCTAGTTCTGTTAGCTAAATGGAGAATTTAAGGTTCTCTTGTTTTTTTTTCTCATCATCCAGGGATGAGATGTCTGGGGAAATAAATGTACGCCATATCTGTGGTGGCCAGCAGTCACTGAGAGAATTACTTGGTGAAAATTTGATTGACTTATCTATACAATGTGGCCTCTTCTATCTCTCATTTTATATGCATGTGTGTGAGAGAGAGGGGAAGAGAGGATGCTCACATGTGTTTACATGTATTAGCTAAAACAGTGAAACTTACATGTTCTGAAACTTACATGTATGCAGATCACCTGTGAGATGCGATTAGCGAGCAGCTTCTGAGTCCATTCTACGCAAGGCTAAGATCAAGCTAAGATAGCATCCCTGACTCAATGGGCATGAATTTGAGCAACCTCCAGGAGACAGTGGAAGACAGAGGAGCCTGGCATGCCACCATCTATGGGATTGCAAAGAGTTGGACATGACTGAGCTAGCTAGCTCCCAGTGATGTCAGGCTGTAGTTAGTGGATCTCACTTTCTAGAGCCAGGATCTCGTAGGTATTTATAGTTCTTTGTTGAATAGTAGTAGCACCTGTTTATCTATCTCCTGCAAACGATCTCCCCAAACTTAATTCAAGGCTGTTCAAAACAGGAAATCTTGTTAACCTGAAGCATTATGTAAGGGCAAGAGACACCACCCTGATGAGGATTCACCAAGAAAAATATATCCCATCAGACAGTCCTGCTCCTGGTTCCACTGACACTCCCCCACCCCCCACCCCCCACCCTTACCTCCCCCCCCCACTCCTGGCCCTTCCTCTGCTACATGCCTTCAAGGCAGATGTGAAAAAAAAGTAGGTAGAATTTAACTTGTCACAATATGTATCCCCATTTCTGAGAGGTGACCTCCAATGAAAGCAGAAGGACACGAATGATTTTAATCCACAGTAACAATGGGAAACCAGTCCTGACCATCCTGAGCGGTCTAAATATATGAAATGACAGATTTTTCTCCTCTGCCTCTTCACGTCCTCCTCCCAGATAGTGAGCGAGACATGTATTCATGCACACACAACTCACACTATAATGCACAATGAAACTTCACCCGGCCTTTATCTCCGAGCTGCTGTTCTGATGATTAATGCCCCATTGGTTGGGACGCTATTCCACCGAAGAAAGACAAGGAGAGGGGAAGACACCTGAAATATATCTCTGAGGCCATTTCTCATTATTATTATTATCGTTATTAGCTCCTTACTGCCCTATCTATCCTGTTCCAGAATGCTTGATCTATTGGCAAGGGGGAGGGGGTGACATTTCAAAGAGGATTTCACGAGCAAGAAATGAACAAGGACAAAGATAGAAATAGACACTTTTTACTAATGAGGACTGTCCTGGATGGGGTTTGGTGGTGGTCATCATTTATTTTTGGTTTTGTTTGCTGATTCCATTATTTTTGTTGTTTTCATTTTAAAGCCAAATGTAATAGATGGCTCCCTCTGTGTCTCCTGTTCTCCCCCCTCCCCCCAGGCATTTATTTGTGCCTGTGTTCTTTTGTCTTTATTGAGTCTCTGTCTACAAGAATCAATATGATATAACATATGCAAATGTTATTCCTGACCACTTATGCAAAAACTGGACAGAATAATTTCATTGTTTTGTAGCTCCCATAATATAATTGTGTCCGTATCCTGGTTGATTTCAAGTTTCTGAAAAGGCTACTTAAAAAAAAAAAAAAAAAAAAACAACTCTGTGTATGTCTTATATAAGCCACAGTGTCTGATTCTCTCCTATTTCTCATTCAGAGAAAGGATGATTGCTACGTAATTTCTGGCTCTGTCATTTAGGAAGACAGTGGTCCTTGTGGGAAAGATGGAATCATAATGAAAGCACTATTACAACACATGTGCCTACCGATAAAGTAGCAGATTCGTTTACCTAGACAGAGAGTACTGCCATCTGATTTAGAAAATGCTGTCTTTCCAAACTGAGTTTATAAGGGCAAAAAATATTTAACTATGGTACCCACATGTGACTTCAATTTTAGCTGGATTTGTATTCAATTAACAAATACTTTAGTAAATTGAGTGTCTAGTATGGGTCACATACCTTTCTAGGCATTTTGGTTATAGAAATACACAAAACAGACAAAAAGTCTCTCTTCTCTGGGGCATATACTCTGTTACTAAATATGGGGTACCTTATGAGTACCAGGCTTTGGAGAAACCAAGGATGAAGTAAATATGAAAGTGAAAGTCGCTTAGTAGTGTCTGACTCTGCAAAGCGAAGTAAATATATTTCTGCCTTAAATGAACCCATAGTTTGGGAGCACTCATAAATATGGTTTAAATTTGAGCAGACTCATTTTGGGGTCAGTTTTCTACAGAAGCTCTAGCACACTGGTCTGCTATTACAGTTGCAGAGGCAGCAACTGTCTATGTTTATACAGGTCAACTCAATTGAAGAATAGCAATTAAAGAATAATGTCTTTAATTTCTACTCAAAAGAGGAAAGCAAGCTTCAAATGTGAACTGTCTCTTTTTGACTAACAAAGACGGCAGTCATAAATCATGTTAAAATAAAATTGTTGTGTTTGAAATGTATTTTTGTCTCCAGGACTCAGGCTATAATATTTATTGCAAATATTTTATTAGTTTGAGATTATAGTCTCATAGAATATTTAGATTCAAAGAATCTCCGATACTGTCTATATTTTTCAGTTCCACACTATGCGTAGAACTTTAGAGATGGGCCAACCTGGTTTCATCAGTCAAAGCCATCTGCCCAGGGGCAAATTACTTGCCCACCTTTTGTAATTTAAACAATAACCATTGGAAATTCCTGGCAGTCTAGTGGTTAGGAATTGGCACTTTCACTGACAGGACCCAGGTTGATCCCAGGTTGTGGAACTAGGAGCCCACAACCCGCACAGAACAGCCAAAAAATAAGTTAAATAAACAATAAACAGATATTAGTTTGATGCTTTCATTTAATTTATCTAAATAATGCATCTCCGTAACTTAAAACTTCACATAGCACCCAAACTCCCGTTACTACAGGGCAGAGGCATCATTGCCTCAGCTGCTAGGAGGGGTAGCTGCTGTATTTTTAATAGGTATTTTAATAGGCATATATTATATCTAAATTTACTCTCAATGCAAAATCCCAGTAAGAATTATTATACTACCAACTCCTTCAGTATACTGAGACAAAGCTCTCCTTAAGGTCATCCATTTTTGTGGATTTTCTTTTCTTTTTCTTTTTTTTGCTTTCCCTCATATAATATTCTCTAGCCATCTCAGAGAGCATAGGAATTAAATAATACATATAAATGCTTTGAATATTTTGCATTCAGAAATGAGCATAGCTGTCTCTTCCTTCACACCAGCTGCTTATATTTTTGAGATGAGCAAGGATTAGAATAGTCACTTTGGAATTTTTATGCTATGCAATGTCAGACAATGTGTTTGCATGCCACTGGGTTCCATCGTACAGTGTTTGGTGATAAAGTCTATTCACTTGGCTCTCAGTTTCTTTCAGCTTTATCACTGTAATATATTTACTAGCTTTCCTTTACATGTGCAAGTTGATGTAGATACTGTACAAAAAGAATCACTCCACATATTCCTTGCAACTCAAGAGAAATAATACATTCTAAGAAGACAAATGAATCTCCACCAAAAAAAAAAAAATTAGTGAATTCATGTTGGATATTCCCTGGTGGCTCAGACAGTAAATAATCTACCTGCAATGCAGGAGATCTGGGTTTGATCCCTGGGTCGGGAAGATCCCCTAGAGAAAGGAGTGGCAACCCATTCCAGTATTCTTGCCTGCAGAATTCTATGGACAAAGGAGCCTGACAGGCTACAGTCCAAGGGGTCACAAGGAATCGGACATGACTGAGCAACTAACTCTTCACTTTCTTCGTATATGGATATAGACTCTGGAAGTAGGATTTGATCAAGTAATTATACTAAGTATGAGCCAAAGACTACATCTGTTGGAGGAGAGAGGATTGGAGGCCAGTGTGAGCAAATCATAAGTAGGAGGTTTCAGGGGAAATTTAAGTGAACTTGGTTAAGATGTTCCCAAGGTTATTTCTATAGGGACCCATTGCTCTCAACATTGCCAACCAGTAAACAAAGATTGCTAGAGGCTCTGAAGTAGATCAAAATAGTTGAAGAGGAGGATAATAACAAAATCTACTCCCAAAGCCATACTGAAAACACCATACAGCCATACAGAGAGCACCTATAAAATGTTCTTTTGACTCCAATAGCTACAGGGTAATTCATGTTTGTTTGTTTGTTTTTAATTTAGAAGATTTGGGGTGAATGTCTAGACAACTTATTTTTGTTATGTTGTACTCAGCAATATGCATAGTAATAACTAGAGGGAAATATAGATCACATAAAAGAAGGCCACTCAAGCCATTGATAGGAGGGGGATTAAGGTGGTTTGTGCTCTCTCTCTCTCTCCCCTTCATTTTCAGTAAACTACATTCTTTTCGGTTTTTTCCTCATCCTCTTGGGTATTTTTATAAGAGAGGTTTCCTCTTTCTTCTGTTGTAAACATTTTTCCCATCTCAACATCCTTCTTAAATTTAAGAAACATTTTCCTTTGCAATGTACAATGAAAGGCGATTATATTAGAAAATATCAGAGATGGCTTTGTCATGTCTGATGGTGTTAAATCATGTTGTGTCCTAAAGAGCTCGGTAAATGAGGCCAAGGGAATGATTTGACAATTGAACAAGGCTTCAGTCACCTCTCCCAGCCTTCGCCTAAACTCCCTGAGGAGAGAGAGACTCAGGTGATGGGTGAAAAGTATCTTTCCTTTAAAGGACTCTGGAGGTTCTGGCAAACCTTATTTTAGGTTTTGCTTGCAAGGCAGAGTCAGCATTTGCAAAGGGGGTCTTTGTAGTCTTTTTTTTTTTTTTCCTCCCAGCATTTAATTTGAATTCAAGATGGTGTGAGGGAATTAAAAGAGGAACATTAATTGCTCAGCAGTTAGTAGCTACTGCCTACTGTTTGGAAGGATCTGCATAGGGACAGAAGGGTGAATAAGACAGATATATGCTACCTGTCTTCATGGAGCTTACATAGCAGGAAGAAGGCATAAAGCAAACTAATTTCACAAGCAACTATTTAATCCCAAGATGAGTTCAGTGAAAGAGGAGAGCAAGCTGCTAAGAAAGCTGAAGGGGATCTGAGCTAGTGTTCTGATGTGGCAAGAGTTTCTTGAGGGTGCAGTGTAGGAGCTGCACCATTCAGGATGAGAAGTTAGGTAAGCAGGGGAGGAGAACAAGGCGAAGTATTGTAACCCAAGAGAAGAGCCTGTGCTAAGGCCTTGCTGTAGGGAGCCTGCTGTATCACGTCTCAGGTTTGTAGTCTACAGTTTTGCTCTAAAGTCTTGAAACATACCAGATCTGACCATGTTAACTGACCAGGAGGCCACCCATAAGGAAGCTAACAGGATGAAGCACCATCAGTTACTATGACAGAGTGATGCGGGGCTGGTTTGAATGAGTTTGCAAAGCTGGATTGAATGGCACGCCATGTTGAGTTGGCTTTGTCATCTCCTGTTTTGAACCCTCTAGATTCCTGCCTGCATGGTGTGCCGTGGTTTCCTCAGTGGCAGTTGGAGATACAAACAATTTAAGCCAAAGCCTCACGATGCATATGTAAGAATTGATACAAATGCATGAATACACTGTGCTTAGCCCAGTTACGCTCAGTACATTGAACTCTATTTGCTGAAGAGTGACCATACACATTGAACACATATGTCACAGATGTCATGTCATAGACCCTCATGCATTGTAAAGGCAAGGAACTATCTAGTTGGGGATTTCTCTGGTAGTCCAGGGGTTAGGACTCTGCACTTTCACTGCTGAGGGCCCAGGTTCAGTCCCTGGTTGGAGAACTAAGATCCACAAGCCAAACAGTGCAGCCAAAAAACAGCAACAACAACAACAAAATTAGTATGTGTGTGTATCTAGGTTTCCAGACTTTACAGCCATCCTGTATGTCACCTCCTGGTTTCTTTAATAGAGCACTAGTAACCAGGAATCAGCAACTGGAAAACATCTAACTCTTCTTCCTGGGGCTTCCCAGGTGGCTCAGTGGTAAAGAATTGGTCTTCCAGTGCAGGAGATACTGGAGATGTGGCTTCAATGCCTGAGTCGGGAAGATCTCCTGGAGAAGGAAGTGGCACCCCACTCCAGTATTCTTGTCTGGAAAATCTCATAAACAGAGGAACCTCGGGGGACAGTCCAAGGAGGTCACAAAGAGTCAGATACGACTTAGCAACTGAACACACACACACACACACAATTCTTCTTCCTCCTTTCTTATGCTTTGTCTTGGTGTTTTCTTTTTTTTTTTTTTTTTTCCTTAGTGAAAACTGTGAAGCTCAGTGGAAGTTTTCCTGCAATTTGATTACCCTTTCTATTTAATTTTGTAATAAAAACTCTGAACCAGAAGCTGAAGATAATGTGCCCAATTCAATTCATATGTCAATTTCTTCTTAATTGTAATTATTTCCCCTAGTTCTTCCCACTCTTGCTGCCCAGGCATAGCTGAGGCTTGGGTGATTATAAGACATCATGCCTACGCTGTCAATTATGCCTCCTGCTTTCAGATTAAATTCATTTAATACCATTGTTCTGATTATTAGTAATAATAGCGGGCATCTCCAGCCAAAGCTGGATGAATAGTTTTCACAGTCTTTGCCTCCAAACTTAGCATGTTTTACTTTTTTTACCCAGATGATTTCTTCTTTCTTTAATGGTGCAGCATGTTCCGTTTACTGTGTTGCATTTAAATGTTACTTAGATCATACAAAATACAAGGCTTTCTTAGACATTTCTTCTTGGTATGAAGTGATGGTCTATTTCCCCAGGTGTAATTTTCACCCACTACTGGATAGCAGTGGAGGTTTCTCTTAGTAACAAGACTACGGCTTTGAAGAAGTATTTGAACTAGCAAAGGATGTGTGTTGGCTATCCAGTCTTTCTCAGAAAGGCCCCAGGTTTTCATCCTCAAAAGCACACGTGGCTTTGACTCCTGTGATGACTCCAAAGCGAACACTTATCTTTCTGCCTTTTTACTGAAATGTCCCCAGTGGCATCACTAACAAAGCAGCAGCATGGTCCAGCCAACTTAAAAATAGTATTGGCCCTTCAGCAACATGTTAGTTCTTTCAAACTTCTTCCCTTCCCCAGACTCAAATCTCAATGTTTTCTGTGCTTAAAACTACATTTGTAATAAGATCACCCAGACAGCTTCAGGAAAAGAGATCAGAAAAAGGCTTGGTGGAGAGTCCAGTCTTTTATTTTCTTATTTTGCACTTTGTGTTGTTAGTTGCTCAGTCATGTCTGACTCTTTGCAACCCCATGGACTGTAGCCTACCAGGCTCCTCCGTCCATGGAATCCTCCAGGCAAGAATACTGGACTGGGTTGCCATTCCCTTCTCCAGAGGATCTTCCTGATCCAGGGATCAAACCCAGGTCTCCCACATTGCAGGCAGATTCTTTACCATCTAAGTCACCAGGGAAGCCCCATTTTGCACTTTAGCAAATTAGAAGAAAGCAATGCAGTTTAATTCTGAGTACGTAAAATGTTTGTACTTTAAATTGTAAATGTCTCTTAATGATACTGCTTCTATAAATAATGCTTCATGGACTTTCTGGTAGAAAAATTATATGATGGTTCATCACCAGATTTGAGGTGCCAAGGCTACTGTACTACTCTTTCTTATCCTGGTTTTGTTTTCTCATGATGGCTCATTGATACAATATCCTACTTCTCCTTACCATGAATCATAGCCTCTTAGACCATCAAACTTTTGCCTGTGAAATGAAGGGTGTGTCTCAGAATCCCAGAGTGGGCTATCCTTCAAGGGTCCCAGCCTGTGAGCTCACTCATTCACTGTGCCTTTAGCCTGCCTTCAAAGGCTCTCCTTTTCCCGGTCAGCAGCCCCTTGGCCTCTAACTGTTGATTAGCATATTTTCAACCTCCCTGCTCAGTTCCCTTACTGACCTCTGTGCCACTGAATTCCAAATGCTACTTTGTTTCGGAAGGAACTATCCATTGATCATGAGTTTCTTTAAATCCCTCCACCTCAAAGTTTACCTGCATCCATGCTCACCTTAGAAGTCCTTCACCTCTCTGTTCAAAATCTTGTGTTCCTGATCCTTCTAACCCGGACTCTTCCCAAGCTTTTTGACATCATTCATTGCGTTCATTTTCTGGTGGTCCCATTAATAAAATCTCTTCAGCTTATGAGTATATATGGACGGAGGAGCCTGGTGGGCTGCAGTCCATGGAGTCGCTAAGAGTCGGACACGACTGAGCGACTTCACTTTCACTTTTCACTTTCATGCATTGGAGAAGGAAATGGCAACCCACTCCAGTGTTCTTGCCTGGAGAATCCCAGGGACAGCAGAGCCTGATGGGCTGCCGTCTATGGGGTTGCACAGAGTCGGTTGCACGACTGAAGTGACTTAGCAGCAGCAGGGCATGAGAAACGCTGGACTGGAAGAAGCACAAGCTGGAATCAAGATTGCCGGGAGAAATATCAATAACCTCAGATATGCAGATGACACCACCCTTATGGCAGAAAGTGAAGAGGAGCTAAAAAGCCTCTTGAGGAAAGTGAAAGAGGGGAGCGAAAAAGTTGGCTTAAAGCTCAACATTCAGAAAACGAAGATCATGGCATCTGGTCCCATCACTTCATGGGAAGTAGATGGGGAAACACTGGAAACAGTGTCAGACTTAATTTTGGGGGGCTCCAAAATCACAGCAGATGGTGATTGCAGCCATGAAATTAAAAGACGCTTACTCCTTGGAAGAAAAGTTATGACCAACCTAGACAGCATGTTGAAAAGCAGAGACATTACTTTGCCGACTAAGGTCCGTCTAGTCAAGGCTATGGTTTTTCCAGTAGTCATGTATGGATGTGAGAGTTGGACTGTGAAGAAGGCTGAGTGCCGAAGAATTGATGCTTTTGAACTGTGGTATTGGAGAAGACTCTTGAGAGTCCCGATGCTTTTGAACTCTGGTGTTGGAGAAGACTCTTGAGAGTCCCTTGGACTGCAAGGAGATCCAACCAGTCCATTCTGAAGGAGATCAGCCCTGAGATTTCTTTGGAAGGAATGATACTAAAGCTGAAACTCCAGTACTTTGGCCACCTCACGCGAAAAGTTGACTCATTGGAAAAGACTGTGATCCTGGGAGGGATTGGGGGCAGGAGGAGAAGGGGACGACTGAGGATGAAATGGCTGGATGGCATCACAGACTTGATAGACGTGAGTCTGAGTGAACTCCAGGAGATGGTGATGGACAGGGAGGCCTGGCGTGCTGCGATTCATGGGGGTCTCAAAGAGTCGGACACGACTGAGCGACTGAACTGAACTGAACTGAGGGCTTTTCCATCTCAAAACGATAAGCAGGTTCTATGAACCTGTTTCCTACCCTTGCCATCAACTCCCTACTCTTACCAGATGAGGACACTCTCTTTCTTTTATACTTAAATTTCATCAGTATTATACTCTCAACAATTTCCCTTTCTAGAAGAGAATTATATGTTTATTGCAAAGAAAAATCACTGTTAAACAAATTCCAGCTATGATCTCACTCTTCATGTGGAATCACACTTATAAGGCCCTACAAGTTCCCACCCCATGCTTGCTTTCTATTTTTTAAAAAAAATTACT
Organism: Oryx dammah; assembly: GCF_014754425.2. Classification (NCBI taxonomy): domain Eukaryota; kingdom Metazoa; phylum Chordata; class Mammalia; order Artiodactyla; family Bovidae; genus Oryx; species Oryx dammah. The sequence continues at coordinate 11,987,719 of NW_024070210.1, read as the reverse complement.
ATTTGTTTCTTTGGCTGCACTGGGTCTTAGTTACAGCACATGGGATCTTGGATAGATAATAAAAATATCAGCATTTCCACAGAGTTACTGAAGAAAATATGAGTTCATTGGTTTCTTATCTTTAGACTACTGCATGCCTGATACACGGTGGGTTTCCTGGTGGCTCTCCTGCAATGCAGGACTCCTAGGTTCTATCCCTGGGCCAGGAAGATCCCCTTTAGAAGGGAATGGCTACCCACACCAATGCTGTTTTGTCTGTATAATTATATGGAAAGAGGAGACTGGCAGGGTAAAATCAGCCTCTCTCAAAGTTGACTGTCTCAACAGTTAGACAATGGGGTCTCAAAGAGTTGGACAGGACTAAGTGACTAGCTGATATGTAGTTAAGTAAGTTCAGTCCAATTCAGTCAGTCACTCGTGTCGAACTCTTTGCAAACCCATGGACTGCAGCACGCCAGATCTTCCTGTCCATCACCAACTCCTGGAGCTTACTCAAACTCATGTGCATTGAGTCGGTGATGCCATCCAACCATCTCATCCTCTGCCGTCCCCTTCTCCTCCTGCCTTCAATCTTTCCCAGCATCAGGGTCTTTTCCAATGAGTCAGTTCTTCACATCAGGTGGACAAAGTATTAGAGTTTCAGCTTCAGCATCAGTCCTTCCAATGAATATTCAGGACTGATTTCCTTTAAATGGACTGGTTGGATCTCCTTGTAGCCCAAGGGACTCTCAAGAGTCTTCTCCAACACCACAGTTCAAAATTAAGTACTCAATAAATGTTAACTATTATTATTATTATTGTTTTTGCTCTTTTACTCACTCTCTGCTTAGTAAAGTAACAATCGCTCAAAGACACAGTTCCAATATTTCCTGCTTGCTGAGTTACCCCCCTGCTCTCCCACCCTGTCTCACTCTACTGAGCTCAGGTTGATGTCCTTTTCTCAGTGTGTTAGATGACACCGCCCTTATGGCAGAAAGTGAAGAGGAACTAAAGAGCCTCTTGATGAAAGTCAAAGAGGAAAGCGAAAAGGCTGGCTTAAAACTCAACATTCAAAAAGGTGTGATCATCGCATCTGGTCTCATCACTTCATGGCAAATAGATGGGAAAACAATGGAAACAGTGACAGAGTTTATTTTCTTGGGCCCCAATATCACTGAAGATGGTAGCTACAGCCACAAAATTAAAAGACATTTGCTCCTTGGAAGAAAAGCTCTGACAAACCTAGACAGCATACTGAAAAGGAAAGGCATTACTTTACCAAAAAAAAGGTCTGTCTAGTCAAGGCTAAGGTTTTTCCAGTAGTTATATATGGATGTGAGAGTTGGACCATAAAGCTGAGCACTGAAGAATTGATGCTTTTGAACTGTGGTGTTGGAGAAGACTCTTGAGAGTCCCTTGGGCTGCAAGAATATCAAACCAATAAATTCTAAAGGAAATAAGTCCTTTGGACTATTCATTGGAAGGACTGATGCTGAAGCTGAAACTGCAATACTTTGGACACCTGATGTGAAGAACTGACTCACTGGAGAAGACCCTGATGCTGGGAACGATTGAAGGCGGCAAGGGGACGATAGAGGATGAAATGGTTGGATGGCATCACTGAATCGATGGATGTGAGTTTGAGTAAGCTCTAGGAGTCAGTGATGGACAGGGAAGCCTGGCGTGCTGCAGACCATGGGGTCGCAAAGAGTTGGACACGACTGAGCGACTGAACTGAACTGAACCATAAGTGCAATGAATTTCTGTGCATACTCTCTTCCCATTTCTCAGGCAGGTAGACTGAGGTATGGAACTTAAGAACCTTAGCCATTCTTCAAACCAAGCAGTACCAGGCTCTCTGTTTAACACCAGAGCCTCTGAAGGACCCACCTGTACTGCCATGTAAATCCATAATGATTTGTCAGTCAGGTTCCTAGACCATTTCCAAGTCTTCCTTCCCACTGATATACTTCAAGCAGATATGAATGGGTCATAAATAAACTGTCTGAAGATAAAGAAAATTAAACCCATTTTATTTTCCCCAATATTATCAGAGCATTCAACAAACTAGAGAGAAATGCTTCAGAATGGTGATCACTGTGTGTGTGTGTGTATACCATGGGAACTTTCAGTCTGTAGAGAACTAGAGAATTATATTTATTTACACGGTAAAAGCTGTGAGCTTTTGTTTGAGCTTCTGTTTTAGATGTATGTAGATAGAGAAAACCCAAGAGTTAAGCTATTGAATGAGTTTTACTCTGTGTGTTTCTAGATAGTGGAGGCTATAAAAAAGCAGTATTTATCTGTATGTGTGTTCTATACTGATGTAATCTATCTCTCTAATTAGATAGTCAATTATTTTTAAAGAGCTGCAAATAAGCCCTATAAGAATGTCATAAATGCATTCCATTTAGAAACATCTTGCAGATAAATTTTATTTTTATTCTTCGTACATCCTCCCGCAGCCTTAAAAGAACAACAAAATATCTTACTACTCAACTAATTCCAGAAACGGATCCTGACTGCCTAGTCGTATGTTAATCGTGGTTACTGTTCCTTCTCTTTTGACATTGTTATTCTTTAGGATAGAAAAGGTGGGTGGTGTGTGGGTCTCCTTGGAGAAATGAACAGTTGGAGGAGACAAGCTTCTCAAGAGATATAATGTTATTTTCATGCAAAGTTTCTCAAGTAATAAAAAGGGGCTTGAAAATGGTGAAAATGCATGATATAAAAGAAGAATTGTTAATAAGAGCACTGTATCTTTTGCTTCCATAGGATCTTTCAATACGTAGACAGACCTGTCAGAGGCAAGAGGATTGATTAAGAAAAATGAAGGAATAACTTGTGCAGGTTTAAAGGAGCTAAATTTGTATTGTTTGGCTAAACGACAAGTCAGAGAAAATGACATTACGAGTTGTGGATATTTGTAAATGGCTGGCCACAAGGAGAGGAAGGAATTACTTAGGTAATGGAATGAAATCAAGGGAAGAACTGTAAACTCAGGATCTGGATTCTTTTCTTGACGGTGAGAATTAATTATAAAAGACCTATATTGGAGCTTACTGCTTGAATTAAAGCAAGAGACAAGGATACAGGGTAGAGTAACCTGAAGTTGCTAATAGTCTACTCCGTTCTGAGCAACTTGCTGCCAGGAAGCTTCTTACTCATTTTTTAATTCCTAGGACTTAACACATTATAAGAATTCCATTGAGAGATAATCGTGCTCAGCCCAGTAAGAAGAGAAAGGCCACTGGAGTTAGAGAGTGAAGATTTTATGACATCGCCACTGATTTATTACTATAGAACTTTAAGCAAGTTATTTAATTCCACTTTATGGATGGGCCTATGGAAGACCTAACAGGGCTTCCCTGGTGGCTCAGACAGTACAGGAGAGCGGGTTCGATCCCTGGGTCGGGAAGATCCCCTGGAGAAGGGAATGGCTACCCACTCCGATATTCTTGCCTAGAGAATCCCCTGGACAGAGGAGCCTGGTGGGCTACAGTCCATGGGGTCGCAGAGTCAGATACAACTGAGTGACTAACATTATCACTACTACTTTCACAACAGGATTGATGCGTGGTTTACACAAATCCTCTTAACATCTCCTTTTACCTATTGAGCAGCAAATGAGCCCACCTCTTCTGCCCACCATCACTGCCATTATCTTGTTTACTTTCATAGTTTCATAACTGCTTTCCCGGACGCCAGTCTTGCCCATTGGTACAAGTTTCCACAGTGGTGTCAGGGTAACTTTCTGCAGTGTACATCTGCCTACACCATCTCCTAGCTTAAAACCTCCAAAGGATCCCAAGGCCTTCAGAATAAAATCTGATCTTAGGATCATATACCTCATGCAAGCATCTGCTTTCTTTCTCATTCATTTTACCCCACCCCTCTCCCATAATGCTCTAGCCAGGCTGACTTGCTTGCCAGCATGAATTCGCAAATGAACTTTCCTGTTTTCAGCCATAAACATGCTGGTCTCTATGTTGAGAACTCAATCTCTCAATCCTTTTTTTCTGGCTAGCTCATGTTCTTCCCAAAACACTCAGCTCAGACTTTACATCTTTGGGGATATCTTATCTGGAATCCAGGTGCCTCTCTCTTGTGTTTCCATAGTAATGGAGCTTATCATTACTGTAGTATTAATTCTATTATATTGTAATTGTCTTTTCATATCTGCCTCTCTTAATAGATCCTTTGTTTGGACGGACACTTATATTAGCGCCTGCCATTTGGCAGGCATTCGATATTTTTAAAAATAAAAATGTATTGATATATGGATGGACAGATGGGTGGGGCAAATGTAACAAAATACCTAGGATATAAAGGATCATCACTTAAGACCGTTTCTTTTCTCTTGAATTACTGAAATTAAGGAATGCACTTGGCTATGTCTGGCTGTTATGCTTTTGAATGAATTGTATTCAGAGTCTTTTCTATTTGCTATACCATCCACCCAGGTCCACCACATTGGCAAGATAACTGCAATCTAGAGGAACAGCAAGAGTCTAGGAGACCTGGTGTGTATGTGAGCACGTATCAGAGAGAAATATAACTAGTGTTGAGGAGAGACTTGAAAATATCATACCCAAATCTTCATTTTTACAACTGGCTGCTTTGTGAATTCTGGCAGGCTGATAGGAAAGAGATGGAAATGGGGACAGGGTGGCTGAAATGGGAGTAGAAGGAGGGATGAGGGAGAAAGAGACCAAAAACCTGCTGTTCCCCTTTACGCTCGCCTCTCCCTCTCTGGGACTTACCCACCGCCAGCTGTTTAATCTTAAGACACATGGCCAGACACCCCGCCCCACCCCCACCCTGGACTAGCGTTTGCCCCAAGTCTTGGGTACACTGTAGCATCTAAAATGATCAATCGCTCATTCCAAGAGCAGAATGTTAAGATTCATGAAATTCGAGTCCACTCCATTAATAACCCGGGCAGGGCTCTCATTCCGCCTCCTCCTTTGTTTTCCCCCTTTGCTGAGTCTCCACTCTTACCCTTTTGTGAAGGTGTTTGTGTAAAAGAGACTAATGAAATTTCAGACTCGGCAATGAGTAGCCACCTGAAAGCATGCCCCAGGGGCCCCGTGTCCCTTTGCAGCTCTGTGATAAATTGCCATTTTTAGAATTAATTGCTACCTTTTCCAGGAAGTGTTTACTCATGTTCATCTCTTTATTGGTTCACCAGTGAACCTCTGAGACTGAGACAAACTTGCCTTCCCCCTCACAGGAGCTTGCCATGCAAGGCACAAGCACCAGTTGGTAAAGCTGACAAGGTGGAGTTAAGTTAGTAAAGCTGACACGGTGGAAACCAGCTCCATGCTGATCTCTGGAGCGCTGAACTTAGCACAGACCAAACCCTCTCCTCTCTCAGACGATGCCTTTTAATTGACTGACTCATTTTTTATTTCTTTTGACTCCAAGTTCAAATTTCTATGAAATTGAACTTCAAGCTAGATCTCCCAGGCTCAGGGGAGGAGGACTATTCTTTCAGCAAAGCACTTTTCTCTCCTTGGTCAGATGGCTGCCATGGGCAAGACCTGAAAGAAAGTGATCTGTTTTTCACGCGCCTCCTTACAGATGTCGCTCAGCCTGCTCAGGTTTACAAAGCAGCGCTGGCACGCCTGTGGCCCAGCCCTTACTCCAGCCTCAGAGACAGGCTGGCTAAAACATCTGCTTAAAAGATGGCTCTGAAGGGCCCACTGTTGAGAAGGAACTTGAGTCTTGATTGTACCGTACTTTTATTTTTAATTTGGGGGATGTGTTGTCTTAGTTTCTGCTCTATAACAAAGTGAAATAAGCTGTATGTATACATATATCCCCTCTCTCTTAGACCTTCCTCACACCCACCCCTTCCAACCCATCTCGGTCACCACGGAGAACTGAACTGAGCTCCCTGCAAATATAGCAGGTTCCCACCAGCTATCAGAGACGGCAATGGCAACCCACTCCGGTCCTCTTCCCTGAAAAATCCCATGGACGGAGGAGACTGGTAGGCTGCAGTCCATGGGGTCGCTAAGAGTCGGACACGACTGAAGCGACTTAGCAGCAGCAGCTGCCACTAGCTATCTGTTTTTTACTGATAACTTCTCTCTAAGTCACAGAGATCCAGAAAGTTTACAATATACTCTTTATATCTGGAACCTCTATTATGGCTGTCAATGTAATATATTTTGTGAGTCTGAACCAGGGGTGACTTCTGACCCCCACACATCCCCACCTCAGGAAGACTTTGAGCAATGTCTGAAAACATTTTGGGTTGTCACAATTGGGTCAGGGCGAGTATGCGGAGGTGCTCTTGGTGCATTGTAAACAGAGACCACAGATGTTCCGGCATATCCCATAATGTACATCAACTCTGAAATGTATAACTCAAGACAACCTCGGTATCCTGCCTGGAATGCTATGGGAAGTACTTCAAAAGTATCAGCTATGACTTCTATTCTCCAAGCGTTAGGGAGAAAAACTATCCACATTTATTTCTGAGCTCTGATTATATACAAAGCTCTGTGGCAACTGCAAAACAATGGCAGGTCGGTGCCCTCAAGGGATTTATGGTGTACTGGAGAAGCTTACAATTTAGTAAGAAACTAACACAGATAAAAGCCCACAGTGAGTGATACTGGAAAGATTTCAAGAAGATTTCATGGAAAAGGGGGAATTTGACCAGAGTCTTGAGGTGACTAAGTGAGGAGGCAGATAGGACTGGTGGTGATGTGTGTGGAAGAGTGGAGAAGGTAGGGGGCCTGGGACGAGGTCGTGAAGCCCAGTGGCCTGCATTCATTGCCATACCTTTAAGCATGCCCAGCAAAGCCCACTGTAGAAGCTGCTTACATATTTGGAAGATCAGAGAGATCGCTCTGGTTTTCAAGTCTTTTCAGGATAGTTTCTTAGAGTAACTATTTTTGGTATTGAAAAATAGATAAACATAAAAAGTGGGCCAAGAAATTTAGAACTCCTGTAGGACTTTTAGACTGACACATATCTGAAAATTTCCATTTTGCCAAACAAGGCAAAAATGACAAGTGGGCTCCGAAAATAGTCTTTGATGCTCCCTTTATTCAGTTTAGCAAAGAAGGAAATGGCAACCCACTCCGGTATTCTTGCCTGGAGAATCCCATGGATGGAGGAGCCTGGTGGGCTACAGTCCATGGAGTCGCAAAGAGTCGGACACTACTGAGCGAATTCACCTTCACTTTCCCTTTGTTCAGTTTAGCAGAAATGGGATTTAAGACACACAGACAATTCTATGAGTTTCTTAAGGAAACCTGTGATATGTGATTTGCTTCTTTCTCTGAGGTTCATCTTGACTGTTCTACTTTACCTCCAGGGCCCAGTGGCTGCCGTAGGGGAGTGTGGCTTTGCAGAAGGACCAGGACTGCAAGGGGAGAGTTGAATTCCATTTCTTACTCTCTGCTAACAAGCTGAGTGACACTGGGCCAAACTGCCAGTGTAGAGGTTGTGTTGGACTAGGTCGTGTCCAGTTCTAACCTTATTACAGATTCTCCCATTGATTCCCTTGTTGCATTCAAAGAGGTTAGAGAAAGTAGGGCCTATCTCAGACACATTTTGTGATCTTTCAGTGAAATGTTGAAATAAGCAGTGTCAAGAGCCTTATGTTTCCCACTAATGGCCTGGTATACCTTATGAATAAACAACACTGGTTTTTGTTACTGGATCGCATTCACAGCATATTTATACAGTCATAGCTCCACAGTGTTTCCTGACAGAAATTCTGGAAGGGGGAAAATGACAGTACAGTTGTCTGCTAACATCTGGGTGCACTTTTTATACATGGATATGGCCCCGAGGAGTATCATTCCAAGGCAGGAATCTAACCTGATTCACATTTCTACCTAGAGGCTCTTCAAGAAACTGTCAAATGCTCCCCGCTGTGACAAACGCGCATCCTAGGGAGCTTACAGAAGTAGAGTTTAGATGCATTTTGGAGGAAATTCCTACTGTCTTTCCAAGGAAAAGACTCCTGCAATATTTTTTTGCTAAAGAGATCAGTATTTTTGTATCTCTTCTTTGTCTTGACAGCATAGAAACCAGAGACCGAGGCTGGATTTTTCTGTTCCTGTTGTCTAATTTGTTTGAAAAAGCAAATTTTAATTCAAGTCATTCATGTGAACTTAGAGACTAAGATGTAGGATTTGCTTTCAAATGTCCTGGTCTGACTCAGTTTCTGCAGTTTAGTGACAACTGCGTTAGAAGTACTGATGCTGAAAGCTCAGCCTCTGTGCACCAGTGCCAAATCAAATCTTTGAGATGGAATTTTGGGTAAAATCAGGAAGAATAGCTTTATTCCTTTGCCAGGCAATGGCGAACCCAGCAGGCTTTTGCCCTGAAAAGTTGTACATTCCAACCCGGGAGGATGTGATAAGAAGTTTTATAGCAGTGGTGCTGATAAGAATCAGGATGAGTACAGGGTCTGCCTGCCTTTAATCTGGCCTCAGGGGTCTCCTGATGTTCCCTGAAGAATGCTTCATCAAATAGTTCAATCTTCCTTTTCTTGGGGTTTTAAGAGCTCAAGGATGTAAGATATTGTCTGTGTATCCATTGAGGGGTGACCAGCATCCTGTCCCAAGGCTGAACTATTGTTTCTTGACTATTCCTCCCTTGTCTCTGCATGCCCTCCCTTACTTGATTAGCAGCTGTTTGAACCTACCCTTTGGAACTCAGGAAAGGTCCTGGAGGCTGAAGCTTATTCCCTACAGATGAGAAACAGGGGACCCAGAAAGGTCCTCATGACCAGGAACCCCTCAGGGGTTCAGTTTTAGTAATGGTGTTGTTTTCTGTCATGAGATTGACAAAATCTGTCTGGATACAATATTTGATTGTAGAATTGCTTTCACATAACTTCATTCCATTGTAATGATTTAACTTAGCAGGGAAAAAACAAAAAACAAACATTTAATGCACTAATCTCTGCACACTGACCACAACTTAATTCATTCAATAAAAGGACTAGTATGTTGAATCTAAAGTTCATCGAGTACTGTTTCAGTTGACTTTGCACAAGTATTCCCCCAGTACTAATGGAGACTTCTGTGATTATTAATCTGAATTATCTACTGGTTATAACTATCACTTCCCTGAATACAGCTTACCAGGTGCTATGTGCAAAGCTGAGAGCTTTGTGTGCATGGTGCTATTATTTCCCCAGTTTACAGATGAGGAAGGCAAAAAGTGATAGTGTTAGTTGCTCAGTCGTGTCCAATTCTTTGGACTATAGCCATCCAGGCTGCTCTGTCCATGGAATTCTCCAGGCAAGAAAACTGGAGTGGGGAGCCGTTCCTTTCCCCAGGGGATCTTCCTGAAGGCAGGCAAAGTATAAGCCAAATGATGTGTTGAAAGTCCAGGGGGATGAATGCCTTTTGCTTAATCATTTGTTAAAAAATTCCTTGAGCTTTGAAACACAGAAAATTAAATAGAGTTGTTACTGTTCTCTGAGGATATAAGTTCGTGCACTGTAACAGCTTTATCACTATGATTCTCAAATAATTAACATGAGATAGATGACAAGGGAAAGAGACTGCCTGGAGGTCAAGCAGACCCACGTCTGCTTCTAATATCAAGAGAATCCATGTGACTTTGGCAGAATTACTTTCTTTCTCCATTTGCAGTGTTTTGGAGAAAATTGTAAATAATTTACATAAAGTACCTGGCACGGTGTCTGGCAAATTGTAGATGTTCAATAAATGTTGCTGGTGTTGTTCCCAAGCTCAGGTTCAGCTGCTTGCCACTCAAGTTAATGCTTGGGGCACAAGTGCTGGTGGGAACAGAAAGTTTGCTTTATTCAGGAGGATGGTAACCTGGGGAGATGGCAGACTCATATTCAAACATCAACTTTGAAGATTCCACTTGGCCATCAAAGTCTTTAAAGGGAGAGTCATTTGGTGAGGGAGTCAGAGTCTTCCTTACCTTCCACTGTGTGCAGACTTTCTTCTGATTGTTTGGTGGTTAGCTAATGGGGCAGTGCTCCAGGAATCTTGTACTCAGCCAGAATTTACCATCTTCCACCTGGGTAGGAGGGCTTTCCTGGTGGCTCAGATGGTAAAAATCTGCCTGCAGTGTGGAAGACTTGGGTTCTATCCCTGAGTCAGGAAGATCCTCTGGAGAAGGAACTGGAAACCCACTCCAGTATTCTGGCCTGGAAAATCCCATGGACAGAGGAGCCTGGCAGGCTACAGTCCAAGGGGTTGCAGCATCTGACAGGGCTGAGCCAGTAACACACGTGGGTGGGGACCCTAGTTCCTGCAGAAGAATTCAAAGATATTCTTATGCATATTCTTTGAGGAGGAACCAAAACCTTGTCCCACAGCAGCACCATTGTTTCTTGACTGTTCCTTCTTAGTTTCTGCATCCCCTCCCTTGCATGTCATCCTCTGTCTTCCCTTTCTCCTCCTGCCTTCAATCTTTCCCAGCATCAGGGTCTTTTCTAATGAATCAGTTCTTCCCATCAGGTGGCCAAAGTATTGGAGTTTCAGCTTCAGCATCAGTCCTTCCAATGAATATTCAGTAATGATTTCCTTTAGGATGGACTGGTTGGATCTCCTTACAGTCCAAGGGACACTCAAGAGTCTTCTCCAACACCATAGTTCAAAAGCATCAATTCTTTGGCACTCAGCTTTCTTTATGGTCCAACTCTCACATCCATACATGACTGCTGGAAAAATCATAGCTTTGACTAGACAGACTTTTGTTAGCAAAGTAATGTCTTTGCTTTTCAATATGCTGTCTACATTGGTCATCGTTTTTATTCCAAGGAGCAAGAGTCTTTTAATTTCAAGGCTGCCGTCACCATCTGCAGTGATTTTGTAGCCCAAAAAATTAAAGTATCTCACTGTATCCATTGTTTCCCCATCTATTTGCCATGAAGTGATGAGACCAGATGCCATGATCTTCATTTTTTGAATGTTGAGTTTTGAGCCAGCTTTTTCACTCTCCTCTTTCACTTTAATCAAGAGGCTCTTTAGTTCCTCTTCACTTTCTGCCATAAGTGTGGTATCATCTGCGGATCTGAGATACTGATATTTCTCCCAGCAATCTTGATTCCAGCTTGTACTTCATCCAGCCTGACATTTCACATGATATACTCTGCATATCAGTTAAATAAGCAAGGTGACAATATACAGCCTTGATGTACTCCTTTTCTGATTTGGAACCTGTCCATTGTTCCATGTCTAGTTCTAACTATTGCTTCTTGACCTGCATACAGATTTCTCAGGAGGCAGGTAAGAAGGTCTGGTATCCACACCTCTTTAAGAATTTCCCACAGTTTGTTGTGACCCACACAGTCAAAGTCTTTAGCATAGTCAGTGAAGCAGAAGTAGATGTTTTTCTGGAAGTCTCTTGCTTTTTCAGGGATCCAACAGATGTTGGCAATCTGATCTCTGGTTCTTCTGCCTTTCTAAATCCAGCTTGAACATCTCGAAGTTCTCAGTTCACATACTGTTAAAGCCTTGGTTGGAGAATTTTGAGCATTACTTTGCTAGTGTGTGAGATGACTGCAATTGTGCAGTAGTTTGAACCTTCTTTGGCATTGCTTTTCTTTGGGATTTGAGTCTACTCTTGGGAACTCAGGGAAGGTCAAGGAAGCTGAATGAATCCTATTTCCTACAAAAAAGAAATGGTGGACACAGAAAAAATTTGTGCCCAGGAGGACTCCACAGGGTCAGTGTGATTTTCAGTGTGACTTTGCTATTGATAAAATTATTTAGCCATATGAACACATAGTGCTTAAGAAAATTAAGTGAAATCTCTGTTGATATTACAGCATTTCCAGTTATTTGTTGCCCAAAATATATTTCTGATAAGCTTAGCATTTGCCGCTTTCTATTTGAAGCATAATTTGGTCTTTGTCCCTAGTTCCTGGTAGAGTTCCCCAAACCTTTGGAATTCCCTGAGTGATTGTATTATCTTCTTTGGTTTCTAATAAGCCCCTTTCAGTCACACCTGCATTTTTGCTAATGAAGTGAATTTGAATGGATCCTTAGGTAGGCTCAGGATGGATCCAGAAAGATCTAGTGATTAGAGGGTGGGATCTCAACTCCACCTCTCAACTCCAGGAAAAGGAGGGGGGTTGGTGATTGAGCTTTACAAAATGTCTTGAACAAGGAAATTGAGAGAGCTTTTGAACTGGAGGATGCACCTGCATCCTCCAGGATGGAAGTTACCTTTACTCCACAGAAATGATAGCTCCTACCACCTTGTCCTAGGCACTTCTTCATGAGGCTCTTCATTTGTGTCTTTATATTGAGCTGGTGAACATAACTCAAGTGTCTGAGTCCTGTGAGCCATTCAAGCAAATCATCAAACCTTGGGAGCCAAGTTGGACAGAAGTATAGGGTAACCTGGGAGCTCAGTACTTATGGCTGACATCTGAATTGAGGACGGTCTTATGGAGCTGAAACCACACAATTCAGCTGGGGACTTGAACCCACAGTATTTTAATGGAGATCACACACCTGGTCTCAGGACTTAATGAACCTCAGGTTCTTGATGTCTCATTGCAGAAACAATTGAGTGAGAGACAAAGTGATAAGAAGTGGATTTATTTAGAGTGATACACGTTTCACAGACAAAATACCATCCGTCTCAAAAGGTGAGAATGGCTCTGGGAGAAACGCGCTCCGCAGATAGAATGTGGGCCATCATGAGAGACCCTCAAATAGGAGGTGGTTATTTTTATGGCTGGGTAATTCCATAGGCTAATAAGTGAGAGGATTATTCTAACTATCTGAAGAAGGGGTAGGAATTTCCAGGAGTTGGGCCACCACCCACTTTTTGGCTTTTTATGGTTGGCCTCAGGACTGTTGTGACACTGCTGGGTATGTCATTTAGCTAATGTATCACAGTGAGCGTAGAATGAGGCTCAAGGTCCACTGGAAGTTGAAGCTTCCACTGTCTTGGACCTGGTTGGTTCTACATGGCTGTGTCATTCTTTTAAAGTTGTGCCCTGCCCCTTCCCTCCTGTTTCAGGTCAGAGCCTTTCACCTACAGAATCTGATGCTAACTCTGAGTTGTAAGTATCAGAATTGAACTGAAATGTAGGACACCCTTTTGGTGCCTGAGGAATTGGAGAGTTGGTTGTTGGTGTTGAAAAACACCTTAGACTACTAAAATCTGAGTGAAATCATAATAATAAGAAAGTGCACTTATTTAAACCTTACATTGGTTGGTTTCTGGTTACCTGCAGTTTTACTGGACCAGGAGTGTATTGGCAGCAAGTTTTAGAGGAACCATGAGCTTTGTATATATAGAAAATCCTTGCTGACTAATCGGGTTAAGGATCCAGATGCTATTTTCTGAAATAAATAAATAAATGCTTTTTTGGAGACCTATCCAGCGGTGTGTTGCCACTCAAGGTCACTTCAACTTTTCAGTAAAGGCCAAAGGACAGTGCCTGTAACCACAGGGTAACAGGATAGCTTGCATCAGGCCCAGGATGACATAAATTCAATGGAGCACAGCCCAAACGGCTTATTTGTTTTAGGTCGCAGCCCCATGTATATCTTCAGGTGATTAGGTATACGAAACATATTGGTACGTCTAACCTTTGAGGCTGAGAAATCTCATTTCTCTTTTCTTTTTGTTTTACCTCATCTGCAGTGAATGACTCTTATTTTCTTGTTGCTATTTTATGACAGTTGGAGAAGAAAAAAAAAAAAGGACTCCCACTGTGCAAATATTATACTCATTCCTTTGGCCTGGAGGCAACCAGCTACAAGAGAAATCCTGGATCTTTTTTTTTTTTTTCATTCAGATCTGATAGGTTTTGAGCAACCGTTCTCTTAGCCACTGATCTGAAGCTTGGATTCCCAGAGCCCTGGGTGGGGAAAATGAGTCATTTCACATGTGTGCAAATCCGCTGAAATTCTACAAGGCTCCCCCCTTTGCAGGAAAAAGGGGCTGTTGAGTCTTACATTGCTGGCCTCTAATGAGAGTCACCTCCTCCCTGAAGCAAAGTGAGAGTGTTCCTGTGAAGCTCTACACAGTTCACGTCCATGTTAGGATAAAACGTGTTAGAGCTAGCACAGTCCTGCGTACAGTACCTCAACTGAGTAGGTGTTTCTACCACGCCTTTAATTGAGTAGAACGTTAAAAGCAAAAATGACTACATGGAATAGCAGGGCCTTCGTTTGAAATTTCGACCACCTAGTTGATGGCGTGTAGAGGACCTGATTCCTCCTTCAGCCTGTGGAGAGCCAGAGGTGAGCTGGGTGATGGGCAGCTCCAATATTTCCAGCGGGGGACCCGGCTGGAACTCACAGTCCACCGGCCAATCCCAATGTTCGCAGCCACCCAAACCTGCCCCCTGCCAGGAAACGGCCCCTCTCCTCCCTGATTGCTTTCTCTTATGAGAAGAAGGTCAATGGTACCCACCGCTTCTGGGGCAGCCCTTCATACAAGCCGTGGGTGCCTTTGAAAGGCAAACTGCCCCAGGAAGGCTTTGAAGAAGGCGGGGAGGGACTTTTTCATCTTTGCAGGCCCCAGCCAGAACATTGCTTCTCAGTGCAGTACAAACAGTTTCAAAGTTATCTCCCATGCTGATATGAATGTGATAACACGGAGCAGAGAGGTGCCATAATGATTTCCTTTCAAATGGTTGCCTTACCATTTATCTTTGCACGCTGTCACAGACTGATACAGTCAGGAGGTAGCAGTGGCATGGAATAATTAATCTCACTGGGGAAGTAAGTTCCTCATTTGTCTCCTGAGAAATTAGCACTGCATTGACAGGGAAAGTAGATGATACAGTGAGAAAGGAGAAGGGGTGTGGTGGTTTTAACTCCTGGTGCCAAACTGTAGCGTTTTCATTGAGCACCTACTGTGTGCCATGTGCTGGGAATGCTGACGATGCCTGTGCTGGAGTAGTTCATTGTCTCCTGGGGTCATATATTATTTCTAAATGCTAGTCACCTTTACGGAATGTCCAAAGCTACTACAGTGATGCTTGTATCTTCCTCTCAAGAAGAGATGAATTTCTCTGACTGCACTAGGTATTGTGAAGGCTCAGCTTCTATAAGGAAGAGCCCTTCTTTCCACCATCACCAATACGAAGCGGCTTAAGAAAGTAACACTCCCTAGGTGAGCAGTCTAGGACTCATGGGATATTCTGCCACGCCCAACAGGGGGCTCCCATCTCTGGTTTCAAGTCTTTCCTACTTTCCAGTCAATGGGAAGAGAAACAGGGAAAAACTCATGCCTTGTGTTTAAGGGTAAGACCTAGAAGTAGTACTTAACACTTTGCCTCTATGTCATAAGGCTGCACCTGCTTTGAAAGCAAAAAGGCAAGAAAATACAATCACGAACTGGAAAGCCATGTACCTTAAAACCAGTTGCGCTGTTCTCTTTCTTATACAAACAAGGGAACCTAGACATTTAAAGGGACAATACGCAGTCTTTGTCAAAAAGATATTGGGTAAGTTCCTATTTGCTTCTCTAAGTTTCCAGAAACTCAGTTCTTAAATGAGGTCTATGGTTCACTCCCTAAGTCAGTAACAGCCAAAGGTGTTGATGTTTGGCAGAAACTAACACACTATTGCAGTGCAATTATGCTTCAATTAAAAATACATAAATTTAATTATATATACATATACATACATATAAGAATAGCAGCCAAATGTTAACAAACCAAACCTGGGTCCGCTCACACGTGCCCAGTAAAGCCAATCTACTGACATCGGGTTGTGGTGAAGGAAAGTGCAGCATTTATTATAGACAGTCCTGGACAGCTAGTGCTCAAAAGCACTCAAACTCCCTGATGGGTTTCGGGAAAGCATTTTGAAAGGCCAGGTGAGGGAAGGGAGTTGCAGAGTACATGACCAGTTCATGCGCACGCGTAACAGGGAGGTGTCACAGGGGTTAACATTATCAATCATCAGGCTCCAATAGGTCTCCAGCAGCCTTGGGGACCATGTGCTCATGGTCATCGAGTAGTTAACATCTTCATGTGGTGGCGGTTTTGGCACCTGTAAAACAACCTGAATCTTCATTGGAAGGACTGATGCTGAAGCTAAAGCTCCAATAATTTATCCACCTGATGCAAAGAACTGACTCATTAGAAAAAACCCTGATGCTGGGAAAGATTGAAGGCAGGAGGAGAAGGGGACAACAAAGGATGAGATGGATGGATGGTATCACCGACTCAATGGACATGAGTTTGAGCAGACTCTGGGAGTTGGTGATGGACAGGGAGGCCTGGTGTGCTGCAGTCCATGGGGTCGCAAAGAGTCGGACACGACTGAGCAACTGAACAACAACAGAAACAACTCAGGAAGTGTTCATCAGATACTGTCATCTAGGTTCAGAGAGGAGCTAAAGCAGAGGATACAGGGGAGGGCTTGTCCCCTCAAAGGCCCCCCATAGGGTCTGTTCCCCTTACAAAGCAAAGGCTCCCCCGCTTCCCTAGGGTTCTGCCCTGAAAGAGGCATGGTAACTAACGGACTCGTGTGGTGGGGGTGGGGGCTGGGGTTGTTTTGAGCCAGTTTCTTTTTGGGGGGTAACATCATCGGCTGTCCTACGTGGAATTCAAATGAGAGCAGAGCATGATTCTAAGAAGCAGTTTGTGGAAAGAGTCAATCCGCTTTTACCCCTTTCTTTGAGGCAGTAAATGCACTGACTGGGCCAAGCAAAACAGTGGCATGATCCACGGGGGTCAGAAGGAAGGTGAGGCTGGTGGGTGACCAGGGAAACCTTCTATCATAGAGAGATCCACAGAGGCATGTTTCCTCGTAGAAAGGGGGCTGCTGGCCTGGGAAGCGTACAGATGTTTTTAAGGGACCGTGGCAAGCAGCCAGATGGCACTTACCGTGGAGTCTGATGGTAATGGTGAATGCTTTCTCCTGTTTCTCCTGCTGAAGGGAGAGTGTTTTTGGTAAGGCCCAGGAAATCTAGGCCCCAGCTTCCCAGATGGTGCCTTTGGAATGCTGTCGAACCACCCCAGGTGGTTGAAGGGGGCCCGAAATCACTCTAGTCCCAGGCAAGTCCCCGGTAGTCGTGCAGGCCTCTTCCACCTCCCTCATTTTCTCTGTGCACGGTGATTTTGAAAAGAATGCAAAGTGCTTGATGGAGACTTCCAGTTAGAATGGGTTCCTGCTAGACCCTTGGGAGCTAGCTCAGCTGGTCACGATGGTGATTTCAGTGAATTGTTTTATCAAGACACATTGGAGAATCAGGTCTAGCATTTTGATTTCCTCTATAAGGTGAGTACTTTGTATCCTGTTACATGGTTGGTATTTTATGAAGGAAAATGAGTTCTAGATGTTAACTAATTCCCCAAATGAAGTGTTCCTGAATGAGCTACTTGTAGGTTAGAATTTAATAAGTGGAAACTTTGAATGTGCCAGATGAGAAAAATATTTAAGGGAAACTTATTGTGAATTCTTCCACCATCCTACCCATTAGCTTTGACAAGGTCAGTGAAGTAACTCTTTTCGTAATAATTATTCTGCCTTTGGAAGATACCACATCATTCTGTAAAGTCAGTTTCCTCCACTGTATAGTAATTTTTAGTAGGGATGGGGTATTAGCAGAGTGATCTCAAGAGTTTATCATTCTGAGTTGATATTCCCTTTGGAAACATCCATGACTCAGAAATATACTGAATTAAAATCTCCCGTGATAGGAAACCAGTGTGTGTGGATTGCCAGACTGTGGTTTCTGTGGTTGAAATGAAGAAAAACAATGGTGTTTTCTGAGCTCTTGACTCCACAGTGCAGGGTAGATCGAACGAGCAGAGCAAACCACAGCCACTCATTCTGCTTCTGTCTGGTTTGCTTCTCCAGAAATTTCCTAAATTACAGCAATGCCAAAGCGCCTGTTAGCATCAATGGAAACATCTTGCAAATTGTTAAATGGAGAGCTCAAGTTTAAAAGAACTTCCTTTATTCTGAGAAGAGATTTTATTTGGTTTTAGTTGTTCCTGTAGATTTTTTTTAATATAAAAGATTTCACAGAAGCATCATGCAAAATGGTGAAAAACAAAGTATTTTTTAAAACACATCCTATTTAGGACTGATTGTTGTATTTTCCAATTTAATATCCGTTCCTTTCAGATGTATCTTACTCTTTTTTGAAAACTTGTTTAGTGGCTGAGTTGTGCCTGACTCTTTTGTGACCCTGTGGACCATAGCCCACCAGACTCCTCTGTCCATGGGATTTCCCAGGCAAGAATACTGGAGTGGGTTGCCATTTCCTTCTCCAGGGGATCTTCTGCACCCAGGGATGGCATTCAGGTTTCCTGAATTGGCAGGTGGATTCTTTACCACTGAGCCACCAAGGAAGCCCTTTTTAAAACTATCATCAATTAAAAGCTACCATTTAAACACAAAACTCTTAACTAAGAAAATGGACCCAAACTCGTTAAATATTTCTACCCAGTGAGCTTCTTGGCCCTCTAAATGACCCATTTTTTCAACCCCTCCCCTTTTTTTAAATTAGAATTTTCTCTTATCTCTGATTTTCCTTTTATAAAAAACTACAATTATCTAGCTTATCCTCTCTGTCGTTTTATTTATTGTAGCCCTGATTTTAAAATACCTGCTTTTGTGGCCTTCCTACAGTATTTGACACACTTTGGCATTCGTTGGATATAACCCCTTTATTCCTTTGTCCCCCGCCTCCCCCAGTAAGTTCCACCTAGAGGTATAAAAAATACAAATTAAATGAATTGGTCATTTTTGTGCCCGATCTTACCCTGAGTCTCTTATTTCTGTGTTTAGCCATAGTCTCCTGGAAAGCTGGATTTTTTTTCCCCCCTGAGACTACAAGGAACACTGTGCTGTACTCACCCTATCTGAGGCTCTTTATTTTTACCATAATGGATCGATCCTATATACCATGTTTTGGGGATCCAGCTATATGTCTGATAAAGTAAGTCAAGCTAAGGTTGTTATAGTCAATGAGGTCTTAATGTTTAGCCTAAACTCAATTTAGTCACTTAGATTTTTTGATTGAAAACTGTAAGTTGTGTATATGGATGAGGAGGAAGATGAAGCTGGGGAAAGTAAGAAGTGGTATTTCACATAAGAGGTTCAGTTGTGCCAGTCAGGCTTGGAGCTCATCTGCTTAATGTGAGACCAGCCTTGACTGGTAGGCAAGAGGAAATTTAATTTGCAATCTATTTTATTAAGGGATAAATTAAGGTACAGTGTGGGAATTGAAATCATCTGAAGGTAATAGAACACGGAACTTGCCTAGATTTAAAACTGGGTCTTTTGTGCATTTCATTCATAATGACACTGTAATAATAGCTACACGTGTTAAGCACTTATAAGCCGGGGACTGTTTAATATACTTTTTCATTTATTAATTCATTTAATTCCCACAACACCCTGATGAATAAGGTTCTTTTGTCTCCATTTTATGTATGAGAAAACTGAGGAATCAAAAGGCTTAAGAAGTTCCTCTCAGGTCATATGGCCGGTGAACTTTGGAGGTGGGGTTTTAAGCCATATACTCTTAACAGTATTTATACTGTATTAATGTGGTTTGATGAAAATGATAAAAAGAGCCATGACTCTTTAGGGCTCAAAAGAAACTACTCAAGTCCATGTTTTGGTAGTATTATTAATACCAGAAGGATCAGCTGTTAAATAAGTGTTATATAAAAGGGTCTTGACCTTGGATAATATTAAATCTTTCTCATGAATCTACTACTGCGACCAAACTGCAAAGTATGCAGTGGATGAATAATTAAGCCCAGATGTCTCTTCCAGCCAGAGCAGCAGCAAAACCTGGGGGAGGGAGTGTGAAGGGAAGATAGAAATGACAGACTCAGTATTCATAAAAGCCTTGATAATTAATTTGAAAATCAAAATGTGTTTTAAATGCCAGCCCTCCGCTAATCCTACGAATTGTGCAATAAAAAATAAAATCCTCCTGCAATTTAACAGCCAGCAATACAAAAATCTTACTGTGTCAAATGTAATATGCGTAACTGGATTCCCAATTTGGTTTTCTTAAGGAGAAATAATTTAGTTATCATTAAACTCTTTGGGAAACTGGTTTTAATAATGTTCTTTGGTTATCAAGGGTATCGTTTTTCCTTCAGGCAAAGAGGAAATGTGCAGCTAAAACCTCTACTATGTGTGATAATGAAGTCGGTCCATTTCTGTGCAGGATTCCAACAATTCTTTATAACTCAACATGAGCAGAGGTATGAAAGCAGGCAGTTTCTCAAACTGTAGGAAATTGCTGAATTCACAGATTTCTATCGCAACACAACAAACTGGCTGTATATTAAATGATGCCCAAGTTTGGTTTGTTGGATTATTGTTTGTTTGGCTTTTTAAAAATATTTTTTTAGGACTGTGGTATTTTTTTTAAGGAATAATAGTTGGAGGAAAAACAAAATCTGTAAAAATAGATTTGTAATTGTACCAGTGTTAATTTTTCTTATTACAATATATAAGAAGGGTAGGAAAAACAAGAATTACTAACTTCATCATCATACTTTTGTGTTTATTTCCCCCTGTGATTTTCAGCATAGGCATGTTCCTGCCATGATAGAAACCAAGGACATCCCCTTTTCTTGCCTACAATGAGAAAGTGCCAGGAGCTGGTCCCCATGCTTACACAATTGATTAATACTATAAACATGATTCTGAGAGAAAGTGAAAGTGAAGTTGCTCAGTCGTGTCCAACTCTTGGCGACCCCATGGACTGTAGCCCACCAGGCTTCTCTGTCCATGGAATTTTCCAGGCAAGAATACTGGAGTGCGTTACCATTTCCTTCTCCAGGGGATCTTCCCAAACCAGGGATCGAGCCTGGGTCTCCTGCATTGCAGGTAGATGCTTTACCATCTGAGCCACCAGCTAGCCTCAATATAATCCTGCCACCACATTTTCTGGATTATTTCTTTAATATTTATTGGCTTGCAGTCACATATGGTACCATTTTTTTTTTTAATCAAATACCTTTCTCATTGTATGGTACATATTTTTTTCTTTTTTCTTTTTTTTGTAGCCAGATCATAACCTATACCTTCCCCAGCCCTGTGCATTTCTAAGCAAACTTATTTCTCCTCTTTATTTCTTTGCCCACTCCACCACCAATCTGATATTCCTTTATAAAGTTGTTCTTTTCTGCTCTTGGTCAAAGGGGTTCTAATACTGTGTAGACACTGGAATTCTGTTTGAAAGTGTCCTTTTTTAATTTGGGGACCAAAGCAGGGTGTGGGGTGTGACAGGGCATGCTGAATAACTGAAATGGCATGACATTTATGATCCAGATGTCATAGCAAGCTGGGAGACAGGGCAGCTGGGCTGATAATTAGATGGCAGATGTCCAGACAGTCTCACGTGATACATTTTATTTTTGTATATTTGAGACTTGGAATCCTAGCCCGGAAAGAGAAATGAGAAATGACCTCACCCATATAATAAAAAAATAAACTAGATCTCATACAGCTGTTGCTTTCAAAAATTTATGTATTGGTAATAGCATGCATGAGAAAGCAAAAATCACTCATAATCTTTATTTTGATATATCTCTATGAACATGCATAATCTGGTTATTATTGTTTTTACTTTTCTAAGCAAAATGTTAGCTCCTGTTTTCTACAAATGAGAGAACCGGAGGCACAGCATAGTGAGATGATTTCTGAGATCACCCACTAAATTAGTGGCAAAAATGAGACCAGAATCCTGCAGTCTCCAGATTGTCACGTCAGCTTTCTTTCCAGAATAGCTTTTAAAACTGTTTTTTTCCCAGCTTCATTGAGCTGTAACCAACATATAACATTGTCTAAGGTGTACAGTGTGTTTATGGATACATATATATTGCAAAATGACTGGCATTAGCATTAGCTAACTCCTCCATCAGCTTACATAATTATCATTTATGTTTTGAAGTCAGAACATCTAAGATCGACTATCTTGGCAACTTGCAGGTATATCATATCACATTATTAACTTTGATCATCATGAAGTGAAATGAAGTGAAGCCACTCAGTCGTGTCCAACTCTTTGCGACCCCATGGACTGTAGCTTACAAGGCTCCTCTGTCCATGGAATTTTCCAGGCAAGAGTACTGGAGTGGGTTGCCAATGCTTGTTAAATCCCCAGAACTTACTTATCTTATAATTGAAAGTGTGTATTCTCTTACCAATATCTCCCAGTTTCCCAACTGCCTCTTATTCTTGAATCTGATTATAAGAACAAGAAAACCCATCCTTTAACCCCTTTCTAAGTAAATGCTTGAACCAAATCTCCAGTGACTTCTTGAGAAAGCTGGACACAAAGCTTTAAAGCTTTGGTTAAAGTATTCTAAATAAACCCTACATGGTAGCAAAGTGATAGCTAAAGTTTGGAAAATTCTAGTTGGTGGCATTGATTCATTTTAATTTAAAGTGTACTTGAGAAAAGGATCACTGTCTAGCCATTCTTGAGTTTCATTCATTGAACCCCCTGTTCATAATAGAGCATCTTGTAACTGTACTGTATTTTGAACCTCCCTTCTACTCTGTAATATAGCACTTTTTTATCTTAAATGTTTCAAGTCCAAGACCTTGTGGTTTAAAAGCAAAAGTCAAATCTATTACCATTTTTGTGGTTTTGTATACAGATTTGGAAAAAGAAGTGAAACTGATCACTATGTATGCTATTTTACAGTGCAGATATACCAGTTGCCAATTATTACACAGGAATAATTTTTCCCATAGCAACGGGGAGAGACAACTATATTTATAACATTTTAGAAGGAAATCTCAGTTGAAGAGAGATGTAGGTAGAGAAATAAGACTTTAAAGCCTCAAACTTCCTGGTCTTGGCATTAGTTTAAACTCATTGATGGAAAATCTTAGGAGAATGTTGTGTTCAGCTGTTTTATGAGTTATGGAACCAGGAAAAAGTGGGGTTTTCATATTTCTCAGACATACTTTGTGTACACACAACTCAAAAGCAAGTAAACTTTCAAACTTCACACATGACTATTGTCCTTAGAAAGATAATTGGGTGTAAGTCAGAAGAAAGTGACTGGGGGAAAGAATAAAATTGTAAATTGTCTGAAATGCTTCTCACGTGAGGATCCGGAAGAACTGCGATACTGAAGTTTCATTGTTTTCTTACCTATTAGAGGGTTTGAGGGAAAGTCTGTTACTCTTGAGTTATTGCTAGTTGCTGCTAGGATATCCTGCTCAGTCCCCTGTCCTGTTACCCTGTATCTTCTGGAAGAGTCTGATGATACCCACCAATGGATTCAGCCATGCCCTTGGCTTGGGCACACCTTGCTCTGGGGCAGGGAGGAGCTCTGGCTCAGTCTTGCTGCTGGTTGCTCTTGGACTTCTAGAACTCAATCCTTCAGCCACGTGTTTCTCTTGAAGGGAACATCTCTGCTTTTTTCTTGTGACCAGGATTCCAGTTACTGGGGATCTATCTGCCTTGTTCTGTCATTCCATGAACACTCCTCTTCACCCAGCCTACAGTCTAGTTCAGCACCATCCTGTATCTCCAAATAGCCACACTTAAAAATTAAAAAGAAGCAAGTGCAATTAATTTTAAGGCCATAATAAAAATAGCAATAAATATATCTTCTGATCAAAATATCACCAGTACAATTTCCACGAATATTTAAGACGGTGAGTATTCACACCTAACCTACATGACTTAGGAGGTTTGTTGTTCTTTAGTCGCTAAGTGATGTGCCACTCTTTGCATGGCCTGCCAGGCTCCTTTATCTATAGGATTGCCCAGGCAAGAGTACTGGAATGGATCACCATTTCCTTCCCTGTGGGATCTTCCAGACCCAGGGATCAAATTGACATCTGTATCACAGGCGAATTCTTTACCACTGAGCCACCAGGGAAGCCCCCTAATGAGGTTACATATTTTGAAATGTTATTTTAAAATAATGTCTTGATTTTCCTGGCTTGGTCCAGTATCGTTTTATTAATTTGTGTTAGACTTGGAGAAATCTACAGGGAGCTTGACAATGCTCAAACATGGTTTAAACATAAGCAAAATAAATGAGAACTTCCTCTGCTGAATGTAATAGTCTTTGCATTCTGCATGCTTGATGCTTGCTGTGTATTGAGATCTGTTTGCAGATGCGTTTGAATAGGGCTTATAAAATAACAGGGCCTGACTCCACGGGTGAGAGGAAAGATATAGCTTCTTAATAAACTTGGAATGGCTAATGTGTTCCTCTCAAATGAATCATTAGCGGTGTCCACATGACTCCAAAACTAACATATTCACAAACAAAAAGTCTCAGTTAATCCTTTCAGCTGTTTGATGTACATCAAGCATCCAGATGTTCAAAACATCCAACCTGGAAATTTCTGTTCTTATTTAAAAGTTTTGCACTTGTGTATATTATTCCTTTTCTCAAAGACCAAGTACAGGGTCTACATTGTATTTTTCAGTTCACTCTTTAGAAGTATAGTAACATCATTCCAAGTGCATGAAGAGCTCAATTATTGGCCCATGGGTTCTCCACTTTGTGGTCTGGGTTTTGAGAAGTGTTGACTGTCTGATGGCTTCCTGAGTCACCCAGCAGTTACACAACAATAACTTAAAATACGTTTAACAAGTGCAGTGATATCAGTATTATTCTAAAGTAACTTCAACAAAATAATGGAAAATTTGACATACCGAATAAAATTAGATGTTGAATTATCCACTCTTAGATCTTCTATGACACTGTCCCCCTTTTCAGTAAAGTGATTAAAAACATTGACTACAGTAGTATTTTATTGCTATCAGCAACTGTTATGTCACTATATAAATCTCTATTTCCGCCACATATATTATGTCTCAGCAGGGAGCTTATGTCTTTCATTTTAACAATTTTCTAATTACTGTCATTTTTGTCAGGTTGCATATTTTGTGGCCTGCAACACTGATTTCATCTTAATGTCACCAGGGGGAATTGATGATCTTAGGTCTGGCATCATATTAATTAAATCCGTATGTCACATATTGAGTAGTATTCTCAGGAAAATATTCTAATACTTAAATACAAAATTGAGATTGCTTCCAGAAATGGTGGCCTTCATATGAAATCCATCATGTGATAATGCTGTCTTGATGACTGAGATGACTAGATTTAGATGTGAAAGGCCAGACCCTTTTTAGGTTAAAAGTCATATCTAAGCTACTACCTTGACATTCAGGATCTTACAAGGGATAACTCTCTGGGAATGTCACCCCAGGGAACCTTAAGAGATTGCTTTGGCCCACCTGCATGTTGTGGATCAACATTCAGTTGCTAAGTTGTTTCTGGCTCTTTGGGACCCCCTGGACTGCAGCACAGCAGAAATCCCTGTCTTTCACTGTCTTCTGGAGTTTGCTCAGACCCGTGTCCATCAAGTCTGTGATGCCATCCAACCAACTCATTCTCTGTCGTCCCCTTCTCCACCTGTGGTAGACTGAAAAATGTCCCCCAGAGATATCAGGTCCAAAATCCTGGAGCTTATACATTTTGCCTTATATGGAAAAAGGGTATCTACAAGCATGATTAAGTTATGGAGTGTAAGCAAAGGAGATAATCCTGGATAAATATTATTACAAGTATCTTTATGAGAGAGAAGCAGAGAGAGATTGCCTGCAAGCACAGAGGAAAAGGTGGTGTAAAGATGGAGACAGAGAGTAGAGTGAGGCAGCCACAAGCCAGAGAATGTTGGCAGCCCCCAGAAGCTGGACCAGTCAAGGAACAAGCTCTCCCCTAGGGTCTCAGAGAGCACGCAGCACTGCTGATGTCTCAATTACAGTTTAGTCCTAGTTATTTTAGATTTCCAGCCTCTAGAACAAGAGAAGAGTCTGTGTTTGAAACCAACCAGTTGTGTTAACCTGTTACAACAGCTATGGGAAATAATACATCAGACACCTTGAATGATAGCAACAGCCGTAGTTACCAAAAAAGAAAAAGTATAAAAATTGTAAATGTATTTTCAGAAAGTTTTACTACTCCAACATACAATGTAAGTAAAAAACACATCTTAGAATGAAAATGGAAGTTTCAGAGTAAGTGTCCTGACCTCCCTTTCCAAGTAAACTGATGATCTTAAGCTCTTCTTATTTAGAATTTCTAAAGCCACCACTGCCTGTGTTTTGGGTTGAAATAAAGGCACACTGATCTTTCAAAGGTGTATTCTATGACTGAGAGACATAATGGAAGAGTTCAAAGTCATAACCTGGCACTAATAATAGGAACATACAAAATCTGAAAGATAAGGATAAGGCAGGGAGGCCACTTCCCTCTTGGTCCAGGGGTTAAAACTTCACCTTTCAATGCAGGGGGTGAGGGTTTGATCCCTGGTCAGGCAGCTAAGATCCCACATGCCTCACAGCCAAACAAACAAAAAAAAGCATAAAGCAGAAGCAGTATTGTTCTAAAGTCAAGGAAGACTTTAAAAATGGTCTACATCAAAAAAAAAAACCAAAAAAACATAAAAACTACAAAAACGGAGTACCTGAGAAAGTTAAGACAGTGATTGAACGAGATCCAGAGTACAACTGTGGGAGAGTCATTTCGCCTATTCGGGTCAGCATATGTTGCAAGAGCTATGCCAGCTACCAGAAAGGGCATTTTGAATGTATGTGGCTTTTATTGTTTACCTCTATTTCCCAAATAAAACCTGTTTCAAAGAATTCCATCTTTAATGTGCCTCACACTTAACATACTCTCAATTCTGATTCCTTATTCACACTCATATAATTGGAGTAAATGCCTGGACACCCTTTTTATGTTGGTGTTGTCATTTTATTTTTTAAAGCTTTTCTATTTTGTATTGAAGTAGAGCTGAGTAACAAGGTTGTGACAGTTTCAGGGGAACAGCCAAGGGGTTCAACCGCACATATACACGTATCCATTCTCCCCTAAACTCCCCTCCCATCCAGGCTGTCACATAACCTTGCGCAGAGTTGCATGTGCTAAACAGCAGGTCCTTGTTGGTTATCCATTTTAAATATAGCGGTGTGTACATAGACACCATTTTTAAAAATCTGCCTTCTTGCTTGAGTTCCAGTTCTCAGCTGCCTCCTTCACATAGCCAGAAGATGCCGGCTGCCCGCTCATACTCACTGAATAAAACTGTCTTGTATCTTACACTGAAGCCACCCCTGGCCCTTTTCCTTGTCTGAGTTAGTAGATCACTCTCCTTCCACTGAGTTTCAGCCCCCTCAGCTGAAACCATGGGATCTTCAACTCTGCTCTTATTCTTCGTGTTCCATCAACTGACAGTCCCAATAATTTCCCCTCTTGTCTCATGTATTTATTTTGCCACTGTCCTACTTTAGGTCCTAACCTCTCTTCTGAAATACAGTCACAGCCTCCTAATTGGCCACTCTGCTTCTAGCTGCCCAGTGGTGCAATCCCCCTTGTCATCCGAGTTTTCTTTCCGAAACACTGTCACAGCTTGTCAGAGTCCTCGGGAAGTCCTGGAGGCCTGTAGCAGTCTCCGTTCTCAGCGTGCAGGCAGAGCTCTCTGCCCCTCAGCCTGTGTGCCAATCCTGTCTCTCCTAGTGCTCACCAGCATTTCCCCTTTGTCTCAACCAGCAGGCCTGCCTCTTTCTATATCTCCTTGAATCAATTCATACTGTTGTTGGAAAGTATTCTGCTGCATTCCACCTTCTTCGATAATGTCTATTTGTCCCTTAAGGTTCAGTGTAAATTCTCCATGAAACCCCTTTTGATTCTTGACCTTCACTAATAATATTTATTTATTTTTAAAATTTTTATTGGAATATAATTGCTGGGCAATGTTGTGTTAGTTTCTGCTGGAAGTAAGTCATAAAGAGAAAAACAAATATCGTATATTAGTGCATATATGCAAAATCTAGAAAAACGGTACAGACGAACATACTTCCAGGGCAAGAATAGAGAGGAAGATGTAGAGAACGGATATGTGGTCGTGGGAGTTAGAAGGAGAGGGTAGGAAGAATTGGGAGATGAGGATACTTACTCAGTTATGACTTATTAACACAGCACATTATACTTATTAAGTATTCATGCTTTGCTTTCAGTTGCATAATACAACTTACATCTGCTTTTTAACATAGGTCATTGTTTCCATGTTTACCTTCCCTTCTTTCCAACACCCGACTGCAAATTCCCAGAGGCTAAAGCTCATGTTTTCATCCTTTGAAACCAAGCTTAAATGTCACCTTACCTGTACTGACTAATGCTTTTTCCTTTATCAGAGCTCCAAAATATTATAAATGCATATTACATTATTTAATATCATTTTAAAAATTAGTTTTTGTTCCTGTATCTTATCTCCCAAATTAGACTGTAACCCTCTCAAGGTTAGGGAGCCTGTACTCTACTGAACTCTTACATACTCACTATATTATTGCACAACCATTGCTTGATGGATGGTTCCACTGGCATATCTCCCTAGCAAAATAAAAATACCAGGCTCTTCAAATAATTAGCTTTGTGACCGGAGACAAATCATTTTTCTTCCAGGGGATTTAGCTTACTGTAGTGGGAAATAATTGGTATCTTTGTTTCTTAAATGTAGAAATTCACTGATGTGTTCCTTTAAATCACATGCTAAATCTAAAAGCAACATCAACAATAGAAAAAAAACAAAAACAAAATTGAGAATCAACTGCATGTTTTCTAAAAGCAATAGGAAAGGCATTATTTGATAGAATACACTATTATTCTAATTTCTTCTCAGAATTTTAAGAAAAGCTCAGACAACATTTTCACTGACATCATACATTAAAAAATATATATATTACATATATATATATATAAAGTATGTACATACATTTACATACATATATATTTGTATATAGGTATATGTGTAACATATGTTTCCTTTTTCTTAGCCATTGTAAGTTTACTACAGTAATATTTATGCAGAACACCAGTTCACAGGCTTACCTCATAACAAGATCTTCATTTACTTCTGTCAGCTACTATTTTTCTTAAAACCTAAAAGAGGGGACCTTCATGTGTTATTGTGGTCTTTATACTTTACTCCATTTAGTTTATCTCTTTCTAATATATTGTGGCAGTTTGAGCGATATGTGAGATTAGTTACTTCATTTAGAATTACAGCCCTGCAGTTTTCAGAACAGGGAAAGTTTTGTTAATTGAATTGAGAGATGATTGCCCTATGGTTACCTCAGTTTATTCATGTGCTGTATAATTTGCCATAATGATAATTACCTCCTTGTACTGAATATGGTGAAGTATGCATGAAGTTCTCTCTCTCCCTCTCTTTGTCTCTTTCTCTGTCTCACTTTCTCTCCATTCCTCTGCCCCCTCCTATCACAATGAGTAAACATTTTACATATGATCTGACATGATTTGTGTACAGACCTTTCCATCTTATATTACTATGTCAGTCAAAGTACTTCAAAATAAAAGCAAAAGGCCATTCCCCACACCACCCCCCCAAAAAAATTGCTCAGTGATCGGTTGCTACTTGACTTATTGCTTTGATCTAATTATGTCTTGGTTTATAAAGGAAGGGTCTTAACCTGACCCATTAGATGATATTTTTTTATTTCTAAGTGTATTTGTCCCTAAATTACCCATTTGTTTAGTCTCAAAGCTGTGTTCGACTCATGATCCCAGGGACTGTAGCCCACCAGGTTCCTCTGTCCGTGAGATTTCCCAGGCAAGAATACTGGCCCATAATGCCTCAGTATTTCAGTTTATATTGCTACAATTTCTTCTACACTGGAATCAAACACTTTTGGAGTTGGTCAGAAAATCAAACTAATATATGCTTTATAAAAACCTCTTAATTCTAGGATAAGGGAGAGAAGTATATTGTAACTCAAATATATAAATGGTTTCCCAAGTTTGATATTTGATGGTTATTATTTTTTTAGATTAAAAAATGCTGAAGTGCCAAGAAACTAAGTAATATTTTCTTGTGAGTTCTTCCTTATATTGAGTAATAATATAATCAGATAAATATTTATAGATAATAGACATGATTCTGGAATTGCCTTAAAATAGTCAGGGGCTAAGGTGAGGAGGTGACTGGGGATAGACATGGGACAAAGTCAGCCATGAATCTGATCACTGTTGAACCTGGTTGATGCGCATGGAGGTTAATCATATGATTTTATTTGCTTTTCTCTATGCTTGACATTTTCCAAAATTAAAAAAAAAAAGTTAAAGAAGCATATCATGAGGCCTCTATCGTGGGACACTTGTCAAGGGACCCAGATTAGGGTCCTGGCCCAGCCAGTAGCATGTGGTGCTTGACTTTCAGTGGATCACAGCTTCTTAGACTTCATTTTCCTGTCAGTAAAGTGAAGGCATTAGATGAGATCACTGGTTCCCAAGAAGATGGAATTGCCTCAGAAGCTTTTCTAAAATTGCACTAACAACTCTAGAATTTTGTTTGGATTTAGGAGTTAAAAGGAAATGTGTATTTCAAAATAACTTCTCAAGTGACTGTGCTATGTCATTCCTTGTTGTTGTTTAGTCCTTAAGTTGTGTCCAACTGTTGTGACCCCATAGGCTATATATAGCCCACCAGGCTCCTCTGTCCATGGGATTTCCCAAGCAAGAATACTGGAGTGGGTTTCCATTTTCTTTTCCAGAGAATCTTCCCAACCCAGGGATCAAACCTACATCCCCTGCATTGGCTGATGGATTCTTTACCATTGAGCCACCAAGGAAACCCTTTCATTCCTTTCGTAAACACAAATTTGATGGTATCAGAGAGAGTGATTAAAAGATGCTTACTCCTTGGAAGGAAAGTTACAACCAACCAAGACAGCATATTAAAAAGCAGAGACATTACTTTGTCAATAAAGGTCCGTCTAGTCAAGGCTATGGTTTTCCCTGTGGTCATGTACGGATGTGAGAGTTGGACTATAAAGAAAGCTGAGCGACGAAGAATTGATGCTTTTGAACTGTGGTGTTGGGGAAGACTCTTGAGAGTCCCTCGGACTGCAAAGAGATCCAACTAGACCGTCCTAAAGGAGATCAGTCCTGGGTGTTCATTGGAAGGACTGATGTTGAAGCTGAAACTCCAATACTTTGGCCACCTGCTGCAAAGAGCTGACTCATTTGAAAAGACCCTGATGCTGGGAAAGATTGAGGGCAGGAGGAGAAGGGGACGATGGAGGATGAGATGGTTGGATGGCATCACGAACTCAATGAACATGGGTTTAGGTGGACTCAGGAGTTGATGATGGACAGGGAAGCTTGGCGTGCTGCGGTTCATGGGGTCACAAAGAGTCGGACATGACTAAGCAACTGAACTGAAAGAGAGTGAGGTTAAAAAAAAGAGAGAGATGTAAGGCTCTACCCTTCAACATTTTAAGAGGTCTAGGATGGGTTCTGAAGATTTATGTTTTTAAAAAGCTCTCCAGGTCATTCTAATAGGGGTCCAGACTTCACACTTTGAGAAGCACTTTTCTAAATTATCCCCATGGCCCTTTCCAACTTGATAAGACCCCATAATGCTCCCTGACCATTACCTTTTTCATCTTTTCTCTTTTGTACCATTCTATGAAATCTGGTCATTTAACTACAAGTATACAACAGTCAAGAAAATGATGCTGTTTCTTGCTTTGGGTCCTGAAACACAGCAGAAACAGACTCTAGTTTAGTTAAACTTCATGCTATGTCTATACAGCCATAATTCTTGTTGGGGAAAATATTTTCTAAAGTAAATGTAGCCTGTCAATTTTACATTGGCTACTTAAAACAGATTAATTATTTTAGTCTATTGTCTCTAGTCTTGCTTCCTAATATTCACATTGCTTGAGTTTTATTCTTTTTTGCCAGTCCTACTGGATAGATTAATAAATTGAGATTAATGAGATTCTTCCTATTCCACCTGTTTTTAGCCAAATGCCTGTATGCTACATGAGCAGGTGGGTGGCTGTGATGTTGATCACCAAGCTTCTTTGCATAGTGAACAACTGTTAGATATGAATGTCAAAGAAAATATTATGATAAATTTCTGCCTCCAGTGAGGAAACATAAATATTGGTCAAAGAGGTTTTAGTAGCCCCTGTTACTTCACACTGCAAAGTTTTGTGTTAATCACCACTTCCAAACCCAGAAATTTTTTAGTAGCCCCAAACTGCATTTTAGGGGAGAAGACAATAAAAGTAAAGCTGAGAAGCAGTCAAAGCCATTAAGTGTTTTGTTTTTTAAGTCTTTTCCCCCCTTTTTTGGCCTTTCCATCCACTTACAAGTTTCTGACTTTAGAGGAAGTGACTTTTTAAAGCATCATACTTGTGACTCCAGTTGGTTTCATATGGCAAAGGGAAGAATAATGAGAAGTTAGCACGGCATCAAGGCCTAAAGGATCCGCCTGCCAGTGCAGGAAAGGCGGGCTTGATCCCTGGGTCCAGAAGATCCCCTGGAGAAGGAAACGGCACCCTGTTCTAATATTCTTGCCTGGCAAATTCCATAGGCAGAGGAGTATGATGGTCTACAGTCTATGGGGTCACAAAAAGTCAGACACGACAACAACACATCAGAATGAGTGCTGAATATATCATGTTGACCTGAAACAAATAAATTGCCAGACTTCTCCAGCAAAAACGGGATCATCAGAGAACTGCAGTTCGGAATCTGTCACTAGATTGAGGCACATATAAGTCCCCAAACTGCAAGGAAAGGAGAAGACTTTTATAAAGAGGAAAAGAGAGTTGAGGGGCTTTAATAAACATGGCATCCTTGGCTTTTCATTGGCTGAGTCTCTGCTAGGAAGGAAGAAGTGTTTCTTTTTCCTTTTGGGCTCTGTGATTGTCTTGGGGTATGAGAGCTTCCCCTCTGGCCTCCCCACTCTATTTAATTGAGGTTTCTGTTTATTAATTTTTTACAATAGAAGAACTAACTCATCTGCGGGGCATAACATTTGACAGTGATAATGAGGGAACTTGCACAGAAAGCTTCGCCCTTTGTGCTTTGTCACATTCTCCAAGCTTTTCTGAGCTCAGAAATTGCAGTAATATTCTATAAATGTGTTTAATATTGTATTTCTTTAAAAAATTACTACTGAGCAAAGGACTTAAATAAAATTATAACTGACTCTTAGTCAAAGAATAAAACCTCTCTCTGCCCCTATGAGCACTGTGGTGTAAATCTCATCAGAAGGGGTAGCCTGTCCTGTGACTATGTGGCATTGTAATATGAGCCACACAAATATGGACACAGGTAAAGGCCTCAAAGCATAAATATTTTATTAAGAGAAAATTCTTATTCAGTAGTTTCTGTTCCTGTGGTCAATAGCAAAGCTTGCTTCTAGGAAGGAAGGACGGTAAATTCCTAACAATTGAATGGTGAAGTACATTGTATATCACTTTCCCCAGAAATATAGTTCTTATGATGATTTTGCAGATTTTTTTCTGCATTTACCTGTAGATAAATTGAACAATTACATGGTTCTAACGAGCTCCTTGGTTCTTACTAATAATGGAGCATGTTATATTAAGGCTAACTGATGTTGGAGAAAATCAGGATGGGGTGGGATATATGGATGAGGTAACCAAGAGATTCCTCCTATTCTGGAATTTTCAGAATAGTCCAGACAGCCTCAGGTTAACCCAAGTCAGTTCTGTTAGGAGCCACTAGAAAAACTTGCTGAGAGAGGATCTCTGAATAGGATTTCTCAAAAGATGCAGTTGTTAGTCAGGATCAGTTTATAGCAAAAGTTAAACATAAAACATATCCAAGGAAGAAAACTAAACTGGTGGGAAGGCATAACTATCTTTAGTTACCTCTTAAGTACAAGGCTAAAAATATGAATCTAAGGAAAGGGTAGTGAACTCAATGATGTAGAACTAGGGAGAAATTAAGGAACAAGAAAAAGTCCAAAAGTGGAATGGGCTCTACAGTTGGTTGATTTAGTGGCTCGCTAATGCTCTCATAGACCAGGTTCTTTCCCTGTCATCTGCAGCATGTCAGCTTTGTCCTTAGACTGACTATCCTCTATGCAAGATATCTACGCTGCTGCTGCTGCTAAGTCACTTCAGTCGTGTCCGACTCTGTGCGACCCCATAGACGGCAGCCCACCAGGCTCTCCCATCCCTGGAATTCTCCAGGCAAGAACACTGGAGTGGGTTGCCATTTCCTGCTCCAGTGCATGAAAGTGAAAAGTGAAAGTGAAGTCGCTCAGTCGTGTCTGACCCTCAGCAACCCCATGGACTGCAGCCTTCCAGGCTCTTCCTTCCATGGGATTTTCCAGGCAGGAGTACTGGAGTGGGATGCCATTGCCTTCTCTGATGCAAGACATCTATAGCTCTTCCAAATGTCAGATCCAGGAATGATGACATCTGAAGGAAAAACTCAGCTTCTTAGGTGCAAGAAAACCGTTTCCAGCACCATCAACACTCCTAAGTTCCCCTGACATCTTTTTGGTCAGGGTTAAGTCACATGTTCACCCTTAAGCCAATAAGAGGAAAGGAATGCCATGGCTGGAGTATACAGAAGATGGAATAGATCTTGGATATTTAAATGCCAATTCACTGACACAGCAGAAAATGGGGAGAATTCATATCTTTCTCAATCTGATGGGCCATGGTCGGTCTCTCGTAATGTGGCCCTAAATTCGGAATTGGAAGAGATCTTTAGTAATTGTAATTGCCTAGGACTGCTTTGCCAGAGTGCCACAATATGGGTGCCTTAAAACAACAGAAATTTTAGTCTGGCAGTTCTGGGGGCTAGAAGTCCAAAATCGTGATGTCAGGAGGGCCACACTCCCTCTGAAACCCGTAGGGGGTTCATTCCTTGTCTCTTTCTAGCTTCTAGTGGTTTGCCGGCAGTCTTTGGGGTCTCTTGATGTCTTAGTCAAAACTGCTATAACAGAATACCGTAGGCTTATAAACAAAGGAAATCTATTTGTCTGGGATTCTGGGGGCCCACAGCATGGGCAGTGTTCCCATATCAGGGGTTGGACCCATGCGCCCTACATCGGCATACAGATTCTTAACCCTTGGGCCACCAGGGATGTCCAAGCTAGAGAATCTTCAATCACTCAGTCCTCTGTATTTTACTCTCCTTATCTCATTCACAGGATCGAACCTTATTTCTTTTGTTTTGTCCTTGGCAGGAAGACAAGACAGCTGGCAGCTGTCCTTCATTTGGTTTTACACAGATTGAAAAGCATCTTCTTCCCCACCCCCTTCATCCTTCATTTTTGAGTCATTTGTTTTACTTCTTTAAGAACCTCTAAAACAATTCTTTGTTTCTTTAGAGAAGAGGAAAATTCCTTGACATGGAATTCTCTGCTATCCTGCCTTTCCCAGGGCTGAAACAAAAGCTACCTGTCCCTGTGTTTCCTTTCTATTCTCCCTCACACAAATCTGTCGTGTGACTCTCAGCAGTTTATGCCAAAGTCTGCCAAAGAAATGAAACTCCACATCTTTCCACAAGCTGGACTTGAGTTAGAAAAGTTGTGCATAGAACTTTTTGAAGATCAGGGGGTTTACAGACACTGTAATGTGGAGGAACTGGGACATTGTTTTCCTGAGAACTTTGCTACTAGGATTTTATTTTCGGTGCAATGAGGAGCCACTTAAGGATTTTAAAATAGAGAGTGACATAAGAAAATTTCATTTCTAAAAATTATGAGGACTGTTGGGGAAAAGTGTAATGGGAGAGGCAAGAAGAAGCTGGAAGGTGTTTGACAGCCACTCCAGGAAAAGAATACAATAGAAGAACCACAGACTCCAAAAATGTGGTTCATTTCCTGTCATATATTCCCTTATATCCAAAATATTCTCTTGTGGAATTTGCTGCTAAAAACTCGGCCTCGGTGCACCGGTGTCGAATCAAATCTTGGAGACTGAGTTTTGGGTGAAGCAGAAAAGAATAGCTTTATTGCCTTGCCAGGCAAAAGGTGAGTTGGCAGGCTCATGCCCTCAGAATTGTGTCCCAGCAGGGTTGGGGCGTTGTGGCTATGGTGAGGAGTTTTACAGCATTGCTTCGAGGGTGGAATTGCTGACAAGGCTCAGGGTGCGTGTAGGGCCTGCCCTCCTTTAATCTGGCCTCAGGCAGTCTCCTGATGAGTTCTGTGTGATCAAACTGTGACCCTCTCTCTGGATTGAAGAATGCTTCAAGTAGTTACCATCTTCCATTTGTTAGGGGCTTTAGTTCTGCAGAAGAGCGCAGAGAAGCAATTATGTGTGTCTCTTGAGGTGGAGCCAGGACTGAGCCCCGAGGGTGCACAATTGTTTCTTGACTGCTCCTCCCTGGTCTCTGTATCCCCCAGACCCCCGCTTCTCTGCTTAGCAACTCTTTGAACCTGCCCCCTTTGAACTCAGGGAGAGTCATGGAGGCTGAAACTAATTTCCTACAAACAAGAAATGGGGGACACAAAAAAAGCTTCCCTACGCAGGAGCCCCACAGGGCCTGCTCAGGTTCAAATTGTACCAGCTCAGGTTAGTTGCCCTTCAGTACAGCAATGTCTGAGGACTCATCTATAAAATCCATGTAGTAGGTTTAGGGATCTGCATAACTCAGTCACCTGATGTTTCAAAATACAAACAAGCCTAACATACATTGCCATTAACTTCAGGTTGGAAGAACTGGTTTCTTGGAAACAAAGCCAAAAGCAAAACTAAAGGACTCCTGTAAAAGTGATCATATGTTTAATGCTGGGTCAGTGATGCTTATCACCAGTTAGTACACAGTGGATACAAATCTGAGCCCTTGGGTCAAACTTCAGTGACTCTGCCATGCCCTTGCGGAGTGGCTTGGATGTATAAAATGGGAGTAATAGTGTCTACTTTGTTGTGTATAAAATGGGAGTAATAGTGTCTACTTTGTTGTAAACTATAAATGGGATAATAAACTAAAAGTGCTAGGATAGGACATACAAAAGACACTCAACAAATGAGTGTTGTTGCTGCTATTTTATTAATAGACGTTGATCATTTTATCCAAGTTATTAGGTAAAAATTGGGACGATACCCTGGAGAAGGAAATGGCAATCCACTGCAGGATTCTTGCCCAGAGAATTCCATGGGCCGAGGAGCCTGGCGGGCTACAGTCCACGGGGTCGCACAGAGTTGGACACAACTGAGCAATGAACACACACACATTAAACAAAAATTGACTGGAGAAAGCACAAGTGTGGATTGTTCAGGTTGAAATGAAATAAGAGAGGTGCTCCCCACAGTCTTACCAACCGCACCACACACACAGAGTTCCTTTGTCCAGCTACCCAAATGCTTGCTGTCCATTTTGGGGGGTTATTCTTCCCCCAGTAAAACAGGGTGGTTCCTCCTGCCTTCTTACAAGCATATGAAGCGTTGCTTGCCTCTTACACAGTGCTGAATTATAGACGATGCATTAGGAGCTATATATTCACTCTGTCTCCCACACATGTGCCTACAAACCACACCAGAGCTCAGTAGAAAGAGGACAATGGCAGGTTTACTCATCTTTTTATTTCCTGCTTGTTCTCTCTGGTGTGATCTCCCTATCCGAAAGTACTGCGCTTGCCCTTCACCCTCTTTCTTGCCTCAGAGCGATCATCAAATGTATAAATACACGGTGAATTGGAACAGTTTCTGGGGCCAACTGAGCAAGAAGGGCCTGGTCTCCTGCATAAGTATGCTGTCCTCTGAAGAGTCTGCAAATGTGTTTACAGCCAATTAAAAAGGAAAGCAAACGAAATTCAAAGGGAGGCAGCGAAGAAGGCTGGAGCAACCTTTCAGCTGCAGGTCTGGAAGAAGCCGTGTGTGTGTGTGTGTGCGCGTGCGCACGCATGTATTTTTTTAAATATTGTGACAAGTGAAAAAATACTGTACAGTGAATCCATTGAGATTCTTCTGGAGGTTTTTCTGTTGATCTAATTGAGTTGTTTGAAGCATGCTTGAGAGTTCTCACCCAGCCCATGTCAGCATCCCGCCTGCTATCAGCTGCGAGAAGTTAATCCAGCCCATGTCAGAATCCAGCCCATGTCAGCATCCCGCCTGCTATTAGCTGCGAGAAGTTAATCACCTCTGCACTGTTAGGAGAGGTTGTCAGGTATCTGATAGTTGTTCATTCTGCGTGGCAGTGTGTAGGTATGGAACACACGTGTGTCTGTGTTTGTCTTTGGAGCATGAACCCGCCTGACTATGCGTGATAACTGGAGGAGAGGAAAAAAAAATCTTTCTTTTACATGCCGTAAGTTTCCCAATCAGGGCCCTGGTAATTAGACGGCAAGAGACAGATTAACAACACACACACAAAAAGGAAGTTTATTGACACGTGCAACATTCATGTACGCATGGGGACAGCAAGTGATGAGTAACCCAAAGGAGTGATTAGAACTTTGTCTTATATACTATCTTAGGTTAGACAGAGGAAAGGAGGATTTTGGCTTCTGTGCTAGAGAAGCAGGTTATGGGAAGCTGACAGGAAAGGTATGGTAAACGGGTTGTTTAGCAACATCTGTTATGCAGATTTAGGTCAGTGCCTTCTCCATAGACAAGATTTGTTAAAAGTTCTCTGTGTCCTGGTCAGGAAAAGGAGGATGCCTTTACAAATGTAGGTCTCTTTTATAAATGTAAATTTATTTTATAAAAGGAAAGTAGCCTGTTTCTAGAGCTTTTCTTTGGTCTGATGGGTCTCAGTACTCTTTAGCTAGAAATAAGCCATACGACAAGCATCTTTTAGGTGGCATATTCTGGTACTCTGAGAACCAGCCACACCTACACCTCCATCCAAACAGTACCTGCAAACAGTATCACTGCCAGATATTTAATGACAAATAAGCAGACAAAAGACAACTGTGAACATCCATATTACTGTTCCTGCAGCCAAGCCTTTTAAATGCTACTTCCTTATCTGAATCAGTCTTGCACAGCCATCACCACAGACTTCACCTTCCATCCTCTTTGACTGAAGTCTCAGACTAGATGTCATCACTCTGGGAAAGTGTTCTTACTGCTCGGGACATTGAGGTTAGGGGCACCCCTTCTGTTCTCCTAGTACTTTGATTTCCTATTTATTTAGATATTTATTTATTTGGCTAAGGAAGCTCTTAGTTGCAGCATGCGGGATCTTTAGTGGTGGCATTTGAACTCTTATTTGGAGCATGTCAGATCTATTTCCCTGACCAGGGTTTGAACCTGAGACCCTGCATTGGGAATGTGGAGTCTAAGTCACTGGACCACCAGGGAAATCCTTGATTTCCTACTTAAACACCTAATGTACCATACCAACTCCTTGCTTAGATACCTGAATATATTCCTTATTAGTATTACTGTGCTGAACTTGGGTCCACTCACCTGATGCACAGCAAAGCCAAGCTACTGACACCAGGTTAAGGTAAAGGAAAGACAGTATTTATTGCTTTGTACAGTGCCAGGCAAGGAAAATGGGTTGTTCTTGCTCAAAAGACCCAAACTCCCTGATGGCTTTCAGGATACTGTTTATAAAGACAATATTTTGACTGAGAGTTGCAACTCCTGAATTTTCTTCTGATTGGTTGATGGTGAGGCAACAGGGTGATATTTCAGGAATCATCAACCTCTGGTTCCAGCCAGTCTGAAGTCTAGTGCTTGTGGTCAGCACATGGAGTATAGTGCTTGTGATGACAACCAGATTCTATCTGGGTGGGAGGTTTTCGGTTTAGTTAAGTCACGCAGTTATGTCTGAATCTTTGTGACCCCATGGACTGCAGCACACCAGGCCTCCCTGTCCATCACCATCTCCCAGAGTTTACTCAAACTCATGTCCATCGAGTCTGTGATGCCATCCAACATCTCAACCTCTGGTGTCCCATTCTTCTCCTGCCCTCAATCTTTCCCAGCATCAGTGTATTTTCCAGTGAGCCAGTTCTTTGCATCAGGTGGCCAAAGTCCTGGAGCTTCAGTTTCAGCATCAGTCCTTCCAGTGAATATTCAAGATTGATCTCCTTTAGGATGGACTGGTTGGATCTCCTTGCAGTCCA
Organism: Oryx dammah; assembly: GCF_014754425.2. Lineage (NCBI taxonomy): Eukaryota > Metazoa > Chordata > Mammalia > Artiodactyla > Bovidae > Oryx > Oryx dammah. Next base: position 11,947,901 of record NW_024070210.1, on the reverse strand, counting down.
AGGGACTATCAAGAGTCTTCTCCAACACCACAGTTCAAAAGCATCAATTCTTTGGTGCTCAACTTTCTTTGTGGTCCCACTCTCACATCCATACTGACTACTGGAAAAACTATAACTTTGACTAAATGGACCTTTGTCGGCAAAGTAATGTCTCTGCTTTTTAATATGCTGTCTAGTTTGATCATAGCTTTTCTTCCAAGGAGCAGGTGTCTTTCAATTTCGTGGCTGCAGTCACCATCTGCAGTGATTTTGGAGCCCAAGAAAATAAAGTCTCTCACTGTTTCCATTGTTTTCCCATCTATTTGCCAGGAAGTGATGGGACTGGATGCCATGATCTTCATTTTTTGAATGTTGAGTTTTAAGCCAGCTTTTTCAATCTTGACTTTCATCAAGTCTCTTTAGTTCTTCTTCACTTTCTGCCATAAGGGTGGTGTCATCTGTGTATGTGAGGTTATTGATATTTCTCCCTGCAATCTTGATTCCAGCTTGTGCTTCATCTAGTCTGGCATTTTGCATGATGTACTCTGCATGTAAGTTAAATAAGCAAGGTGACAATGTAAAACCTTGATGTACTCCTTTCTTGATTTGGAACCAGTTCGTCATTCCATGTCTTGTTCCAACTGTTGCTTCTTGACCTGCATGCAGATTTCTCAGGAGGAAGGTAAGGTGATCTGGTACTACCATCTCTTTAAAAATTTTGCACAGTTTGTTGTGATCCACACAGTCAAAGGCTTTAGTGTAGTCAATGAAGCAGAAGTAGATGTTTTTCTGGAATTCTCTTGCTTCTTTTATGATCCACCAGCTATTGACAATTTGATCTCTGGTTCCTCTGCCTTTTCTAAATACAGCTTGAACATATGGAAGTTTGCAGTTTACGTACTGTTGAAACCTGGCTTGGAGAATTTTGATCATTACTTGGCTAGCGTGTGGCATGAGTGTAATTGTGCGATTTTTGAACGTGCTTTGGCATTGCCTTTCTTTGGGATTGAAATGAAAACTGACCTTTTCCAGGCCATACACTATGAACCATGCTGTGTAGGGCCACCCAAGATGGATGGGTCATGGTGGAGAGTTCTGATAAAACATGGAGGAGGAGGGTTGGGGTTGAGAGCTCTTAGTTTCTGCAGGGCAATTCACTTATATGCATCAGATTGTTATGCGTATGTCTTGAGGAGGAACTGGGACTCTGTTTTTATCACTGAACTGTTTGTCTTTCCTTTGTTCCTGTTATTCTTCACTTCCCTAATTAGTAATTGCTTGAATCTGGTCTTTAGAATTCAGGGAGGGCCTAAAAGACTAAAGCCTTTTTCTAAAAAAATGAGGGAAACTGAAGGGCTTTTTAACCCGGTGAGGGGGAGGTCCCACAGGGTCCTGCTCAGTTTTAATCTCCTCTTTTTCTTTGATATCCTCAGTCTTTAGGGGAACAGGAGAAGGACAAGAAAGGGAATCAAGTTTTGGAAACAGAGGTTAATCATAAACTTGGCAGAGGAACTCAGTTTTAAGGAAATTGGGTTTTAGCACTTCACACATGAAGTGAGGTTATGTTGTATTCATCCCAAAATTGAAAGCAATCCCCAGTGTGTGGCAGAATCCCAATAAATTAATTACCAAAATAACTTAATAGCTGGTTTGTGGGTAAAGAGATTGCAAGGCCAGAAAGCTGGCTTGTGACTTATAGATTGTCAAAAGTCACTCAGTTTCCAATAATTTGGATGACTTTTATTTTAGGCTTATCAGCTTACCTATATATCTTCATCATCATGTTCTTAATGGTCTGTGGAATTCGCAGCTCTTACAATTGACTGACAATTGTTAGTTGAGGGTGGGTCTGCAACAGAGAAGAGCTAGATTAGGAAATATTCAGGCCCTCCTCTTCTGCTTAGTACTCAGCTTTGTTAGGTGATAGGGACTCAGCCCAGATGGAGAAAGCATATTCTAGGCACAGTCAGAGTGAATCTGGGTGATGAACTGGGGAGAAGTTACAAGGCAAATTGTTTCAAATTTGTTTTATTTTGTACATGAAACCCTTACTTGTTAGCACTTTTAAAATAATTGATAAACTTGACTATGTCTGTGTATTTTCACTCTTAGTGCTGTGGGTATAGCCTCCTACATCAGTGACTTTGGACTTGAATTTCTTTTTGTCCTTGTTCTACTTGAGTTTAGACTTTCAGCAAATTGTCTTTATGTCTCTCCATTCTACCTCTGACATGCCTTACAAATTTACCCGTAACCAAATCTGTTTAATGAAGGTCACAAAAACTAAGCCAACGTGAGACCTGGGAGTGAAATCCAGTGGTCCTGATTTTTTTATTCACTAACGATCCACCTCTATCCCATCCTCCCACCCCCAGGTCAGGACAGGTTATAGTATTTCAGGCCTTTGGTTTTATTGATCAAGTCATCCATCTCTCATTCTGCAAAGTCAGGGTCCTTCAGTACTTCTGTGAATCCATAAGAACTCTTCCTCTTGAGCCATGTTTGAATTTGTCGTTGATATTATTTACTATGTCTGATAATAAATAGTTTTTTAAACTAAGAGGTCAGAGTGAGCAGGAAGGATTAGCTAGGATACCAAATCCCTCCTTGCTGGAGAAGGGCATGAGAATGCACTGTCCTCATCATAAAGCTGATGTTATATCTCTGAATAGAACCTTAACATAACTCTTATCTTAGAAATTCTTATTTAGCTGTCTAAGACCGCCTTTCTTGTATGTCTAAACAATACATATAATCTATTATTTTGTAATTATGTATTTATTTATTGATGTAAATCATTTTTAAAGTCTTCATTGAATGTATTTCTGCTTTATATTGCTTCTGCTTTATATCTTAGTATTTTTGGCCATGAGGTATATGGGATCCTAGCTTCCTGACCAGGGGTCAAACCCATACTTCCTGCATTGAAAGGTGAAATCTTAACCACTGGAAAGCCAGAGAGGTACCTAATTAGGACATCAGCTGGATTCTTCCACAGTGGCTTCACTAAAAGATGAAAAGATTTTATTTCTGTCTTGGTCTGGAAATACCTTGTTAGTAATGTTTATGAAAAAGAGATCCTGTGGGTTAATTGTTCACAGAATTAGTTTACTGTTTTCTCTACCAGTCATTTTTGATTCTTCTTTTCCACGATTCCTATTATTTCCCAGCCATTGTTCCCTCTATGATCTTAGAGAGACTAGTACCTCTATACTTTGCCACAGCTTTCACATTTAACTGTCTGTCTCTTATCTGGGGCAGCTTGCTTTATTTATTTTTTTTTTTTTTCATTTTTTTCTCTTTTTTCAGTGACCATCACCACAATCCTATTTATTTATTTTAAACTTTTTGTTTTGTACTGAGGTATTTCCAGTTAACAAACAATGTTGTGATAATTTCAGGTGAAAAGTGAAGGGAGTCAGCCATACATGTACATGTACCCATTTTCCCGCAAACTGAAGCATCTTGTGTTACATGCTGGGCAGATTCCTGAAGAGGTGGGTAGGAACTGAGTCTTTGGATATTAAGTCATTGCTTAAAGATGTGGAAGAACTTGCTGTTTGAGTAAACCCTATTATGAATCTTTTTCCAAGCAAATAATCACTCTTTACCTTATCTTCTATGCAAATTCTGATTTCCACATTTAAGTTTTACTTAAAGCACTACCCATCTGTATATTTGTCTTTACATAATGGTCACTCCCCCAATCTTACAATTGAAAATTACGTAATTTTCCTTTACTCATTCTTTTATGCCAGAAAATCTCCTATCTCTATTTTGGTAATTCTCTTGGAGGTCCCAGCAAAATGATCATATCTCTGTTTCAGTCTGAAGATAAAACAGGCAGAGTGTATACTACAGAATGAGGTACCCAGAGCCAAGTTAGTGAACTACTGATGACTTTTCAAAAAGTTGAAGTAAATCATGATTTCCTCACAAAATATAGACATGTTTGCTTTGGGCATTTAATTTTAAAACACATTCAGATATGTTTTTCCTCTCCCTCTCCCACTATGGGTTGATTCCTTCATATAAATGAAAAATAAATAATCTTTGAGTCATGCATGAAGAAAATTTTCCTTTTCTAATTCTGGGAGTGATTATTTTGCTTTGAGATAGGATCTCTTCTTCTGCAGCTAGCTGAAACACCAACAAAATAATATAATTCAGAATTGAGTATAAAGATAAAACTTAACTTACCTTTGTACCTTTAAATACATATTTGAAAAAAAAAAGTGCTGTTATTTTATGGATTTTCTTTCTTTGTCATATTGTTACTGATTCAAACCAGAGAACTAAATCTTAATATTCAGCCCCAGATAATGTGCTGTTTTGTGCCAAAGCAGAAAATGCCAATAAAAAATAAGGAGGTCCCAGCCCAACTCTGTTATTCCTAATGGACTTCAGTTCAGTCACTCAGTCGCTTCCACCTCTTTGTGACCCCATGGACTGTAGCACACCAGGCTTCCCTGACCATCACCAATTCCCAAAGTTTACTCAAACTCATGTCCATTGACTCGGTGATGCCATCCAACCATCTCATCCTCTGTCACCCCCTTCTCCACCTGCCTTTAATCTTTCCCAGCATCAGGGTCTTTTCGAACAAGTCAGTTCTTCGCATCAGGTGGCCAAAATATTGGAGATTCAGCTTCAACATCAGTCCTTCCAATGAATATTCAGGACTGATTTCCTTTAGGATGGTCTAGTTGGATCTCTTTGCAGTCCAAGGGACTCTCAAGAGTCTTTTCCAATACCACAGTTCAAAAGCATCAATTCTTCGGTGCTCAGCTTTCTTTATAGCCCAACTCTCACATCCATACATGACTACTGGAAAAACCATAGCTTTGACTAGACTGACTTTGGTTGGCAAAGTAATGTCTCTGTTTTTTAATATGCTGTCTAGGTTGGTCATAGCTTTTCTTCCAAGGAACAAACGTCTTTTAATTTTGTGGCTATAGTCACCATCTGCAGTGATTTTGGAGCACAAAAAAGTGAAGTCTATCACTGTTTCCCCATCTTTTCCCATGAAGTGATGGAAACAGATGCCATGATCTTCATTTTATGAATGTTGAGTTTTAAGCCAACTTTTTCCCTCTCCTCTTTCACTTTCATCAAGAGGCTATTTAGTTCTTCTTCACTTTCTGCCTTAAGTGTGGTATCATATGCATATCTGAGGTTATTGATATTTCTCTCGATTCCAGCTTCTGCTTCATCCAGCCCAGCATTTCGCATGATATATTCTGCATATAATTTAAATAAGCAGGGTGACAATATACAGGCTTGACGTACTCCTTTCCCGATTTGACACCAGTCTTTTGTTCCATGTCCAGTTCTAACTGTTGCTTCTTGACCTGTATACAGGTTTCTCAGGAGGCAGGTCAAGTGGTATGGTATTCCCATCTCTTTAAGAATTTTGCGGTTTGTTGTGATCCACACAGTCAAAGGCTTTGGCATCGTCGATAAAGCAGAAGTAGATGTTTTTCTGGAACACTCTTGCTTTTTCCATGATCCAACGGATGTTGACAATTTGATCTCTGGTTCCTCTGCCTTTTCTAAATCCAGCTTGAACATCTGGAATTTCATGGTTCACGTACTGTTGAAGCCTGGCTTGGAGAATTTTGAGCATTACTTTGCTAGCTTGTGAGATGACTGCAATTGTGCAATAGTTTGCACATTCTTTGGCATTGCTTTTCTTTGGGATTGGGATGAAAACTGACCTTTTCCAGTTCTGAGGTCATGGCTAAGTTTTCCACATTTGCTGGCATATTGAGTGCAGCACTTTCACAGCATCATCTTTTAGGATTTGAAATAGTTTAACTGGAATTCCATCACCTCCACTAACTTTGTTCATAGTGATGCTTTCTAAGGCCCGCTTGACTTCACATTCCAGGATGTCTGGCTCTAGGTGAGTGATCACACCATCGTGATTATCTGGGTTGTGAAGATCTTTTTTGTACAGTTCTGTGTATTCTTGCCACCTCTTAATATCTTCTGTTACTGTTAGGTCCATACCATTTCTGTCCTTTATTGTGTCCATCTTTGCATGAAAATTTCCCTTGGTATCTCTAATTTTCTTGAAGAGATCTCTAGTCTTTCCCATTCATTGTTTTTCTGTATTTCTTTGCATTGATCACTGAGGAAGGTTTTCTTATCTCTCCTTGCTATTCTTTGGAACTCTGCATTCAAATAGGTATATCTTTCCTTTTCTCCTTTGCCTTTCTCTTCTCTTCTAATTCCTAATGGACTTAGTCATTTCAAAAAACATCTGTGATCAGCATGCTTCCTGTAACTGTATTTTGCAAAGTGAATCTGGGATGGAATCATTCTACCTTCTGACCCAGTTCTCAAGTCTGCTCAAACTGAGGAAGCCAGGAAGCTGGATGTAGAAGCTGGCTTTACTCCTGAGAACCTGAAAGTTTAGCTAGCAGGGGAAGACAAAGAATAGGGTGTTTTCTGGTGACCCTGCTTCTGTGATTGGTCTGTACCTGTCTTGTGCCCCTGTTTGTATACCTTGGTTAAGGGTTCACTTGAAATACGCTGAATGCTGTGGTCTAAGTGGAATGCCATACCAACCGTGATTTCGGCACTCCAAAATCCAGCTGCACCTTTGGAACCAGGCGAGCTTCATGCCCTCTGTCAACCTTTCATTTCAGGAGGGTATTTGGTTGGAAGCCCATCTCCAAGCCAGCTGATAGACTGCAGCTGTGCACAAATTAGTTTTCTTCAGGAGCTATTTATTGCTTTTAAATTAGCAGCATATTCATTTTTGAAAGTAAAAACAGAGGCAGCCTCTTCATTTTACCTTTGTAAAATGAGGTGCGCAAAAGAGATGCAGTGTGTCTGGTCTGGTTTGTACATTGATATCAGAGCACCTGGATAAAATAGGACCAGCTTGGTATTTTCATCCCTGGTCTTTTGGTGGTCCTGTCTTGCTGAAAGACTCAAACAGAAGCTGCAGCCATGTCTGATCATTGATGGATTTCTTGACATTTTTAGACAAAGATAGCTCAAATTAATAATGATATTATCTGACTGAGTTATCATAAATTATCCCAGCAGTGTTAATTAGATCTGCTCTTTTTCTCCTCCCAGTTTAATCTTCAAGCATATGTGTATTTTTGTATCATTAATTTAAAAAAGTCTTCAAATCACTTGGTATCACTTACCTAGTTTGAAAGATGCAGCACAGTGCAGTGGAAAGAACCCTAGAGGTAAGGATGTTCGCATTCCTGTCCAGGTCTGATATTGATTTCTCACGTGACCTTGGATACACCCTTTCAGCCATATTAATTCTTTGCTGTTGCCAGCTTACAAAGCTACTTCAAGAATTTGGACCATGAAAAATATACTTCTTCTCTTCCTTAAATATACATTCTCTTTTAAAGCAGAATGCGTTATGTACTGACATTAAGGAAATTCTTTTTTTCCAGGAAGGTATTCCTTTATGGCACAGGATAGGATTACCTTCATGGAACAAATTAGCAAATTCCCCTACTTTTAGGCCATTAAAGTGATTTCCAGATCACTCTTGTTCACCTTTCTCCTCCTTGATTTCCTTAAGGCAAACATTATAAACTACATTTGGTATCTCTAAACTAAAGTCCAGCTGTACTTAGGTAACGTCCAACACCGTCAGAAATCCAGAGAGAATCAGAGATAGAGTGGCCAAGCAGAAAGTGAGATGAACTTTACACACTCCTTGTTGGAAGATACTTTAGTCCAACCACTGATGCATTGTCCCAAACACTTTGTGTTTCTCAAGATTTGGTTTCCTGTCATGGGTTCCCAGTTGCAACTATCCAGGGGAGCCATTTAAACTCCACAAGATTCAGCTTTCTCATCAATAAGGGAGAGAAATTAGACCCAGTTGTCTTTCTGTTTTGTTTGCCTTAACATCCTCTTATTCATCTATGTATTTTCTGAATTTCAGAAATCTGCTCTTAGGAAAAGGACAAAACAAAGTAGGTGATAATGAGATTTTTAAAGCAGTAGTAAAATTAAATGCTTTGAGGTTTGGCGCAAAGATCCAGTTGTTTAGTTACTTGGTGATACTTAGAAGTTGAGGAGACTGATTGGCTGTTTCAAGTCAGAACTTCCTGTTATAACTGAATAATAAAGATACTTCTTGCTTAATAAGAAGTGGCTAAAGCTTAAAAAAGACCACTTCTAATACCCATAAGCAGTCAAATAACATGTCTTGACTATTGACATTTTACCCTTCCACAAACCTTGTCTTTCACTATTGACAGAACACTTCTCTGCTATTTTTACAACAAAAAAGCCCAATTAAATGGAAATCTTATTTTCCTAAATGATTGCTTTTAGGGGTGTTTAGATTCAGTAGAAAAGCACCCTATATATATTTTTGCAAAGTCAGTTATTCAGAACAATTAAAAGGAGCTATGTTCTTTCAGTCTTATGAAGGACATTACATTTTTCTTAGAAGTCGTATTTCCGCTTCTCTTGCCACAATCACTTATGATATGACATTCAAAAAGAGTTTTGAATTCTTATATGTAGTATTTAATTGAATAAATAGTTTAGAGTAGTACTTCAAAGCAAACATTTAATATTCCTGAAATAATGTTTTAACCCAAGCTTAGTCATAAAGTTACCATATAAATAGTAAGGATTACTCTAGGATGGAATAGAATGTCTTGATTGGAAAGATGCACAAATGAAAGCTTAATTTCATAGAAGAAAGGAAATCTGGGCTATTTATTTGGCAATAGGAAATCAGATTAAATATCTATTTGTATGACATTCGATCAGAGTCATGTAGGTAGACGAGATCTGTCTTTATCAATATTTTCAGTCTCTGATTGGAGGAATGAATACTGTGTTACATTACTAAGATGCAGTGTTGGAAGTGAAGTAGGATAATTCCTATAATTGGTATACTCGGAAATTATCTCTTCATACAGCTTTCATATGTGTGTGTGTGTGTGTGTGTCTGTGTGTCTGTGTATGTATATATTAGGTGAGATCATACCCAGCTGTGGGCCAGAAGGCATAGGACTTCTCAAAAAGAGAAGCAAAGTGAGCTAAGTCTAGTAATGGTTACTATAATACTTACTACTAGTAATATTTAAATGTCTAAAGAACATTTAACCCATAGAAATAGTTCTAATAACTGACTAAAAGAAGGACCCCCAAATTCCCTAATGCAAATATCAGTTTTATTCCTAGGGATTTGGAAAAACAATAATTATGATCGTGAATTCCAAGCCTTAGAGCATATATTTGAATAAGTTAACCTTTAGCAACAACAACAAAAAAGACTGTCTAAGAAGGCACACAGCTTTTTGGCCTGTGGTATTGTCTTTGGAGGGAAGGAAAGAAGTTAGGGGGAGAAAAGGGGACAAAATGGAGGAGGAAATAAGGAGAAAAAATATTCAAGCAAAGGATATGACTAAAATAAATTATTTCTTAAAGAGCAAGGGGGAACTTAAAAATAAATTTGCTTTATAATGCAAAGCAAGTGTACTTACCCAAGGGGAACTCTCTCAGATCCTCCCTTGTGTTGGATGAATTTGCCTCCTTCCACTTCTATTGACCTTTCTCAGGTGCCCGCAGCAAGAGAGCCTCTAAGAGGCCACCAGCACACTTTGTCTTCTGGGTTATCAGGACTTGTCTTTCTTCTCGCTGACAAAGGGCGCCTGGCACAAATCAGAGCAGCTCAGAGACGCATGTGGCTGTGCCTGCGAAGCCTCCACTGGCAGCCAGGCACCCCTTTGGCCTCACTGCCCTTGGCTTACTGTGTCCCATCACGGTCACCAAAGGTGGCCCCAGAGCGGATGCACTTCATAGTCATTCACTAATTACGCACATAGCAAGTGATCTATGTCTGATAGAAAAACATGTTATTGCTCTAGGAGGTTATGGTTGAGGAATAGGGTGTTGATGTAGCTAGAAGAGAAAATGAGAACCCACTGCTGACGATAGAATAGTGAGAGATCATATGAAACAGAAAAGAAGAAACAAATGTGCAGTATATCTTTATACAGCTAATATTTGTCTTTGGTTGTTGTTGACCCTCGCTCTTAACTCACCAGTAACTAACTAGGAAACATTTGGCCACCCAACAGACCTTCCTTCACTGCGTTTTTGTATTTCAGTATCTCATGAAGTGGCAATGAACTTAATGCTCGATCTAATACGATATCCTTCATCATAGCTGTGTAGGGAGACTGTTCTTTTCCCAGATGTGACACAGATTATTTGGCCAATAGATAAGAAATGCATTCTGTTGTCCTCCAAATACCTTTCTCATTAGACTGTGGAAGTTTGAGCAACAGTGGAATGGATTTCATTTAAATCTTAAAGTTTAAAATTTCTGTGAAAAGTCATCTCAACTAGAACTCTTCCCAATTGAGCCATAATTCTATCAATTAACTTACTTTTGATTACATGTATTATTTAAGTGACTGAATCAGCTCATATGCACAAAGAAAATCTTTTAACTCTTCATGTGGGCCAAAGGCTGTATGTTAAAAGGAAGAAGGCCCTGATCAGACACTCCTTGTGCCTTGAGAGGCTCTTTGGAGCCATAGACGTGAGAGCACCTTCACCTGATTCCTGACGCTGGGGCTGCGTTTGGCTTCAGCTGTATGTTTGTGGCAGTCACTCCTGTGTGACTGTATAAATTCACTGGGTCAATAGTTTGCATCCCGAATGAATTTGTATAAGGTGCCTGGGGGACTGCTGATTTCATGTTGGAAACAAGGTTAAGTGGAAGCCTTGAAACCGCCTTTATGGAGTTCTATAACTCAGCACATTTCTAATTCTCACTTCTACCATACTCTAGAGGAATCAGTCTGGTGACTTCATGAGACTAATATTGGAAAAACTGCTAGCACTCCTAAATCAACAAGATTCTGGCAATTTACTCCTTGCGAGAAAATTAGCGCGTTAACTCTTTCCTGTCACTGATTGGATTAGAGTTACACATAATTGGTTTTGTGAAATGCTACCCTTGCATCTGCAAGTAGTAGAAAGAATAAAGTGTGCCCAACCATATGTCTGGAGGAAGGAAGACCGCTTGAAATGTGTAGGTGGTGTAAAATGGCTTATTCATGGGTGTAACCTAGAGCTTTCAGTATTTTCCGTCTCATTATGCCCAAATTCAATGATTTCTTTAGGGGAACTAAAGAAAAGACCAAATTTCCAGGGTGCTGAGTGTTCATATTCTGATATCAGGTAGATTAAGCTCACATCAGTTCAGTTCAGTCACTCAGTTGTGTCCGACTGTTTGTGACCCCATGGATAGCAGCATTCCAGGCCTCCCTGTCCATCGCCAACTCCCGGAGTTCACTCAAACCCATGTCCATTGAGTCTGTGATGCCATCCAACCATCTCATCCTCTGTTGTCTCTTTCTCCTCCTGCCTTCAATCTTTCCCAGCATCACATATAAGCTCATATATTCACCACTTATTAGCTCTATTCATTTGTTCAATTTATTTAGCTTCTCTAAGTCTCCACTTCTTCTTTGTAAAAGGAGGATTTGATACTTGAATAGCTGTGTAGGATTGTTGTGAGGTTTAATTATGGTAACCCATGTTATTTACCTAGCACAGTGCCTGACATAAAGAAAGAGCCAATGAGCAGTGGTGGTGATCTTTCTTATTCTGATCATCACCATTGTGCAAAACAGATGCAAAGTAATAGTATCATTCAAACATTCTCCTGCAGACGTTGAATGGGCATGTGCTAAGTTTGGGGGCAGGGTGATTTTATCTCATTTATTTTTTTAAAACAATAATGTTAACCCACAGGTTGTCTAAAAATAATGCCATACATGATGATAATGAGTTTGAAGGAAAGATGGTAATTAGTAGGAAATGAATTTTAATCCTTATTTCTATGTAAGTGCTTCACTTGCCTTGAACAATTTATTTAACTTTTATTCTACTTCATTTTGAAGATGAAGAAATAATATTTAGCTATGTATAGGATTGGTACAATAGGTTATTTCTAAAGTAAGAATTGAACACTTTTGTAAATGTGGTATTATTAAATAAGAGTTTGCCATGTCTGGTGATACTTAGCTTTTTCACTTCTGGAAAGTTATTAGGTTCCTTTTCTTTTTGGTTGAGTGTTACCATGGTCTTATCCTTTGTCCTCAAAACACTGTTAAACATGAAACATCCATCCCTCATTTCAAACCTCATTTCTTCCACACCAGCTGCCGTCAAGTTTATAATCTTTGATTTCAAAAGCAAGTGGAATCCAGTGAGTAAAAGATTTTCCCAGAAGGATGACTCAGACTTCAAAAAAAAAAAAAAAAAATCAGCAATGTGAAAGGGGAAAAAATGTTTAATCACTGAGAGCAATAATTCCATTCTAAATACTGGCCCCACTCATAAGGAATAAAGGGCTAAAAGAGAAGGAGGGAGCCACTTCACTGGTTGTCTTACTTATGCCTCTGTTGGCAGCTCTGGAATCAGGGCCTTGCCTGGGGAGGGAATCCACTACAGCTACAGTGGGAGTCACCTACTAAATGAGGCTTCTTAGGCTGTTATTTTCTAAACTCCATTCTTGCATCTTTCTCTGAGCTTTAAGCTAGGAAACTGCCACTTATAGCGTGTTCCCTTATACGCTTCTCCATTACCTTTATACAAAGAGAACTGAGAGTGGCGTGTTGATGGGGAGTCTGCTCAGGAAGAGAACACTTAGCTCTTTGATTTTTTGTTGTTCAGTGGCTCAGTCGTGTTTGACTCTTTGCAACCCAATGGACTGCAGCACGTCAGGCCTCCCTGTCCTTCACCATCTCCCAGAGCTTGCTCAGACTCATGTCCATTGACTTGGTGATGCCATCCAAACATCTCATCCTCTGTCGTCCCCTTATCCTCCTGTGTTCAATCTTCCCCAGCATCAGGGTCTTTTCCAATGAGTAGGCTTTTTCATCAGGTGACCAAAGTATTGGAGCTTCAGCTTCAGCATCACTCCTTCCAATGAATATTCAGGACTGATTTCTTTTAGGATATACTGGTTTCATCACCTTGTTGTCCAAGGGATTCTCAAGAGTCTTCTCCAATACCACGATTTAAAAGCATCAATTCTTCGGTTGTTCAGCCTTCTTTATGGTCTAACTCTCACATCCATACATGAATACTGGAAAAACAGTCTCTTTGACTAATGGACCTTTGTCGGCAAAGTAATAGTCTCTGCTTTTTTAATACACTCTCTAGGTTTGTCATAGCTTGTCTTCCAAGGAGCAAGAGTCTTTCAATTTCATGGCTGCAGTCACTGACTGCAGTTATTTTAGAGCCCAAGAAAATAAAGTCTGTTACTGTTTTCACTGTCTCCGCATCTACTTGCCATGAAGTGATGGGACCAGATGCCATGATCTTGGTTTTTCTGAATGGTGAGTTTTAAGCCAGCCTTTTCACTCTCCTCTTTCACCATCATCAAAAGGCTCTTTAGTTCCTCTTTGCTTTCTGCCTTAAGGGTGGTGTCATCTGCATATCTAAGGTTATTGATATTTCTCCTGGCAATCTTGAGTCCAGCTTGTGCTTCATCCAGCCCAGATCTAGGCCAAAAAGTATGGCATTAGAACATGCATAGCCAATATCTACATAGACTGGTTCTCAAGGTAGCATTTTTTCTTGTTTTTTTGCTCATTTCTTATATTATTTTGTTTTCTATTGTGTCACCAATATTCTGAATTTTTTTTATTGTATCTGTTGTAAATTGGTCTTTACCCTCCTGCACACATACATTCTTTCAACAGTCACACACACACACACACACACACACACATACTGCAAACATACCACAGAACTATTTAGTCAGTTGAGACCAATGATCTTGTCTTATTCACTTAATATTTCCACTTTATTATTTGTCAACCTGACTGGAAGCTTCATGCTTTATCCTGATAACATTTAGGCATAAAATACCACGTTAATTCTACTTGGATGGAAGCTCAGCTTCAACCTATCAGATGGTGTTGGTGATTTGTATTGTGGGAGACAAGATAAAAGAACCACAGGTGAGCCTGATAAATAGAAGACAAAAGCATCCCTAAGCATTTCACTAGCAGCCTATCCAAATATCTTGACACCAAAATTTGGTTCCCAGTACCTTCAGACATCCGACCAGTGCTCTTTCAAGAGAGCTTCTTGTTTCCTGTCCTCTTTCTACCATTCACTGAACCTTTGTGTATTCCAAGTGCTAGAGTGGGAACTTGACATTCATTTGGCTCAGTTAGTCTTACAGTAACCCCACGTGGTGCGGTGCCTTCCCAGTGAAGTACCGGCAGCTTCTGTGACAGCAGAGGAGACAGGTGTGTGCCTAGTGATGCCTCCGTTCCGCTCTCTTCTAATAGGTTACTCACTGACTTGCTGCTTCCCTCAGCAGACTTGATCTCAGTCGTTTTATCTGTAGCAAATAGCATACTGCCAGGAAATTCTATATGGTCTGTATGAGTGAAGCTCTGATTATAAATCGTGAGCTGAGAACTTCCCTGGTGGACCAGTGTCTAAGAATCTGCCTCCCAATGCAGAGAACACAGGTTCGATCCCTGGTCTGGGATAATTCCACATGCCACAGGGCAACTAAATCCACTTCCTGCAAACTACTGAGCCCACGCTTTAGAGCCTGTTTGCCACAACTAGAGAGAAGTTTGCATGCCGAAATAAAGCTCCTGCTTGCTGCAACTAGGGTGCAACACAACCAAACAAGTAAATAACTATATTCATATTTTCAAAAAATCATGAGAAGGTCATTCTGACTAAGGACTCGCCTCTGCAATAGGAGATCACAAGTTCAACATGATTGATTAGGAAGTACAAAGGAAACATCTGTTACTTTTCACATTCCCTACTTTTAATTCCAAAAGTTTTATAAACTTCAAGTACTTAAAAATATCAGTGTTTTCATAGTCTTATACTTTGATTTCAATAATAAATACACCCACATGCAATGGCATATAAAGATATTTCCAATACAGTGTTAAAGGTGGGTAGGTGGGGGAACAGTGTTCATATAGCATTTATTTAGAATAAACCAATTTTTGAACATATGAATCCATATTTGCATGTCTATATCCAGGCACATTTTTATTCTTCACTCATTCTTATTTAATCAATCCTCTATTGTTGGGTAATTAGGATATTTCTAATGTTTCATTGGTATCATTATTAGAAAAAAAAATACTCTGCATCGAATATCCTAGTACAGTCTCTCTGTGTACTTGTCTAATTATTTTGTCAGGATAACCAGACCCATATGTCCACTTCGTGCAGCTATTTGCTGTGAACTCCCTCTCTGCCTCCAGAAACAGGCTTTTCTCCTGGGAGTAGTGGCTGCCACATTAACTGGTGATTGGAGTAATATAAGTTCATGTGACATGATTAACAAAGCATGCCAAAGGTCATCTGTATCTTATTTATCAATGAATTTTCTGACACCCCTGAGAGACACTTAGCTTTTCAAAAAACCCATTCCTGAGCTGAATTCCTGTACTCAGAAACATCAAATGCCAAATATTCTCCTGCAGACACGGTCACATCTGATACACGAGACCATTGGTAGAAGGCCTTGTCAACTGAGTTCTGTAGGATTAAGTTAAATTATTAAAAAAAAAAAAAAAAGCCTTTGATAGAGCAAAGACAGAACTGGCTCTTGCAACCAGGGACTTCAATGTGATCTCATTGCCCTAGGATGGGACTCATGTTTTAAAATAAACTTACAAAACTTTTTGAATTGAGGAACCTGAAAAACTGTGAGCTCTTTGTTCATTTGCTTGCTGGTCATAAGGAATTTGTGGTCTCACAGAGAGCTCCTTAGGCCCCTTGGCAAGCTGATCCTGACCAGAACTCTCATGTTGCAATGAGTACAGACTCATGCATGCTGACTGCAAACATTCCTTGCTAGTCTACCGTACCCAGGGCCATGTTATTTGCAGATGGTAAAGCTGTGCCATAAAGCATGAGTAGAAGTTACCAGGCAGGGAGGAGGCAGGAGGGCATCGCTGGCAGAGGGAGCCACACACAGAATGCAGCAGGGAGCCTACATGATGCTTTCTGCATTCCAGATAGTTGGTTTTGCTGGAGGTAGATTGCAAGCTGAGAAGTAACGGGAAATGAGCTGTATAGCAAGGGGCCTTTCAGCTCCGTGACACTGATCACACTACCTGCTCACGTGGTTTTTTGATGAGCACCAAGTGGGAACCTCGGTATGAATCCTTGTTCTCACTTATCAGAATCACGTTAGTGGCTTCCCATTACTCTTGGGGTAGACTAGATCCTTAATGCAGCATACAGGGCCCTGTACAATCTGTCTCCTGCCTCTTTAGTCTCATTCCTCACGAGTCCCACCTTTGTCCCTCCAACCCTGACCTCTACATTCCAGCCATATCGACTTTCCTTGAGGTTTTGGTAATGGGCTGCATTGCTGTCTTCCAACAGTGGGCCTTTATACTTTCTATGCACTCTTCATAGAGTCCTCCTTCCTTCCTAACATTCTGGCCTGTTATTTCCTTTTATCCCTCAGGTCTCAGCTAAATTATTTTTTATAAAAGAAATGCTTCCCTGAGTTCCCTGATTGGATCTAACCTCTCATTTATATGTTCTCATAGCACCATATATGTTTCTTTTACAGTACTGTAGGAAGAGTAATTATCTGGGATGTATTTGTATGGTTAGTTGATCCATGTTGGTTTCCTCCTAACAAGTAACATCATCATGTGTAAATCATTAAATCAGCCAGCATTAGCTAAGGTGCTCACATTTGCCCCACCCTCTTCGAAGCATTTTATTTGTATTAATTTACATAATTCCCAGAGCAGTACCCATTAAACAGATGGTAAAATTGAGTGAGAGAAAAGTTAAGTAACTCCCCAAATTTACACAGCTAATAGGTGAAGTTGGAATTTGAACCCAGGCAGAATGGATTCATTCTATTCACCACTGTTTCTGCTGACCAGTAAGTTCCAGCCCTAACACCTAGTAATTTCTTAATTAATATTTATTGAAAATACAAGTGGATAAGTAAATTAATTCATCTAAATGCCATACATGCCCGACTTTTAACTGGGGGCAATTGAGCAGGATACAAAAGAGTTTTGATAGACATTTTATTGGCAGGAATATATTCTGGAGATTTGGAAAAGAGGAGCCCTAATGCACTTTATGTGATTTGTGAGGAAAATCTTACAAGATGTTAAGCAAAGAGATTAGTTCTGTGGCTTATGTGTCCATCATTGTGACCTTTCCCAATATTGACTTTTGGGTTTGTTCAGTGTCTGTAATCCTATAGGCTGACATTTATAATCTTGAGTGATTACGTTGTATTTGCAAAGGGTTTGCTATAAAAGAAACATCTCTTAGAAACTTTGAAATACAGAGAGCAAGTCAATGGTAATATTATCCAGAGTTCTGACAATCTGTGGTTATCTTGCTTATCCAAAAGCAAAATAATTTCCTTTCTCACCTCTATAAGTACTTTCTCACCTCTGTAAGTACTTTACAGCTCTGTGCTTTCATGCACTGAGATTTTCCCATCCACTGGAGACCTCCAGATAAAAAGAGGCAGAACAATGACTGAAACTAGTTCTAGAACCTTAGACGTTGATTACTATCTGAAATCCATGGTCAGACCATGGAACTCCCTTGGTATTACCAGACTTTGATAAAGTAAATTCAGTCTCCTTGTGGACGTGTCTTCACACACTCTTTGATGACAGTTCCGCTGGAAACATCTGCCCACCTTGTAATTACTTCCGTGTAACTAATTGTCCACATTGGTTTCTCTATATTAGGTTTTTTTCCTTTATCAGTTGCAACCCACTGACTGAGCACGAACATGAGTCCCCCGAGATGACTGATGCTTCCCTTTTCCTAGATGGTCTTTCTGCCTTCTGAATTTGTCATAGGATAAAGAAGGGAACTTTGCAGGGGGAGCGTGATGATGATGTGGTCATGTGGGAAGGATGGTTTGTGACTCATGTTGTTGGGGTGGAGGGGGAGTAGGAAGTGAATTAAATATGTAGTACCATCAGTTTCCTTTTCCCACCATTGAAATTACTGAAGCGGGTGGTGACTTAGATACTTGATTTCCCTACTCTTAGATTTACTAGTAAAGAAGGATTATAGTATAAGGAGCAAGGCAGTGTCAGTCAGGGACAGTAATGCAGTGTATAGTTCGATGACTGCTTATATCACAACCAAGGTAGATTTACATTTAGCTGGCTTTTGTATTGGCTTGTGCTTAGTACTGTTTTATATTAACTATCACTAGAGGATGTTTAATACATAAGACCATGAAATTAGAGCTTATATATTTTGGTACCCATGCCAAAATTGAACATTCTACCTGATGGAGGAAGGGGAGATTGTGACTCTAGGGATGAGTTTCAGGCATTTGGGGCCATATCCACAAATGAATCGAACCCAGGATGGATTCAGTCATAATTACTGCAGTCATCCGATTTCAAGTTAGGGCAGTAGGTTGTGTATTTGGGGGTGATTCTTAATGCCAGATAAGAATTGGATTATTCATAAGGGAAGTTGTTTAATGTAAAATGGGTAAGACCAATTCAAAATTCTTCCCAGAAAATAAGATTATGTTACTGAACCAAAATTGGGTCCCCTTTCCCACAGCACAGCAAAGTCAGTTTTACTAACACCAGGTTGTGGTAAAGGAAAGTACAGCATTTATTGCATGGTGTCAAGCAAGGATCAAGGACAGCTCATGCTCGAAAGATTAGAACTCCTTGGTGGCTTTCAGGGAAGAGTTTTTAAAGGTGACATTTGGGATAAAAGTGGCAGGGGACATGACTTTCTTCTCATTGGCTGCTGATGAGGTAACAGAGTGGTGTTTGGGGATTCTTAAGCATCAACCTTCTGATTCCAACTAATCTGGGGTCCAGTGCTAGAGCTGAACATGTGGTCACCATCGTCCACCTGGGTAGGGGTCTTAGTTCCTGTAGAACAACTCAAAGGACATGCATCGTATGGTTGTATATGTCCCTCAAGAAGGAACTAAGACTGCTTTATCACAGGACTTGCTTCTCAACTGCTTTCCTTTGTTTCCACATCCCCTCACTTCCCTAATTAGTAACTGCTAGCGTCTGCTCTTTGGAGTTCAGGGAAGGCCTCGGAGACCAAAGCATTCTTCTATAAACAAGAAACTGGGGACATGGAGGGCCTTTTGTATCCAGGAGTGCCCTGCAGGGTCCTGCTCTGTCTCAGTTCCCCTTCTGTTGTTGTTCAATAGCTCAGTTGTGTCCTACTCTTGGCAATCCCATGGACAGCAGCATGCCAGGCTTCCCTGTCCTTCACCATTTCCCAGAGCTTGCTCAAATTCATGTCCTTTGAGTCAGTGATGCCATCCAACCACCTCATCCTCTGTCATCCCCTTTCTGTTGGTACTTCTCAATTCTGAGGAGAACAGAGATGGAACAAGAAAGAGAAGACATTTCTGGAAAGAGAGGTGAATCATAAACTTGGCAGGGAAACTCAATTTTAGAGGAACTCAATTTTGGTTGTTATGGATGCATCAAAAAGGGGAAACAAGTACCTAGACTGCAGGTCAGAGTTCAAACTGAGTTAATCCAGAAGCAGAATCTGGTAGGAATTAAATGAGTAGGCCAAGTTCACATGTCAGCTGGACTGCAGAGTTTGAGTTTCAGATGTCCGCTCGATCACTCCAAGTTGGAATAAGGGAGAAGATGGGATAGGAGGGTATAAATGAAGGGACAGTAGACACCAATAGACCATGCAGACATTCTAGCTAACTCTGTAAAGAGTAAGAGCCTCAGTAAGAAAGGCTATGCTGGGAGGTTCTGTCTGGCTCTAGGCACATTGATTCAGCATATAAGGTAACCACACATTAGATTATTTCCAAATTTTAATTACTGGTCAGTAGAGAGCAAACAATATATTCCCATCATGTGCTTTAGACCTAGTTGTACAAAGTCAACATTGTACAGCCCCAGGGCTAGTCCAGAGTGTCCCACCCAAAGCAGGCACTTTGTAAATGGTTAAGGAATAAATGTGAGTGGATGAATAAATAACCAAAGTTTTGGAGGTGGATTGGGTGGGACTGTGGCAGATAAGGACTGACATCATCCTTCAAGGACCAGCTCAAAATGCCACATTTTTGCTACAGCTTTCACATTAATTATCCCTCTCCTCTGTTTCTATGGTGATTTATTTATTCTGCTTTAATGGCATTTGTGAGTCATATTGTAATTATATTTCATGAATCCCTCTCCCTCCTTGACTATGACATCCTTGACCGAAGGGATTTTTAGTTTGTATTTATTTACACTGCCACACATAGAATCTAGCACAGACTAGGCACTCAGTAAACATTTATCAAACTGAGTCTAAAGTTTCTAATATACCAGTGTGGTTTGTGAGCCATGCTTTATTGATTTAATAAGATCACAGAGCTTTGTGATTATGTCACAGTCACACTGAAAAATCAGGGCAGTAACCTCTCCAATATCAGGATATTTTTTCCCTCCTTCCTTCATGATTATCTCTTCCTTTGCCTCCTGGAAACTATTTATTGGAGGAGGTTGTTAATGTGTGATCTTTTAGATTTCCCAGAGTTTGAAAACAATTATGATAGTAGAGCTGATAGGCAATTACATTTTTGTTCTCTTGCCCTCCAGTTCCTTCTCTCTGTCTTCCCTCCCCATCCTTTCACCCTTGAGATTATTCTTGGGGGAAGGCAGTGGAGCCACAGGACAAGTGAGTAATTTTGGAGGAGTGGCATATGGGCTTTTATAGCACAGACTATCATAAATAGCATGCTGTCTTCTCTAGTCCCTCATCTTGGTCAAACTTTGTTAGCCTCCTGTGAAATCTAACGGATGAAAGAGAAAGACCATTTTGTCCCCTTCCTGGAAGTTTGAAATAGAAAATGTACATGCACCTCGAGACCGTTCCTACACCTGACTAGGAACTGAGTTGTCTTTATCTGTGGATCCAGAGTGTCTTTTAAAAGAGATTTTTGGGATTTCCCTGGTGGTCCAGTGGTTAAGAATTCACCTTCCAATTCAGGGGGTGAGGGTTTGATCCCTGGTCCTAGAGTTAAGATCCCATATGCCTTGTGGCCAAAAACTAAAATATAAAACAAAAGCAATAGTGTAACAAATTCAATAAAGACTTTAAAAATGACCCATATCAAAAAAAAAAAAAATCTTCAAAAATAAAAAAGATATCCTTCAAATCCCTCAAAAATATACAAGCAGCTTATGCAGCTCAATTCCAGAAAAATAAACGACCCAATCAGAAAATGGGCCAAAGAACTAAATAGACATTTCTGCAAAGAAGACATACAGATGGCTAACAAACACATGAAAAGATGCTCAACATCACTCATTATCAGAGAAATGCAAATCAGAACCACAATGAGGTACCATTTCACACCAGTCAGAATGGCTGCGATCCAAAAGTCTACAAGCAGTAAATGCTAGAGAGGGTGTGGACAAAAGGGAACCCTCTTACACTGTTGGTGGCAATGCAAACTAGTACAGCCACTATGGAGAAGAGTGTGGAGATTCCTTAAGAAATTGCAAATAGAACTGCCTTATGACCCAGCAATCCCACTGCTGGGCATACACACCGAGGAAACCAGAATTGAAAGAGACACGTGTACCCCAATGTTCATTGCAGCACTGTTTATAATAGCCAGGACATGGAAACAACCTAGATGTCCATCAGCAGATGAATGGATAAGAAAGCTGTGGTACATATACACAATGGCGTATTACTCAGCCATTAAAAAGAATACATTTGGGAGTCACTGCTAAGGCAGCCGCGGGCCTGGGTCGTGTCAGTCCAGCTCCTCGGGGCCAGGCCGGGCTGGCAGCAGCTGGCGCCTGGCGGTGAGGGCGGGCTCCCGGGGTGGGCGGAATGGCCCCCACCTAGGGCCGTGGCAGTAGCAGCTGAGCCCAGGATGCTGAGGAGGCGGCGCGGTGGCTCCTCACTCATTCCAGGTTTCTCAGGAGGCAGATGTTGGTCATCTTTCTGAAGTACACTGTCAATGGCCTGAATGTTTTCTGAAAATCATTTGGAGCAAAATATCTGTTTAATAGCAAGATAATCACATCAAGATGGTTGGAAAACTGAAGCAGAACTTACTATTGGTATGTCTGGTGATTAGTTCTGTGACTGTATTTTACTTGGGCCAACACACCATGGAATGCCATCACCGAATAGAAGAACGTAGCCAGCCCCTCAAACTGGAGAACATAAAGACCACTGTGTGAACTGCCCTGGACATCAAAGCCAATAAAACCTTTGCCTATCACAAAGATATGCCTTTAATATTTACTGGAGATGTGCCACGGAGTGGAACCACGCTCATGAGGACCATGCTAGATGCACACCCTGATATTCGCTGTGGAGAGGAAACCAGGGTCATTCCTCGAATCCTGGCTCTGAAGCAGATAAGGTCGTGGTCGAGTAAGGAGAAAATACGCTTGGATGAGGCTGGGGTCACCGATGAAGTGCTGGATTCTGCCATGCAGGCCTTCTTACTAGAAATCATTGTGAAGCATGGGGAGCCAGCCCCTTATTTATGTAATAAAGATCCTTTTACCCTGAAATCCTTAACTTACCTTGCTATGTTATTCCCCAATGCCAAATTTCTCCTGATGGTCCGAGATGGCCGGGCATCAGTGCATTCAATGATTTCTCGAAAAGTTACTATAGCTGGATTTGACCTGAACAGCTATAGGGACTGTTTGACCAAGTGGAATCGTGCCATTGAGACCATGTATAACCAGTGTATGGAGGTTGGCTATAAAAAATGCATGTTAGTTCACTATGAGCAACTTGTCTTAAATCCAGAATGGTGGATGAGAACAGTCTTAAAGTTCCTCCAAATTCCTTGGAACCACTCAGTATTACACCATGAAGAGATGATTGGAAAAGCTGGGGGAGTATCTCTGTCAAAAGTGGAGAGATCTGCAGACCAAGTCATCAAGCCAGCCAGTGTGGGCGCTCTATCAAAATGGGTTGGGAAGATACCTCCGGATGTTTTACAAGACATGGCAGTGATTGCACCCATGCTTGCCAAACTTGGATATGACCCGTATGCCAATCCACCTAACTATGGAAAACCTGATCCCCAAATCCTTGAAAACACCAGAAGGGTCTATAAAGGAGAATTTCAGCTACCTGAATTTCTTAAAGAAAAACCTCAGTAGGAGCAAGTGGAGTAGCAGAGCCAGGCACCTCTTACATACATGAGGGAAGACTGCTGCCTTTTTGGCCACAGAGAAATTTCTAGGACTGGCTGTCCCCTGCTGAGATCAGTGGAGTGTATGTACCATGCCTACATCTCCTGCTTATTTGCCAGTCTCCTTCCCCCGAGAGAGTGGGATGTCAGCACACGTTGGGACCCTCCTGAGTGACCTGCTTCCCGTGTACAGTGCTCTCGATCCTAATTACATGCACAGCCCTGCGGAGAAGGAACCCAGCGGGGATGTGTGCTTTCTGTTAAAACTGCTCTGGCCTTCATCTTTTCTTACCAGATTCCAAACTTTGTTTTCAAGGGGAGGATTTAAAAATGGGATCCTGTAAGCAAAATTGGGCAGTTTCATCTTGGACTAGGTTGTCTGTACATGTTCTAATGTTTTGTAGAACACTTGTGCCTGTTGAAATGTTTGATGTGGATAATGTTAAATATCTTAATTGTTTAAATAACTCATTGTATTGTTTCTGAGAAGTTGAGGAATTACCACGTACATTTACAACTTGATGACTTTTGTATTTTATTTTTCAAAATAAAAGCTTTAAATGTGAAAAAAAAAAAAGAATACATTTGAATCAGTTCTAATGAGGTGGATGAAACTGGAGCCTATTATACAGAGTGAAGTAAGCCAGAAAGAAAAACACCAATATAGTATACTAACACATATATATGGAATTTAGAAAGATGGTAATGATAACCCTGTATGCGAGACAGCAAAAGAGACACAGATGTATAGAACGGACTTTTGGACTCTGTGGGAGAGGGAGAGGGTAGGATGATTTGGGAGAATGGCATTGAAACATGTATACTATCATGTAAGAAACGAATCACCAGTCTATGTTCGATACAGGATACAGGATGCTTGGGGCTTGTGCAGGGGGAAGATCCAGAGAGATGATATGGGGTGGGAGGTGGGAGCGGGGTTCAGGATTGGGAACTTATGTACACCCGTGGCAGATTCATGTCAATGTATGGCAAAACCAATACAGTATTGTAAAGCAAAATAAAGTAAAAAATAAAAAATAAAAAAAATTAAGAGGATTAGACTTATAAAAGATTTAAAAAAAATAAAGTAGAACATTGTAAGGTGAAAAAAAAAAGATATTCTTCAAATGATAATACATACAGAACCCTGGGGTAAGGAGAGACAATATTGAGAAACAGATTTCAAGGAAGATTGAAAATAACCCTTGAAATAGTGGTACAGGAAACAGAACAAAGTATTAGAATGAAGAAAGAATTTTTTTTTTTTTTTTTTTTTGCTGGAAGCAACACCTGATGTGTAAACCTAAAATAAAATATCAACAGAAGATAGAGTTTAAGAGTACATCACAAGGCAAAAATTACTTCTTAGACAGATGAAGAGATTGATAGATGACTGTGGATTTCTTCATCTATTTCTATCTTTTTCCATTTCTATTTTAAAGGGTATTTATTTATTTGTAAACATTAGGAAATGCAATGCTTTTGACCCAGCAGACTGGCTTTTCTGGTCCAAAGATAGTGAAATCAAAAGTGGAAGATGGGGAGTCTACTCAGTTCAGGAAATACTGGTCTATCTAGAGTATTTGAAAATGGCTTTTTTTTTTCCTTTTAACTTTGTATTTTGTATTGGAATATAGCCAATTAACAATGTTGTGATAGTTTCGGGTGGACAGTGAAGGAGCTCAGCCATACGTACACGTATCCCTTCTTCCTCAAAGGCCCCTCCATCCAGGGTGCCACATAACACTGAGCAGAGCTCTGTGTGCTGTTTTCTTGACAATATAGGAAAAACTTTCAAGATTCAACCAAAGTTGAATGTATTCAGAATCACGCCTCTCTGCTCGGGGAACTTGTTGCTTGACAATTCACTATGACTACTTCAAAGTTTAAAACAAACTAGAACTTCCCTAGAAAACTTTCTCTCAAAGATCCAGGCTTCTCTATAAACTCTCTGAAAAAGTAGAAGTGTTTGTCACTCTGCTGCTGCTGCTAAGTCACTTTAGTTGTGTCCGACTCTGTGTGACCCCATAGACGGCAGCCCATCAGGCTCCTGCGTCCCTGGGATTCTCCAGGCAAGAACACTGGCGTGGGTTGCCATTTCCTTCTCCAATGCATGAAAGTGAAAAGTGGAAGTGAAGTCGCTCAGTCGTGTCCAACCCTCAGCGACCCCATGGACTGCAGCCCACCAGGCTCCTCCATCCATGGAATTTTCCAGGCAAGAGTACTGGAGTGGACTGCCATTGCCTTCTCCGGTTAGTCACTCAGTCATTTCCAACTCTTTGTGACCCCATGGACTGTAGCCCACAGGCTCCCCTATCCATGGAATTCTCCAGGCAAGGATACTGGAGTGGGTAGCCATTCCCTTCTCCAGGGGATCTTCCTAACTGGGATGGAACCCAGTTCTCCTGTGTTGCAGGCACTTTCTCTGTAAACCTCCTTTCTGCTGCCTGGCCCATTACAATTTGGCACATACACCACTTTAATGAGTGTCCTGTGCATTGTAAACGTGTCAGATAAGGTTGACGGCATTGACGCAGGAGTGGTGGTGTGGAACATGCATTTGGCTTGAGACTCTGCTGTGCAGCAGGGAAATGTTAGGGAATAACCTAGACAAACCTGAAAAAAGATATTTCAACTGCAGTCTATAATATCACATTAAATAATGGACAAGCATTTTGCTTTGTTTTTTGTAGACTGTGTATAAAGGCCTTTCCAAGGGTGTGGGGGGGGGAGATGTATAGACTCTTGAGTCTTTACACAGTCTGCATGTATCCCCAGGTCAGTTCAGCTCAGTTCATTTGCCCAGTCATGTCTGACTCTTTGCAACCTCATGGACTGCAGCACGACAGGCCTCCCTTTCCATCACCAACTCCCGGAGCTTGCTCAAACTCATGTCCATCGAGTCAGTGATGCCATCCAACCATCTCATCCTCTGTCGTCCCCTTCTCCTCCAGGTCATTTTAGTTCAAAATGCAAATAGGATTATTTGGACTTTTTTGTTTAGCGGTGTTAACTTTGTATCTGAGCTTCCTTAGGCCCATGTCACTGTCTTAGATTTGCTCAGAGTTTAAAAGGCCATTTTACTCACTCACTGACCTTTTCCCCTTGTCTCTGTTTATGTATGGTTAAAAGAATGATGCTTTAGAATCAGAGAGACCTGGATCAGAATTATAGTTTTCCTACTTATTACTTGCATTCTTGAGCTCTCTGATCCTGAGTTCCCTCTTCTACAAAGTAGAAATGATGGTATTAACTTCACAAGGTGTTTGAAAGGATTAAATGGAATTTGCACAGTGCTTGGTACACAGTATGTGCTTAATAAATGCCGTACAGTTGTTACTCTGCTTGCTTTAAATAAATTCGCTCTGCGACGCTACTTCCTGAGTAGAGATTTTAGCTTGTCTCTGACTCTTTGGAACCATCGGGTTCCGTTCTGTTTGGACTTCTGCTTAAAAAGCACATCATCGCTGCCGCCATGTTCTCCACCATCACAGCAGATGACTCAAAAGCTTCTTCCTGTGGATTCAGAGTCTGTTTTTGGCCTCTGTCACCAGCTCTTAAGGCACTCTCTGCTGCTTATCCCCCTAACCCTCACTGTAAATTTTCAAGCAAGCTTCCCTGTTTCACTCACCCATCATTCCAGCAGCTCTTAGTCTCATCCTGAGATGCTGGTCTAGAGTAGACTGGAGTATCTCTTTCTGAACTCTTTTCTTAATCAGGCAACACCATGTGCAAGATAACTGGGCCTCCAAAGTTTCACTGTGATCTCTCTTTATAATATCTATGTAAGGGGCCCATAGTTCTCTACTCCTGCTTCCAAGAAATGTAAATTTTCCACATATATACTTCTGGCCTTCGGGAGAAAACCAAATAATTCACAAAACACGTTCCGAAGAGGTAATTTACTTCTTTGTTATTCTCTTGCTATGCATTTTGAGATAGCTACTTAACTTCTCTGCCTCTTAGTTTAGATACAAGTTTTAAATCTATAGGGAATTATTCTTTTGTAATTAAAAAACATTTACCATGTGTATTGAGCTGGCTCTAACACAGTCTCAACTTGGAATACTCCAGAGATGGAAAATTCCATGTTACAGACATCTTGATCAACAGAAAATCCTTTGTTAAAATGCTGCTGGTGCAAATATTTCTAGAGTATGCCTATCATCTTTTCTATCTTAGAAAACTACCTTTAGGGTTATATGACTTCATTTCAGGATCTATCATGCCTCAGGGTCATTTCAGTGCCCCAAAATATGGAAACGTAGTAAACTGACCTTCATCTGTATCATCTACTATCTCAAAAAAACCCCATAGAAAATATTTCTTCTAGAAAGCTCTGGCATTACCTTAATCTGTTGCAAGATATCTCTCACTCTTTAAATTCAAACACACTGAAACTTCTGGTTCAAAGGTAAATTTGTTTATTTGTTTTTAAATAACTGATGAAACCCTTTAAACTAAATAAAGCTTTGCTTCTGTTTGTATAAAATTAACTTCATTACTTAAGGGGTCCATATAGTTTTGTATGGTTATATGCTAAAGTTATTTCTCATGATTTTTGATATTCTGTTTTTCTACCTACCCGTTAATATTTTTAATTCCTGATCACTAGCCCAACTACCATAGATTGGCTGATCCAATTTAAATGAATAGCTGTAATTTAGGGGGGGAATGTCATTTTGTGAAAAATACGTATGAGATTGGGAAGTTAGTGGTGGTTTGATAAAGGAAAAAGGGCAGAATCAATAAACCCAGTAATGTACATGAGATGCTGAAGTAGGCAAGGAGCCAAGGAAGGCAGTGAGCTGGCATGTCACCACTCAGGGGCATCCGGTTTCAGCATTCACTCTTCATTCATGCTCCATGGAAGCAGGCAGGCAAGAAGAATTCATGTCATGCTCTCCATTCTGCTCTGAACCCCAGGGCTGCAGCTCTTTGATATGTTGTCTCACTGTGGGATTCTAAGGGTTCTAGAAAGAGTTACCTTTCGCTTGATCCAGTTCAGTTTCCAGTCTCAAGCTGGGAAAGTGAAATTCAGTCAGGGCTGCCACCCATTGGCAGTGTGCAGGAACCAACGCACTGCATCGCCTGCTACGGGAGCAGTTTTCCATACCAATCAGATTCCCCACTCCCCTACACCACCACCAGAAGCTAATGTTCAACTGCTTACATAGCCCATAAGAGCTCAAAAGCATTCTTGTGCTTTGCTGGGGCTCTTCATTAAAACGTATTCACTTCACTCGTCTGTGGACGGGAAGGTGGTGGAGAAAAGACTGCTTAAGTGTTCTGTGGAATTGTACTCTATGCTGCCTGACGTGGGTTGGAGTCGTGAGATTTGTATGTCACCTGCCTGGCTGAAGAGTCTTGCTGCACGTGTTCACTGCCTATGGATAAACCTGCCTCATTCATAACCACTGATCGCGGACAACCTTTGGACTCTTTCCACAGCTTGAAAACTCTTCTTTCCCTTGAAAACACCATGTCCTGTGTGACAGTATTTCGTGTTTTTATTTCCTAAAAGGAAACAAACAAACAACTTGTCCCTTAAAGAGAAAGTTCATGGAAGTTTTAATAAACAAGTTGATTAAAATTTAGAAGATTATTAAGTGCTCCTCTCTCTTCTCTGGAGTAGCTGTGAGCAGACTCCTGTTCATTAACCCCAAGTCTGTTATTTTTCCCTGCAGTGTCATGGAGCAGAAATAATAGACGGAAGCCAGGAGACCTGTATTTGGTCTCATCTGTATCCCAACTAAGACCAGGACTTCCGACTAGCTATTTCAGGGCTGTGCATCATATAGAAAGAGTATCCTGAGAATGAAATCCATTATACAAATGAAAAGTATAATTATCACAGTTCTTTGAAGATTTAACAGTTTTACTCTTTTGATGAGGCTAGTGTATAGAATGCCATGATAGATATCATTTTATATATTCCAGCATACATTGCAGTCTTTGGGGGCATTAAGACATGCATGAATGACACAGATTTGGTATCCAGTAGTGACTGCTCCTTCTACTTTCTCTGGTGGCTCAGACGGTAAAGCGTCTGCCTACAGTGAGGGAAATCCAGGTTCAATCCCTGGGTCGGGAAGATCCCCTGGAGAAGGAAATGGCAACCTACTCCCGGTATTCTTGCCTGGAGAATCCCATGGATGCAGGAGCCTGGTGGGCTACAGTCCATGGGGTCGCAAAGAGTCGGACACGACTGAGCGACTTCGCTTTCACTTTTCACTTTCAGTGATTTTCATCATCTCTTGCATGATAGCTCTAAAATCTGAATCAATAATGATTGTCTGGAAACCAGTAGCCAACAATATTGCAATTTCCAAGGTATTGCCTAGGGGTGCTGAAGGGCTGGCTGTAAGAGAGAGCTTACATGTGATTACAATACATAGAAAAGAAAGAAATTGAATTCCATTAAACCCAGGGGGAGAAGCCCATAGGATATAATCTGATTTGGGGGTTTCCCCCCAAAATTTATTCTTTTCTACAGTAGCACACTAGTAGATCTACCATGACCCAAAAAGAAATAAGGGCTATGGCCACATGTACAGGTCAGCATTTCTGTTTGGCAGTTCCTCCTTGAAGTGACCCCTTTAAGTGTCTGGGCGGTGTCCAGTGTTTACTCTTACAGACAGCGGAGATGAGCGAATTTGTCTTCTTCAGTCAAGGTCTCTCTGCTGAGAATTGGAACAAGGAGACACATTGCCACTTGCCTGTCTTTCAGAAAAATGAGTGCTGTGATAGCACGAATGTCCCGAGAGCTTTGCCTTGATGGAAGTGTATTTTTAATGATATGATTTTGGTACCCAGCCCTCTGTGGATAGCTTGGCATATGTCTTGTCATATTTAAACAGCATTGACTGATAAAGAGGCTGTTAATTGGCAGTTAGTGACTAGGCTGCAAGTCTTTGTTACCCAGCCTTTCAGCAAGCTGATCATTAACTAGGAGGAAGGGTTGGACCCAGAAGATTATTACTGTTATTAAGTGGGAAAAGAAATTAAAATTCTTCAAATTCCTTCTATATGAATCAGATGAGGATTTTAAAAATAGAGGGACAAAAGAGAAAAGATGGCTCATGTTACAATGGAGCCAGCATCTGTTTACAGCCCTGGTCTTTTCCTGTGTCTTGAAGAGCAAATGGTCATGACTATGGGAGAAAGGATGTATTTCCAAAATCTCACTGCTTCATTCTCTACAACCTTACTTGTTGTTGTTCAGTTGTTCATTTGTGTTCAACTCTTTGCAACCCCATGGACTGCAGCATGCCAGGCTTCCCTGTCCTTCACCATCTCTCTGAGTTTGCACTGACTCATGTCCATTGAGTCAATGATTCCAACCAACCATCTCACCCTTTGTCACCCTCTTCTCCTCCTGCCCTCAATCTTTCCTGGCACCAGGGTTTTTTTCCAGTGAGTCAGTTCTTCACATCACTCACTGCTTTGACAGTAATCTAAAATCAGACATTTTAAACTATTCTTCAATGCTTTCCAGAGAATACAGTTCCTAAAATTTTCAGAGGAAATCATTTTGTCTGGATGCCATGCAGTTTCTTAAACAGGCTTTGAATAATTTTTTTTAATGAAAATGTGACTAAAAGCAGTATGATTGCATATCTTATTATATAAAATTGTAATAGTATCATGTGTGTGTTTAGAATTAGCTTTTTTCATAAGTCATATTTTATTGAATATGCTGATTAAGTCTTTAGCACCCACCTTGAGAAAAAAGTGTGAATTCTGATGCAATTCTTGATTCATTCTATGACCTTTGAGACTTTGCCTCTTCAGTAATCTCCTCATCATCTTTCTAATGCAAAAAGAAAATAAAAATGATCTGATGGGGTGCCATGAGTCTTGGCAATTACAACTTCACATGAAAATTGTCTCTTGAAAGAAAAATATTACTCTGCCTTTTAATAAAAGGATACAGTTAAGCCCTCAAACCTCTTGCCTTCAAATATATTAATGTCTTCTATAAAATATGAAAATGGATTCTTGTTTATTTGAAAGAACCAAAGCAAGAGCCAAAAACATTTCTACTCATAAATTGGTTGATGAATATTAACTATTCCCCACATTGGCTCTAACTAATGAAAACAAGAAAATAGTAGGTATGATGTGCTTTTGCTTATTACTCTGTTGATTTAGTCCTGGGTTCTGTTCTATGCCCTTAGTCTTATTGCCTTTTCTCGGTTGCTTGATGCATTAAGGTTTGGAAATGCCCGTGTTTTAGCTAGGGGGCCGGGATTCGTGGGTTTACCTCTTGCCTCTGAAGACTAGAGAAAGCAACTGCGTTGTTTGGAAATCTCTTTAAATTAGGTTTCAAAGGTAGTTGGTTTATTTTTGCACATCTTTTTTTTTTTTCCTTCCAAAGATTAGGACTGGATTTTAGAAGGTTCTTTTAGCTACTTTAAAAAGCGAAATGTATCCCTGTATCAAATAGGACTGAAGGAGATGTGCTGCAGTGTTTGAAGGCAAGAGCATCTGATCTCCAAAGAATCAGAAAATCTCTTCTCTAGTTGTATTTGTAGGTACTTTTTGTTATGTTGCTTTAAAAAAAAAAAAACAAACAGGTAAAGCTCAAATGAGCACAGCGAGGTCCAGATGGTGTTTAAAGCTGCCCAAGTTTCTTTTATGTAACTTTCCCTTCCAAAGTGTGTTCCAGCTGGGAATCTATTGGGCTGTTGAAACTAACTTTGTCCCTTTTATGTTTCTGTTATTCTAACACACATACACACGCGCGCGCGCTCACACACATACAGACCCACACACAGGCGCGAACATGGCCCTTCCAGATGTATGGCATTTCATTGCATGCAATGGGGCTAAAAAGATCTCTGCAGGGCTTTATTAACTGTCTCTCAGGCTAAACATTTTATTCAGTCAAGAATTTTGCAGGGTGAATTTCAAAACAGAGAGCAGGATTCTGACCCACAGACAGGAACTCTTTGTAAGGCACCCACCTTCTCCTGGAGGCCTTTCTTAAGAAGAGGTGGAAGCAAGCATTTCTATTCATCTCAAGTGCATACAGCAAAGGCCTCAGTCAGCTGTGTCCCCAGCAGTGAAAATTAGCTTAGTGTAGCAGTTTCTTTAAATGCCTGGAACATATATTTCTTCTGAAATTAAACAAATAGCATGTGCTAGCTTTTGTGTAAAAAGACCCCTTTGTCAGAGCACTGTTAGTATATATTTGCTTTGACTTATTTGTCAAGAAACAGAGGTGAGTTTTCCTGGAGCCCCCTAACTTTAATACCCAGTTTCTCCACACTCACCCTGTGCTCCAACCAAACCAGATCCGTCTCTTATTCCCATCCCCTCCTCTCTGCTTTCATGTTTCTAGGCATTGATTTGTGCCATCCACGTGGACTGTCTATTCCCACCTTTGCCCACTATTATCCTCTCAAAGCCAAACCTAAAGACCGTCATCTCCATGAATTCCTCCCTGCCATTCCCATCAGCATTTATGACCTGGTCCTCAGAGCCCTTTTCTTCCTTCTTGCCATTATTTAACATTTATCCCAGACACGTTCCTTATGATCAGGTTCTTGAGGACTGAGATCATTTCAGGTGTCTTTTCTCAATTCAAAGGACTCTCTTCCTAGATAAATTCAGTGGATCCCCTTGGCGTCCTTAGCATCATCTGCTGAACAATCTACTTACCTCTTAAAAATGATTGAAACACTGTGAGACTACTGAGTCAATAGCCACTACCCAAGAGCCCTGGTGACCTGAAGGCCAGCTGCATGCCCCTTAGCGGACTCTCCTCTGCCCACAGCACAAAGCAGAGGGAGGCCTGGAACAGACCAAGCTGCCAGTACCCAGCTCCAGTGCTATGACCACTGTCTGTTCTGAGGAATCAGTTCTCCCGCTGCACTGATTGTTAAAAACTGATGTCAAATTTAATATTACTCCTACTGATATTATTACAACCAGTGCGGCACCTACAGGAGACAGTTAAAGCCACATACTGTTTGTGGAGTTGTGTCTCCCATTCACTTCTGCGGAGAACAATCTCGTGCTCTGAATAAGGACTGGGGATCCTTGAGCATTTTCCCAGTATAGCTGCAAAAGTAATAGAATTGCTACCCAAGCTTAAAATACAGCTAGAGCCATAGATATAGCCTATGATAAGTATAGAGATAAACTTGTTTCACTGAGGAGTAACTAGGGAATTAGATTCCATTTGGACCTCTAGGTGATGAACAATTGGAAGCCTATTAAAACTATTTTAAATGCAAGCATTTATTGCCTTTTCCTGTAAGATATAACTTATGTGGGAAAGAGTCTTGCCCAGTGTTTTCCTGGCTATACCGCCTATGAAGATGTTTAAAACCTGAAGTGTATTTATTCTGCATTTAACGATGTTTAGAGACTGCCTTGTGTGTTAATGTGTGCTCTGTGACTAGGACCATATCAATGGTCTCCCCCTGCATGCATTAATGTGTGCGTTGGAGGGTAAACTGTGTTAACGGTGCAGTGTTCAAGGAAGATTTATCTAAGAAAGAACAGTCTGGTGCATTAATGTGAATATTCAAAGATAGATGTTTATCTTAATGGACTCAGAGGTACTTACAAACAGCGTAATTGCTGCAGTCATTTTAGAGGGCATTTATTCAGAGCGATTGCACTTCCTCTTTCTTTTATATAAAGAATTCTACTGAAACGTTTAAGTGACAACAGGACTCGTGTGGCCAAAGAGCCCTAGGTTGGTTTTTCCTGGGCTCTGCTCACTCAAGCCGATTTGGAATGATGAGAAGCAAGACCCAAATCTCTTTGAGGGACACTTACTGGACTTTTTGCAAAAACTAGTCTATTAAAATTTTAAGTTGTCCCAATTTCCAGAATGCTACATGATATTTGACTTACTTTAAGCCTACAGTCCTACAAATAAGGAATTGACTCCTTGGTACGTGGTTGTAGAATGGCAAGATGGGTTCTTTAGGGTCTTGTTTGGACCAAAGGAATACTTTGTATCTTGAAAGCCAATATAGTCTTCCAGAGAAACTCCTGTTCTTGAGGAACAACTTAGAAAGGTATTGCTGTCTCTGACACCTCCAAAGGTGAGAATTAATGATAATCTGACAAGGATGGGGAACAGACCGCCTCTCCATCCCTCTTCCACTCTTCAAACCTGACTCTTGGCTTGCCCAATTCTGTTTAAGTCAGCAGACATTCCCTGAGTATCTCCTTTTCATTGAAAGATCTATTATGCACCTAAGCTCCAGTCCAGTGCGGTAAGAGTCCTGTGGGTGATTTCAAACTAATAATAAATAATATCACAATATTAACAGCACATCACAAAGTAGTAACATCTCTGAGTCACTGATACCTATTTCAAGCCACATAATAATAGCATGAGGTAGATGTCCTCTCAGATTTACAGAAGAGGAAACTGGAAGGCAGAGCCCTTTATAGTCATCCTGGCCTCTCTCCCCAGGGGCCGAACTGATTCTTTCAGACCCCAAACACGATACTCTTTCCTGATATTATAGCTGGTTATAGATGACACCCCTTCCTTCTCTCAAGTAGCAATTAAGCAGAAGGGAATGTAAACCAGATATGCATTAATAAGTCAGAATGTAATAAATATGTTCAGTGAGATTTTAAGAAAGTACTGAGTTATCATGCTAGAGTATTTTATTTTTCAGCCATAGGATCAGGGCAAAGCTGCATGCAAAATGAATTTGGGCTGGGCTCTAAAGAAGGTTATATAGAAGTTTACCAGCTTTAAGTGGAATGAAATGCAAATAGAGCTGGGGAAGCAGTGATAGAAGCCAGAACATTGTCAGGAACTTATCAGACTTGTTTAAGGCCTGGCAAACATTTATTTAATAGTCAGAATGTAGAAGTACTCATGGGACAGATGGTAGCAAATACAGTGCTACAGAGTTACTTTGGGGCCCAGAGGTGGAGGATCTTGAATGAAAAAGATAATTAAGTTTAGACTTTATTTGATAAGCGGTGGGATAGATTTGGACCAGGAGAGTGGCATGTTGAAAGCCTTGTTTTTAATCTAGTGACACTTTGGAGGGTTTGTTGAAGAGACAAGGGGCAGGGGGTCTGGTTAAAGAATCTCAAGATTCATCCAGGTAAGCAGCCAAGCCAGTAGGAATGAAAAGCAGTGTGACATTTAAAATATTAGAGATGGGCTTTCCTGGACATGGTGCCTGGAGGTGTCATGCTGAGCAGGGAAGACTCAAAGATGAGTCTGAGGGTTTGGGCTCCTTCCTGGAAAGCAATGACACGAAAATCAGAGGCAAGAAAGGCAGACGTGGGAGGAACTGATCAGTTCAGTCTGGGATATGTTGATTGCAGATACTCACAAGATTTTCAATTGAAAATATTGCTAAGGTAAAATGTTTCTCTCTCCTTACCCAACATTAGAATGAGCTCTCCTCTTTTGAATCCCTTTTGGAATCTCATCAGACCACAGAATTGGCATATTGAAGAGTACTGTAATTACTATGGCAATTTCCAGGTTCCGATCCTGGATATTATTAAAATGCCCCCCCACCCCCGCCCCGCACCGGTGAGTTGTTGCTTAGTCGCTCAGTCGTGTCCAACTCTGCAACCCCAGGGACTGTAGCCTGCCAGGGCTCCTCTGTCCATGGGGGTTCTCCAGGCAAGAATACTGGAGTGGGTTGCCGTGCCCTCCTCCATGGGATCTTCCCACCCCAGGGATGGAACCCAGGTCTCTCACCTTGCAGGCGGGTTCTTTACCAGCT
Organism: Oryx dammah; assembly: GCF_014754425.2. Lineage (NCBI taxonomy): Eukaryota > Metazoa > Chordata > Mammalia > Artiodactyla > Bovidae > Oryx > Oryx dammah. The sequence goes on along the minus strand of NW_024070210.1, from coordinate 11,911,988 downwards.
GAGCCACCAGGGAGCAGAAGCAGAGACCCCCTCACAGGGTGCTCTGCGTCATCTCCATCTCTGGCTATCTGTTCTCTGTGGTTTGCTCTCTCTGTTACGATTGTGTTCAGCCTCTAGTTAGGGCTTCCCTGGTGGCTTAGTGGTAAAGAACCTGCTTGCCAGTGGGTTTGATCGCTGGGTGGGGAAGATCCCCTGGAGAAGGAAATGGCAACCCAGTCCAATTTTCTTGCCTGGGAAATCCCATGGACAGAGAGCCCGGCAGGCTACAGTCCATAGGGTCACAAAAGACTTGGACACAACTTAGCAACTAAACAGCTACAATGAAAACAAACATTTAACCTGAAGTGACTGAAGAGGAGATAAATTTTCTCACTTAACCAGAATTCTGGAGTCTAGAAGGTGGAAAACTGCTTGTTTGGACTCATATCACAGATCTGACAATATATGAGTCAGTTCCTCTGTTCCTTCTCCTGTCTCTTGTGCTTGCCACCTCATGGCTGCTGCAGCTCCAAACATCCCATCCAAACTCAAGGAAGAGGGGAAAGCAGTTGGCCTAGCCAAGTCACCATCTTTTTTTTTTTTTTAATTTAATTTATTTACTTTAATTGGAGGCTAATTACTTTACAATATTGTAATGGTTTTTGCCAGACATTGACATGAATCAGCCATGGGTGTACATGTGAAAGTCATTCTCTTTTATTAGGAATAAGAATAAGCATTTCCTGAACTCCTCAAAGACTTGCTTTATCCTCACTTTGTCCTGATCAATGCCATATGGCCACCACTAGTTGCAAAGGAGGCTTGCTTAGGCTGGTGACATTGCTGCTAGCCCTGGAACGGAGGAAAAGTGGAACAGGTATTGATTATGTCTCCAATACTTGTCTTTGACGATACACGGTAAAATACTTTGAGGGCAGGGATTGTGTTCCCTCAGCCCTCTCCCACCAAGAGCCCCTAGTGGCCTCCTCCTCACCAGGCACTTTTCTGGATATATAGGGGTCTGGAATGGAAAGTGTTTGAGAAACCAACCCTGGTCTAGTATGCTAAGAGTTCCTTTTGTGTTTTTGTTCCTCTGAGCAGCCTTAGGAAAGTAGGAGCTTCTGGAAAAATGTTAAAGAAGCTGTTTTTCAGTAACTTTCAAAAAAAAAGAGAGAGAGAGAGAAGGAAGTGAAAAGATGCCATGCTAGGAGGAAATCTATGCTGCTGCAAAAATAGAATAGGGCTCAAGTGCCTCCTTCAGTAATGAATGCATGAAAAGAAGCTTCTTAAATTATAAATGTGGATTCTCTTGTTTATTGTCCAGTAATCCTGTTCTATTGATTTCTGTTTATTTCCAATCACCTAGAATCAGAAGCTGTGTTGCTTAGAGATCTTGATCCCTAAAAGATTGTCATTAAAGCTACTCTGCTGTATTTTGCCGTTTATTTTCTGCTCGAAGTGATTGAATCAATACAAATACAGACAAAACACTTTTTCCTTTGCTCCCTAGAAGACTAAGGGGGGAAAACCTACAGAAAAGCTAAATAAAGATGCTTGGATAAAAAAGACATCCTGTCAAATGACATATTGATTTCTTTCAAAGAGGCCAAGTGTAAATTAAAAATATTCTTCTGACACAGTTTTTACAGATGCCACTGACTCAGCAGAGTCAGGACTTACTGATTTTCTCTTCTGAGAGGGCCAGGTTGGAAGGGCAGCGCACTCTTCCTAGGACCGGCCATCTCCCCAGGATCTCAGAGGGAAGTCCGCCTCAGGCGGTGCGAGCAGAATTCCCCGGTTCTGTCTGATCCATTCTCGGTTCTGGTTTTGAAACCCACCACTGCCTCTGTCTATGTTCAAAGAGGTAAAAACTTTCCAAAAATTGTGCTAACATGGTTCTATTTTCAGATGGTTGCATTGAAACTCTTCTCAGAATTGGGAAGAAATGGGAATAACCAAGGCATGGGACTTACAATGGGATATTATTCGGAATGTTATTAAACACTGGTCTAGAAAGATCTGGAGGAGAGGAGAGGCAGGAAGCAAGGACCGTAGAGGAGCCGGCCCAGGGTAGGAGCTGTCCCAGTACAGGAGCCATCCTAGCAAGAGTCCTTTCTCCCAAAGTACTGTGGAGAGAATCAGGCTAGTCTTAACCACCCCACAGTCATGAGGCCAGGAGTAAAGGCACAAGTGATCCAGCAGCATAAACTATTTGTTATCATTTGAATTTCTGAAAACCACCTCAGACCTCTTTGGCCTGTTCGAAAACATTTTGCAGAATTGTTCTCAGGGGCAGCTGTGAAATCCACAGGAACCAGTGTAAAGTAAGAAAGAAGGAAGAAATATTAAGGGATGAATTCAATAAAAATGTTGGATTCATTTTAGTCCCACCCAGGAGGGGTCCACAGACTCTTGTGCTTGTGTCAGAGGCTGTCTGTGTAGATGGGGTGGCTGGCACAGGGGTGGACCCACATATGCATCCCATCTGCTTGTGTACATGCTCCCTTCTCCTGTTGAACTTATGAAACACAAATTCAAGAATAAAGTGGTTCAGGATTTCAAGATGGTGAAAGCAGAGCATTAAACCAAACACAAAGTCCTTGCAAGCACAGACCCCTATGTGACTACATAGGTCTCAGGCCTGGTTATGTTTGGTCCCCAGCATTTGGCTGTTGCCTCGTTCCTTTCTCTTCTGCTTAGCTGGCATGCCTCAGTTCATAGTAAGACTGAAAACGGCGAGCCACTGCTGCTTGCTCTGGACTGAATGGCTATGTTATGTCTTTTTTCAGACTTGCTGACCAAAATCTAAGACTGGCTTTGTTCTGTGTCTCCTTGCTATCCTTTAATGTTAGGGCTTATTAAGTCTTCTAAGCTGTGCTCTCAACCTGCCAGAAGGGTCACGTCTCCTGTGTTCAGTGATAAGGTTAAGCAACGAAAAAGAGGGCCAAGAGGAAGATGAGTTCACAAAGAAATATGACTTTACTTTTCCTTGTTTTTTCCCCCAAAACCCATTCCTTCTTCCTGAATTGTAGAGCAAGAAAGAATAAACATGGATAAATGACTCATACCATCAAAACACAGTGATGCTCTCCAGAACCCAGACTATTCAGAATTTCAACATCCATTGACTGAGTGCCTATGTCACTGTGGGTCATGTTAATATTTGGCCTTGGTCCCTCACCCTCTAAAAACAGATGCTTGATTTTGGTATTATCATTAGGATAAAGACCTCAGCTTAGAAATTAATCTCCAACTCAAAAAAAAAAAAAAAGAGAGAGAGAGAAAGGCAAGGGAATAAGATGAGCAAGCAGGAAACATAGGTTAGGTCATTGGAAAGTGAAAGTCTCTCAGTCGTGTCTGACTCTTTGCAACCCCCCTCAGGCTCTTCTGTCCATGGAATTCTCCAGGCAAGAATACTGGCATGTGTAGCCATTCTCTTCTCCAGGGGATCTTCCCAACCCAAGGATCAAACTCAGGTCTCCTGCATTGCAGGCAGATTCTTTACCATCTGAGCCAGCAGGGAAGCCCTAGGTCTTTGGAGCTTGAGCTCCAGTTGTTGGCATTCCTTTGTCATGGTTAGACCCTCCGTACTCCAAACAAGGTTTGTGGTGAAAGCCGGAAGAGTTTACAGAGGAACACAGCCAAGCCTTTCTGATTAGCAGTCCTGGAGAGGGCTGCACCAATAAGAAAAGCATCCATTAAAGCCAGACCTTTGTATGTACATAATCAATAGGCTCTTGATCTAGATTCCTGAAGATGTGTCTGGTTGGGTAGGTGTGGTTTTTTTTTTTTTTTTTCCCCTGCCTTCTAAATAATATGTAATTTCTCTGGGCCAAGAAATAAATTGAAAGGATTTAGAGGGATTTGCTTATCAGTGAAACACCACGTAGCATTACATTCCTCCTGCTTTGGGGAAGGTACATTGAAGTTTGGTTAATCTTCTGTGGTTCAATACTCCTCTTCCCCCTGTCAGGCTGCCTTGAACAACAGATAGATTAATCCCCCTTTACCCACTCTCTTCTCCCTCCTCCCTCTCCTCTCTCTTGATCCACCCTTTTTTTGAGCAGATGGAAGAAAAATCTTAAAACTGAAAAGAAAAAGGAAAAAAAAAAGGAAAAAAAAAAGATATTACATCACATTTATTTATATAATCCTACAGGACTTCAAGGATAGAAATAAAGGACTCCAATCTTTGGCACAATGTTTGGCTGAGCTTAGCTTGGTTTTTTTATACTGTTAATTAAATCTTGAGTCTACAAAGGGATTTCCTTAAAGGTTAATTCATTAGAACAATTTATTATAAATCATGTCATTCTTTATTCTGCTCCAATATGTGTGTGGAGTGGGGCAGGGGGAAGGAGCAATGTGGAGGCTATTGACAGTGGGCAGAGTTTAAAGGGAAGCTGGTGATACCTTGGCTTGGATTCCTATACAATCTACCATCTTTAATGATAATGAATAACTAATAAATGTTTTGCAGTAAATGCCATTGATGAGTCTCATATTAATTTCCAGGTTTGTGTTATAGTTGATGGTTTAGCATCGCTCAGTGTGTTCTCGCTGGGCCTGGCTCCCGTCCTTGCAGTTTGTAAACTCCACGAGGACAGAGACTGGCTCAGTCTAGCCCCTCAGCACAGTGACTGGCACATGATAGGCTGTGGGTCAATGTTTGCTGAGGGAAGACTGATTGAATGAGCAAATACATACATCTATAAAATCGAATAGCCAGAAAACTGAGGGTTTTGTTGGTTTGTTGCTTGCTTCTATTTTTTTATATTCAGTTTTCTGACAGAGCTTAGTTTTAATTAACTAATTTGGTCATGCTGAATTCAATGTCTGTAGCCCAGGGCAATTCTCTTAAAACCTTCTCATTCTAAGGAAATATGAGGCAAGTAAAATATGTGTGTAGTCGTATCTTACTTGGCAAGGGGTTATCTCCAGATAGAGAAAAGAAAGTAATATCTTGAAAAACCACAATGACATGAACTCCAGAAGACTTTTAAAAAATTTAGTGTTGTTCCCGTTATATGTAAAATGGATAACCAACAAGGACCTATTGTATGGCACAGAGAACTCTGCTCAAGGTTATGTGCCAGCCTGGATGGTAGGGAGGTTTGGGGGAGAATGGATGCATGTTTGTGTATCCCTGAGACCCTTTGTTGTTCACCTGAAACTATCACAACACTGTTAAGCAGCTATACCCCAAGACAAAAGAAAAAATTTAAAGTTTGAAAAAAATAAAAGAAAACTCAGTGTGGTTCCAATAAAGATACCTACACAGAGGTGGGGCTCAAGGGTTATTCAGAAAGTGTCCTCTCCAGGCTGAACTTTGTCCTTTTGTTTTCATTTTTCTGAACCTGCCTCATGACATGCCCCTGTCTTTTACACTTGAGTATGCAAGGAGACCCAACCAATCCATTCTGAAGGAGATGAGCCCTGGGATTTCTTTGGAAGGAATGATGCTAAAGCTGAAACTCCAGTACTTTGGCCACCTCATGTGAAGACTTGACTCATTGGAAAAGACTCTGATGCTGGGAGGGATTGGGGGCAGGAGGAGAAGGGGACAAGAGAGGATGAGATGGCTGGATGGCATCACGGACTCGATGGACGTGAGTCTGAGTGAACTCCGGGAGTTGGTGATGGACAGGAAGGCCTGGCGTGCTGCGATTCATGGAGTCGCAGAGTCGGACACGACTGAGCGACTGAACTGAGCTGACTGATGACAAGTTCAAATGCTGTATTTCGGTTTCTCATAATGGTATTGGTTGCTTCTTTTGAAGATGACTATAAAAAGGATGTTAAGAATAAAGTGAGGATATAGGGACTTCTCTGGGGGTCCAGTGGTTGAGACTTTGCCTTCCAGTGCAGAGGGTGTGTGTTTGATCCCTGTTCAGGGAAATAAGATCCCACATGCCTCCTGGCCAAAAAAACCAAAACATTAAACAGAACCAATATTGTAACCTATTCAACAAAGACTTCACAAATGGTCCACATCAAAAAACTCTTTAAAAAATAAAGTGAGGCAGAGGTAATCATGCCCATACAATCTTACCATGCTTTAAGGACTATTTTAGGATTGGGTTTGAACTGAAGGAAGTGGTGGGGTTGATGGTGAAGAAAAGAGGGATGAGATAATCACTTCTAACAAATTTGCCCAAGTTCCAGGGTTTTACCTTTGGTGCAGTCTAAAGTCCTCCAGTAGCTTGTGTGTGTGATGGGGAAGGGGTATGTACTGGCATTGCTCAAAGGTTGAGCTATGCAGTGGCAACAATTTGATGGAGAATAGCTTAGTAAATACATTTAAATTGAGGTGGTCAAAGTTTTCAAATATCATTAAAGATTATTGATTGATCTAGAGTTCTTATTTAATTAAAAGTATCCCAGAGATTCTTTTTTTTTTTTTTAAATAGAGTGAGACCTTCTGTCATATGAGGTACTGAGCTCCAGCTCCATCTCAGAGTGGAAGTATGGAGACAAGAAAACTAAACCACCAAGCATCTGAAGGAATTTAATTCTTTTTAGCATGAAGCAGCTGCAGAGATGTATGGCTGTTTTCTGTGGGACTTCAGAATATTTATGGGCCTTTCTCTTTTCCTTTTTGACTGGAAGAAAAGCGATCATCATTCTTGAGTGCGTTATTTATAATTTCATAAAGCTGTTCTGTGGCAGGACTTATTTTATCTTGCATTTAATCTCGGTCAAATAACCGTGCTTCCAAGGAGCTGGGTGGAAAAAAATGATTATTTCCGCCCCCCCACCCACCACCACCAAATGATTAGCTTATTCTCAGTAAAAGATAAAGAGCTAAAGGCTGGAATTTTGACATCACAAATAGGTACCTGGGCAGTAAGGAGGGAGAAGAGTGAAACTCTCTTAAACTGTTCAGACCATGGCAGCAGATATTTTTCTCAGTGCCAAATAATGGGTAACAATGAAGAATAGTGTAGAACCATCCTTATACTGAGATAAGGTAGAGCCTTTCAGAGTAAATAATTAGAAGCTGGTGATTATAGAAACAATAACTCATTGGTGGAAAATGAAAAGCCAGGCTTGTGAAACTGAGGGAATTGAAAGTAAATATACCTATAAATCTACTTGGGTGGACAGAGTTTTGAGCTTTCTTCTGTCCCAGTTTATTCTAAGGTAATTTCAATAAACATTGGTGGGGCGGGGGGGGCGCGAATATAAATGCAATAAAAAATCTTTCAGGAAAGGAATAAAGAGGGCTCCTGCCAGAGAGATATTTTATTGAAAGTTATTATAATACCTATCTTTAGTTTTATGAGTCCTAATACAAAACCAAGTAATTTCAACATGTGGATTAAAAATATGAAATACATATTTTAAAACTGGGTAGTGTGAATTATTATTTTTAATATAGGACTTGGCTAATATATTGGGACAGAAGTATATTTTCCTCCCCTTGAGAAGGTGAGTAAAGGTCCTTCATCTGCATAGTGGTGGGGGTGGGGGTGCAGACTCAGACCTGTGTTCTGAAACCACGTGTATCCGCTCCCTAAGGAAATGTGACGGATGACACCGGTGAGGTATGGGGAGGGGAAGAAGGAGAGGAGTCTGGGAGGGCAGGATATTAAATTCACACTTATTATCCAAGTTTGCAAGAACAGCGCGATAACTCAGGGAGCTGTCATCCTGTCATCCTAGGACGCCTCTTCACTCTAGTCGTCCTGTACTACTCCTGGGTATACAAATAAACTGTGCTTTTTCATGTCGCTGAGCCTTTGCAAAGACTGTCGATTTCACCTAGGATGCCCTTCTCCTCCCCAAAGCTCTCAGCTTTCCCCTGCTTCACTGCTGCCTGTCCCTGAGGGCTCATTTCCACATCCTCCTTGGCCTAGGAGCTCTCTCTCTTCCCCTGCAATCTGCTCCCTTAGTACCTGCTGCTGACTCTTGTCAAAGCATTCAGTTTGCTCTGTCAGGATTACCCGTTTACCAGACAGGCTCTTCAGAGACTGTGAATTCCCAGGGCGAAAGAACTGCTTTGTCTATCGTTTTATCCCTCCTGGTACAATGCTTGACACATAGGTGTTCAATAGATATTTATTAAATGGCATGAATATTAATAAATGATATATTAAAAATGATACTGCTAATATATACTGTATTAATGTATTATATATAATATAGCAATAAAATATATTAATCAGGTATTAATGAAGGAATGAGTGAATGAATGGAAAAGCACCTTGATGATATAGTTACATATCGCTGAATGTGGATCTAATCACTCGGCCACTGAAAAACAGACCAGGGACTGCTTATGGATCTTCTAGTCTTCCTTGAATGATTTACAGATAATGTTGATATTTGACATATAGGAACCCCAGCATGTAAACACTTTAAGCTTAGCCATTGGGAATTATGAGAGTTTCAGACAATCATTGCGAGGAGAAAAAATGTTAAGATGACACGCAAGGCACCCTGATGAACATTTCTCACACAAGGACACAAATAGAGAAAGTTCCTAAGGCAATACTGCTATTTGGGAAGTGTGAATGGTGGGCAGTTAGAAATAGCAGATGTCTTTAAAATGTCTCTACCCTTGGTTATTATGAGTACTGAAAATTAATATGTGTTAACTGCTTAGCACAAAGCCTGAATATAGCAAGTGTTTAAGTAGTAAATTAATAGGCCTGATTTTAGAGGGTTCAAATATCTTTTTCCTCTCAAGAGTACTAACTGCTCTTCTTTCTAAGGAATTATGAATATTAATGAAAATTGACTGTGATTGTAAGAAAACAGATACACTCACCAACACACACACACACTCTCTCTCTCTCTCACACACACACACATACACACACACACACACATACACACACACAGCCTAGGGCTACTGCATTTTATTTAAGGAAAAAAGTCCATAGTTCCATTCTAAAAACCTGTGATAGGTGTATCCAGAGTCTGTGAAATATTGCAATAGTCAAAGGTACTCCACCACCCATGGGAACCAATAGTTAAAGAAATGTGCCTTTTCTTCCAAGGATAAGAGTCAGACCCTGCATTCACTTATAACTGGGGAAAGGTACAGATAAGAACTATTAAAAGCTCCTAAAAGCCTTGAGTTTTCTGAGAGTAATTTTGAATCAAGTAGACATTACTTTAGGATGTGATCCTAAGGGTATATCCAAAAGACTTTGTTTGTCATTTTTGCTGTTGTTTTCAGGTAGCAGAGACAGAAGTAGTTTTTTTTTTTTTTTTTTTTAATTCCTAAATAAAGTGATCTTAATCCTGCCTTTTGCAAATCAAAGCTTGCTGCCCCTGGCAGAGCAAGCATTTCTGAAACTGCATGGTGTTCTGTGGCAGGCACGGCTGTATCCAATGCCAGGTTCTCCAGATAAACATTGTTTTCCACAATGGGCAAGGAAGGGGTTGAGATATTTGTAATTGCTTTGGGAATTTCAGTGGCTATGGCCATAAATGGTGATGGTGAAGTTTGAGAGACAGAAAGAAAGGGTTGAATTCATATAAGACCCTTGCAGAATGTCAGGACCTACAGCCCTTGGAAACTGATCTCATCTTCCAATAAACTTTTAGTTTCTTGGCATGCTCTTCAGTATATTTTTCTTTATTCAGTCTTCATGGCTGATCCAACCAGAAATGGTGTTTGTATTACTAGTGGAGGTCAGGAATTATCAACAAGGAAGAGCAGTTCTAATGGGGGATAAATCTGTAAAGATAGAATGCAAAGGCAGATAGCAAATCTATGTAAATTAGGAGTAGCGACCAGTTTCCTTGTTCCTGTTGATAGGTTGATTGAGTTAGCTAGTTTTAGTGTTTATTGAGCATGTACCATATGCCAGAAACAGAGTCTCACTTTTAACATTACTTTTAAATCACATGCCCAGGTAATGACAAAAGGCTCTATTCATCCCAGTTTAGAGATAAAAGTAACTGAGGCCTGAAGAGGGGAAGTAACTGGCTCTCCCAACTCACAGACTGTATGTTTAGGAGCTGGGATTTTCCAGCTATACTGTCTAGAGGCAGACCCACTCTTCACTGTCTGTCGTCTCTCGTTCTTAGACACCATGCATAGGAGCTTCTGGCAAAATGTCCTTCTGTTGCCTGGGAGGAACATTGTTCTCATCCATACACATATTAAAAAAAAAAAAATCTCTGGGAAGAGGGGCATGGCCAGTTCACTTCACTGAAAGAAGAGGAGTGAGGATATGGATGAGCATAGGTGTGGGGCCTGCCCTGGGGGTTAGGGGCCCATTGTGGGCACAGAAATGGAGGTAGTGATGGAGAAGGGGAGTAGGGGCTGGGGCCAGTGGCACTCAGACCACAGAGGGGAGAATTTTTGTAGTATTGGAAGAGGCTGGGGGCCTGTTTAAGTGCTGTGGGCCCTTGGCAGGTCACAAGCCATTTCCATATTTAAGAGGAGGCTAAGAGGAAAGTGGGAAATAGTCTTCAACTGCAGAGCCTAGTACTTATCTTAAAAACCAAACAAAAACAAAAAAACAACTTTGCATTGTTTTTTGGCTGATAAAAATTCAGATAGTTTTTACAATGTTAAAGATTCCCCTAATATGTTAACACCTTTTTGGTTTCTCTTGAAGTTTTGCATTCTTTTCGTACATTTGCTCAGTGGCCTTTTTAAACTTTATTACCTGGCCTTCAATTCTTAAGGTAAATTTGCTAGATTTCCATTAACTCAGCAGTTTTCATTCATTTCCAGTGACCAAAGCTAGTTAAGCCCTATATGGGCCATTCTGTAAGGTCCTTATAAACAAGTCACCAACAATTAATTTCCGATTGATTACATGTTAGAAATGTATTCTCAACCTTAAGGAGATTTTTAGGCCATTCTCCCTCAAGTGCTCTTTTCCATAAAATTTTAATATCAGGTATACAGTGTATTTGTTTAAGAACTGTGGGCCCTTGGCAGGTCACAAGCCATTTCCATATTTAAGATCCTCCCCCTTTTGCCCACAACAATTATTGCTGAGTGGTGTCATCCCCATAGAAAATTCATGCCTTAGAACTATCAGTGATTGTGTTATCATTGTTGTTTAGTCACTCAGCCATGTTTGACTCTGTGACCCCATGGACGGCAGCACGTCAGGCTTCCCTGTCCTTCACTGTCTCCCAGAGTTTCCTCAGACTCATGTCCATTGAATCTGTGCTTGCTATCTAACCATCTCATCCTCTGTCGTCCCCTTTTCTTCCTGCCTTTAATCTTTCCCAGCATCAGGGTCTTTTTCCAATGAGTTGGCTCTTTGCATCAGATGGCCAAAGTAGTGGAACTTCAGCTTCAGCATCAGTCCTTCCAATGAATATTCAGAGTTGATTTCCTTTAGCATTGACTGGTTTGATCTCCTTGCAGTCCCAGGGACTCTCAAGAGTCTTTTCTAACATCACAGTTCAAAAACATCAGTTCTCTGGAGCTCAACCTTCGTTATGGTCTAATTCACATCCATATGTGACTACTGGAAAAACCATAGCTGTGACTGTACTTTGCCAGCAAAGTGATGTTTCTGCTTTTCAATACACTGTCTGGGTTTGTCATCGCTATTCTTCCAAGGAGCAACTGTCTTTCAAGTTCACGACTGCAGTGAATCTGCAGCCCAAGAAAATAAAATCTGTCACTGTTTCCACTTTTTCCCCTTCTATTTGCCATGAAGTGGTAGGACTGGATGCCATGTTCTTCTTTTTTTGAATGTTGAGTTTTAAACCAGCTATTTCACTTTCATTCTTATCAAGTCTCTTTAGTTCCTCTTTGCTTTCTGCCGTTAGAATGGTATCATCTGCATGTCTGAGGTTGTTGATATTCCTCCTGGCAATCTGGTTCAAAACTGGTAAATGGGTCCATCAAGATGGTATATTGTCACCCTGCTTCTTTAACGTATATGCAGGGTACATCATGCAAAATGCCAGGCTGGATGAATCACGAGCTGCAATCAGGATTGCCGGGAGAAATGTGGCCTTTCCCTTATATCTACCTTTGCATCTGCACAGTTAATATTTATTCTCTTACCACCTCCTTCCCTAAATGACGGGAAAGGGACCTATACTGGCCCTATCACAGCCAGAAACTCCAGAGAGTGAGCTTATGATCTCTCTGACACGAAGAGTGATACTACAGGATACAAATGCCAGCATCAGTTGCTGGAAGTGAAATGCACATGTCGCTAGTGTCTAATTGAAAATAAAAATAGAATGTTTGCAAAACCTTTTTCTATTAACTATAAGGAGGAGAGCAGGGGTTGAAGTATCTCCTTGACAAGTGTAGAATAAAGATCAAGAACGTGGTTTAAGGCACCTCTCTGCCGCTGTCAATTAAGTGAAATCAATTACCTAATGTGGTTTTTCTACTGTGCTTTGCTGTGTTCAGCAATTCTATGCCTCCTATGTCTATTTCAAGAGGGACATTGTCTGAAAACACTAAGCATATGGGTTGTCATGCGTATTCATTTTCTAGGGCTGCCATAACAAAGGACCACAGACAGAGTGGCTTAAACCAGAGGGATTTATTTTCTCACAGCTCTAGAAGCCGGCATTCTGAAGTCGAGCTGTCAGGGGTCCAGTTTCTTCTGAGGCCTCTCCTCCTGTCTTCTTTCCCCTGTGCCTTCCCGTGGTCTCCCCTCTGTGTGTGTGTGTGTGTGTGTGTGTATGTTTGTGTCACAATCTCTTCTTTTTGTAAGGAGAGCAGTCATGTTGGATTTACTTACCCAAATGACCTCCTTTTAACTTCATTACCTCTTTAAAGACCCCATCTCCAAATACCAGTCACATTCTGAGGTACAAGGGGGTTAGAACTTCAACATACGAATTTGGGAGAGGACACAGTTCGGTCCATAGCATCCTGTAAGAAGGGGACGCAAGAAGCCTACAGGAGCTACAAATGCCAGTTTTAAAGAAGATGTATGTGTTCAGATCTTCACTATGTGTTTTACCAGCTGTGAGTCTTTTAGCAACTCACTTAACCTCTCTGAACTTCAGTTCTCTTTAAAAGTATAATAATTATCCCTGTCCCGAAGGCTCAGTGTGAGAATTGTGTCTAATTAATTAGTAATAACTATAACTAGTAAGCCTGTATATGTGTCTAGCAGAGCATCTGACTTGTAATTGCTTTTCCTCTTGAATATGGCTTGAGACTTCAGTGCCTTAGGAATAATAAGACTAGCAAGTCACTTAATACTATGAACATCAAGAAGTAGAAAGCAATGAGCATTTGTTGAACAAGTGCTATATTTTGAATACTCATGCACAAAAGTTTGGTTTTTAGACAAGAGCTGTAGATTAATGACTGATGGGTTGATTTAAAGAGTATTTATCGTGTGCGTAGTATATACCAGGTACAGAAAGTAGTCTTCTTATTTACTGTCTAGCAAGGGCCCTTCTCACTGACCATGCCCATAGTCCTTTATATTTCTTGCAGCAGCAGTTTCTCTGTCTTTGGGTAATTTCTGCAGGATTCTATAGAAAAAAAAAATTATCGAAAATTGAATTACCACTGTTACAATCAGAAATTTTGTGCTCTCTTCAGATACAGCCTTACCTGTGTCCAGAGGCTGTCTTGTAGTGTCTGTCTGCTGGTCCACATTACTAATTCAGCTAATTGCGGCAATTACACGAAGAAATTGCTGATGGCGAGAGAAGTCATTATGCTATCCCTGAACAGACTGCCTTCCACGGCATTCATTAATTACACCAGCCTATAGATTGGCGACCACCAAATCATACACTTGAGACCGCACACCATATGCACTGAAACTCTCTCCATGCTGCCAAGCGTTTCTGTGTTGGCTTGCTCTCTTGTATCGCCACCATCTGCAATAGCCCTTCTCCTGCCCTTCTGATTCTCAAAATTGAAATTAAAGTCAGGATAGAGTCAGGCTGCAAATGTGATCTACAGGGATGGGATAGGCTTGAGCCTTCTGGAACCACCTTGGGTTACTCAGCTTCCCATGAGACCCACCCAGAGTGTCTGGACCCAGAGCCATCCACAGCTACACAAGTTAAAATTCTCTACCCTACAACATGCCCTCTTTAGAGACGAGAGACAGTAACGATGATGGAGGCAGGACACAATGATAAGTCTTTGGTGCTTTTGTTCATCGGTTTCCTTGTCTCTCTCTCTTCCCCCATCTCATTATTTTTTCTTTGACATGCACAGCCAACATCAGATGACCTCGTTTCATCTGCTGAATGTTCAAGCGATGACGAAGACTTCGTTGAATGTGAGCCGAGTACAGGTAGGTTAGGTCAGTCTTGTTTTGCTTGCTTTATTTTTTCATTTGCAAAAAACAATACATACATATATGTGAATATACATGTGTTTTATATATATTATAGTGTGTTTGTGTGTGTATTTCCTATATCTATATATGTATACAAATACATATATAAATATCACTGTATAGTCGAAAGCATCAAATCCCATGGAAGGAGCCGTAAGACCCCGGGGAAATTTAAAGTCAGTTCCTTGACTAGCTAAAGAAAACTCAATAGGACATAACATTGAGCAGTTAGATACCCAGATTAACCACCAGAAGAAACAGGAAATGTGTAGCAGCCAGTGGCAGCTATGAAATTGACAGAGGGTAAGGGCAGAAGACTTCTATATTGGACTGACATCAAAAACAACAACAACAAAAAACATAAAGCCAAAGTGGAGCCACCAAAGTCATTTAATCCTCATGAACTGTTCTGACTCTTAAGTGGCAAACAAAACAAAACCAAAAAACAACCAAAAAAAAAAAAAATTTTTTTTTCCATGGGATTTCAACAGCAGTTAACATGGTATTATATTTATACTAATTTTGTTCATTGTGTGTTAAGAGAATTTGTGCAACAGTATAGCATAGTAAATACAAAATTAGTACAGAACCATGCCATGTCAACGGCTGTGATGCTTCAAAATGTATCTACTGTGCTGAAGTTGAGAGGACTTTGGCAATTAGCAGCTTCAGTGTGTTCCCCATTTGCACCCAGATACATTTCAATGTTTTATGGTCTTTCTTTATAGTGAGCTATATACAATATAATGTCCAGCAGGCAACTGCAGTCCCTAACTATTTCCTATCAACTTTCCCAAGTCGTCTGTTTTGAGACTTGCTATAAGTTAAAAATTTACATTTATATATATAATAGAGAACAGATATCATCGAATTTCTGTGTATGTTTAATAGCATTTCAAAGCTGGAGTTGGATTAAGATCTTATTTCTTCAAAGGCTAAGAGAAATAAATAGAATTTTCTAGTTGATTGTTTGAGTTGCTTTATTTTTATTTTCCTTTTCTTTAAAAGAAAAGGAGAACCGTTAAGCATTTTTTTTGTTAATTCTAGAGAAATTTAAGATTCATGAAAAAATATTAGTATAACAAAAGTAAAATCTTTCATTTGTTACCCTAAAATGATTTACAAATTTTGTAGAAACCTGACTGCTTAGTGTCTTGCAAGTGGCTTTGGATCCAGGAAGTTCTCTGGGTTTCTGTTCTTAGCATAGGGACAAAGCAGTGATATGTAGGGCCTTTTCTTACTGGTGTGTGTTCTGTTTCTTTGGAAGTTCAGTTATGTGGGAGGAAAGTAAGTATGACCTGGTTAGTCAGTTTTTCTTTTTTCAGACTTTGAGTCATAATATGGTATTAAGTGAGGTTTTAACTCTAAAGGGAGGAGGTATCCAATCCATACCAGAACAGATTTTCATTCATTCATTTAATAAATATTTCTGAGCCCTCAGGCAGGATACAGTGCATCTCCAGATTTGAATCCTTCCTCTTCTAAGGGTTTTCACAAATGAGCTGTTGGAAAATAGAATATAGAGCTTTACTATCTAAACTACCTCTCCCACAGAATTCAGTTCAACAAATATTTTTTGAGGGTCCCTGGTGTATGTCAGGTATGTGTAAGATACTAAGAATTTAGCTATGAATATGGTATGATCTCCAAGACGTATGTTAAATTAATTGATTGGGGCCGATAATTTAAGATACTTAGACTTTAATTTGGATTCCCTATTTACCCTTTATCTGGTTTTCTTGCTTTCATAGCAGTGATATCTATATATATGCAACAATGTTTATCAGATCTTTAGATTATAAAATCTAGACTTGATCATTCTGAATCATCACGCCTGTCTTCCCCTACTATCTCCACACCCCCACATACATACACACAACAGACATCTCCATAGCAACATCCATCAGAAGACAGAGGGCTTTTCTAGATCTCTGATTCATGAGATCTGCAGCTCCTCAGGTTGTGAGTATATGTTACCATTTGGTATCGAACATAAACAGGCCAAAACCTGAAAATCCCCAGAGTAAGTCCATTTTCTTTTTTAGTGGCTATGCAGGTATTTCATCTGATTCAAAAGCAGAGGACAGAAATTCAATACCAGCATTTCTTGAGTGATATAATTACATGGGGCAGGTAGTGGAATAAAAACAATTTTTAAAATAATCTGTTGCGTTCTGCAAGGGAGGATAGGAGGGAATATATAAATAAAGCAGGTAACAGAGAGCCCATCCCAAAGGAGTTAACATACCAGCTAAGAGACTGGTATTAATCCCCTTTGCCCAGGATTATTTAACTGATCACAGTTGAAGAATGAATGTTTCTTCTTTCTAAATTTAACTCCATAAAGTATTCCTAGTAAGGGATTCAGATGCACAGGGGAAAAGTCAGAGGCATATTTAATGCAAGAAGGAGATATATATGTATTCCTGTTGATGCAGAGGCTTTGCCTTGGGGGCCTGATTAATACTGATGAAGATTACATGCATAGAGCTATCAAGTTCTTTTTTGCATTGTATGAGAAATATCTCTATAGCCTTCAGATTTTCCAGAAATAATGAAGATTAAAAATCAGAAGCATTCAAACCAGTTGTTTCCATGGCTAGATTTTGCACTGCCTGAAGAGAAGTCTTCCCTTGCCCATGCAACAGTAGATAATGGTGACTTTTACATAACTTTGAAGTAAATTGCTAGCCCTGAGATTCTATGCGAATACTGTGATTAAAATTCTAGTTTTTAACCTTCTAATTCACTACCTCAGTTTCTAAAATTGTATTCTCTTCTAGACCTGATGTTTACTGTAAATACACTAACTTTGGCTAATCTTGTATCATACTTGAAATTACCTTATCTTCTCTCACTGTGTTAGCAAATTTATAATTTTCTAGGCTCTTTCAGTTATAAGGCATTTCACTTCTGCAAGTTCTTTCCTGATTAATTTAGGTCCATTAGATGCTCTTGCTTTTCATAAATTTGGGCAGTCTAGTATATGTTATATTCAACAACTTTTGTTTTCATGTGGGCATCAAATTTTAAATGAAATGATTTTTCATATTTAATTTTATTTAAATCAAAATGGACTTTATTGCTGCTGGGCTTGAGCCAGATGTAAGCAAATGACTTGTATACTGACAACCCACTTTGGCATTTACGGATCACCCTGGTTTGGTGTAGCTAAGTCATATCATGTTTAAGGACCACTTACATTTTTTTAGCTTGGCTGATGAGTCTAGAAACCTCATAAATCCATTAGATCTCAAATTTTCTCTGTATATGTTTGCTGGAACATATGTAATGCGTTTTTTAAAAAGGCTAAATCACGAGAGCAAGGCACAGAGTGAAAGCTCAATTAGTATTTGCTGACTGAATTTATATGATTCTCAAAATACCTCATAACCTTAAATTAAAATTGGAGATTTTTCATATCTCTCATCTCATCTCCCTTTAAATAACTAAATAAAACCTGTTGAATTATTTAAAATATATGATTTCATACAAGTAAGTATCACCCTAACAAAATCCACATTTCTTTAGCAAAAACAATTCTCTACCACATCCCTTCTTTTGCTGAGAATTAGACCATTTTATAGTGAGTTGCAGGGAAAATTGCATTTTCTGAACATTTGCTTTGAGAACCCAGAATTGAAATTGTGAACTATAAAATCATAATGAGTCCATCTGTAGCAATAAAAATATTCAGAAGAATATTTGAATAGCTTTCTAAGTATACCTAAATTTGAGGATCAGGATTTTATCTTCCATAATGTGTAAACATTAATTGTGTCCCCTACAAAAGAAGTATTTAATAGTTCAGATTTGTGTTTTTGCATATAAATGCCTCTCCTCCCAACTATACTTTTATTGATATTAAATTGTGCAGTAAATGCATATTTCATTGTTGATTACCTCTTTGTAATCAACAATGACAGCAACAACAACAAAATAAATAAGCTGGAGAGGATTCAAATAACTATGAATTCAAATAGCTAGGAAATAGGATTCTCTCATGTGATTGGCAATGGCACCCCACTCCAGTACTCTTGCCTGGAAAATCCCATGGACGGAGGAACCTGATAGGCTGTAGTCCCTGAAGTCGCTATGAGTCGGACACGACTGAGTGACTTCACTTTCGCTTTTCACTTTCATGCAAGGAAATGGCAACCCACTCCAGTGTTCTTGCCTGGAGAATCCCAGGGACGGGGGAGCCTGGTGAGCCATCTATGGGGTCACACAGAGTCGGACACGACTGAAGCGACTTAGCAGCAGTAGCAGCGTGTGATTGTGGAAGTCAAATAAAAATGAAGATCTTTAGTAAGATTTCCTCCATGATCTAAAATATGGGAATGGATTCTAAAATTCAAAGTGATGCGATTCACTTTTTATTCCTCCTCTCTCCCTCTCCCAACTTCTAGGCCTAGTGTCTCCATCTTTAGGAAAAAAGTAAAAAACCATCAAAATGAATGTATTGTCAGATTGGCTTTTGCATAATTAAAAACTACCAATTGTCTGAATTTTATGTTTTATGGTCTTAAGATTGGAAAAATCCTGGGAGCGGGGTTTATAGAGCAAAGGAAAAAATTAAAATAAAAAGAAATGCCTTTTACACCTGAGCAGTGGGTATGGTAGTAATTAACAACTATATTGATTCATCCAGCCATTATCCAGGGATATATGTTTCTAGTTGTCAGTTAGCCAGGTTTCTTGCCTCCGCTTATCTTAAATGTCCTTTGATCACATCTGAGGGGACCAGCACTTCCACCAGAGGCAGACAGTAACAGGACGTGAAGATGAAACACATTCATCTGTCAATAGGACTGCGCTAAACAGCTTCCATGATGGTGGGGTTGAGGGAGATGTTTAAACTAATGACAGTAATCTGAGATCACAAAATAATTACTATTCTCAGAGTGATTCTCAGATGTAGTTTTACTCCTCAAATCAACAATCCTCACGTTTGCGTTTGGTGTTATTGCTGCTTTGTTCCTCTTTGTCAATCACACTGTCATATCCAACCCATTATAGGGAAATTTAAATTTGGGGAAACACCAAGAATTTACCCCTACTTGTGTTCTCCAGGTGGAACTGGGTTCTTAGTCTTTATCAGTTTGAGGTGCTTCGGTAAAGTATTTTTAGTATGAAAATCTGGCACTGAATTGTTAAAAGCTCACCAAATCCTTCGAGTTTTTATTTGCTGGGACGTTGTGGAAAGTGCAACGGAAGTGTTAAGAAAGTAATAGTTTTCTAATAAAGGATAGAAAGAAATCGAGCATTATTTTTCAGAATTTATAGAGGAAAAATAATAAATGTGCTGATTACCAACCTTAAATAGGATGTTGGTAATCTTCAGGATTTACAGAAATGCATTTTGTTATTAGTGGCTCTAGCAAGCTCCAAGAGTTATCAACTTGTACATTTTTATTACAAAGAAATTGATTTTTATTTAATTTTAAATGTTTCCATATGGAAACTCATGATTGGTAAATAGAATATGTTTAAAGATCATCAGTCAAGTAGCTATTCAGCGTATAGTAGAATAGTAAACACCTAAATAAAATGCCATTGAGCTTCCCTGGTGACTCAGTAGTAAAGAATCCACCTGCCAGTGCAAGAGACATGGATTTGAGCCCTTATCCAGGAAGATCCCACATGTTGTAGAGTAACTCAGCCCGTGCGCCACAGCTATTAAGACTGTGGTCTAGAGCCCAGGAGCTGTAGCTCCTCAGCCCATGTGTTGCAACTTCTGAAGCCCCGTGCCCTGGAGCCCATGCTCCTAAACAAGAGATGCCACCACAGTGAGAAGCCTGCACACCACAACTAGAGAGAAGCCCCCACTCACCACAACTAGAGAAATGGCCCGGGCAGTGATGAAGACTCAGCACAGCCAAAGATAAATAAATATAAATAAAATTATATTTTAAAAATGCTGTAGGAATGTCTGAGTATCACAGTGCCTAGAATTCACTTTGAATTTTAGGGTCTGCTTAAAAATATTTTGAATAATGGTAAAATAGAAGTAATCTGAGAAATGCTTAGAAAGAGGAATATAAATAGATGTAAATTTCATTAAGGAATCATTATAGACTGTGGACATGTATTAGATCTGAGCTATAATATATGTCCAATGTACGTAAAGCAAGCAACTATTCACATATGTAGATCTAGTCTAAGTCCTGCCAGTTTTTAAATAGAGTACATTCATGAGTATTGCGTTCTTAATTTAATGGGATAGTTTCTGTCTTTATTCATTAACTCACTTAGTGATAAGTTGTATTACTTTTTTATAACCCAACTCCATCCTGCTGCTGCTACTGCTGCTAAGTCGCTTCAGTCGTGTCCGACTCTGTGCGACTCCATAGATGGAAGCCCACCAGGCTCCCCCATCCCTGGGATTCTCCAAGCAAGAACACTGGAGTGGGTTGCCATTTCTTTCTCCATTGCATGAAAGTAAAAAGTAAAAGTGAAGTCACTCAGTCGTGTCCGACTCTTTGCCACCCCATGGACTGCAGCCTACCAGGCTCCTCCGTCCATGGGATTTTTCAGGCAAGAGCACTAGAGTGGGGACCATCGCCTTCTCCAACCTAGCCCAACCTAATTTTTAAGCAATATGTGGCCTTTAAATCCCTAATGGTAAAATGCTTTGAAAATTAGAATAAGAATAAAAATATAAGTATAGAAAAATCTACTAATTGGCAGTCAGGCACTTGATAGTACAGAAATGGTATACATAAAATGTGTTCATGGGTTTATCATTATTGTAGATTTTATAACCAAAACAAATAAATCTAATAACAAAAACGATTCAAATGAAAACAAAATTCTGTTTATCTCCATTACCCAAGATTTTTTGGTGATGTTGAAAAGGAAAAGAGATCAATAATATCAACATGTAACTTTCCATTTGATAGTTGAATAAATCACTTATTTATGCGATAATCTTTAGTGACTACTATGCATAGACAGGTGGCTTCCCTGGTGGCTCAGAGGGTAAAGCGTCTGCCTGCAGTGCAGGAGACCCGGGCTCGATCCCTGCATTGGGAAGATCCCCTGGAGAAGGAAGACAGGAGAGTAGATACCAGGAAAATAAAAGAGCAGACCCTTTCCAGGAGTTCATAGTCTATTAGGGAAGTCAGACACAAAACCAAGAGGAATAAAAGGAAAGGAGGGGTAAGAAGAAAAGAAACGATGTAGACAATGAATGGAAATGCCTGGAATGCTATCAGTACCAGAAGCAGAGGTCTCTAACTCCACACTTAGCATACCCACCCAAGGTCAGGCAAGAAAAATCACAGAGCCTGTCAACTTGCGCAGCACCATTTAACCCCAGAGAGCTTGCTTCTACACCTTAAGGTGGGGGCACAGAATTTCTGACTCATTATGATTGAAAAATTGGTGCTGAACATATACAGTATTACCTAGAGCTTCTTAGGTAATAGGCAAAGGATGGACAGGTTGAAAGAATTTTAAGCCAGACTCATGAGAACTTCCTGATTTCAAATGCCAATGCAAGTAGTTGATAAGGAGTGAGCTTAATGCAATCATTAAGCAAGTCCCCCCCCTCCCTGAGAAAACGATTAAATAAAGAGGGATTGGGTTTTAAAAAGAGAGATTTTTAACGGGTTTTCTTTGATTCTTTGTGTTCTCTATTTTTTCTCCCGTAAGCCCCAGTACATATACTGTGTGTACATATATATATATATTTATGTATGCGTGTATACTAAATATGTAGTGCCTATCATTCCTTATATATGTAGACACAGTATGTTGTATTAGACTAATGGAAACAGAGATTAACAACAGCCCCTGCCATCAGCCATGTGTTTACACAGAAATTCACACCATCATTCTTACATCCGCCAACATAGACACGCATGATACTGTTTTAACTTGGCAAAAAAAGCATGTTAATTTTTTTTAGGTTTTTGTTTTCTTTATCATAATTATAATGATGATTCCATAATTCACTTATCTTTGGGAGGGGTGGAGAGAAAAAATTATACAGATATATCTATCCATATATGCACACCCCTGTGTATATATCTAAATAGATATATACTTTGTATATATTTGAAGAAGACTTTCTGTTGTTTTACCTCATCTTGTGCCGCATGAATTTTTGGTGGTTCAGTTTATTTTGTTTTGATTCATATTTAGTATTTTGGTCATTATGGCTATTTTTAACTCATTGCTATACTTTTATGAGTCATTATTCTTTCAATACTGAGAGCTATATAGACATACAAATCAACAAAGGCAACAAAATCTTTTCTTGCCATCCTAATCTCGAATTTCTCCCCCTTCAGCATCTCCCTCCAGTATTTATGCTCAAAACAAAACAAACCCCAATGAAATCCAAGAAAGTTGTGTACAAAAGAATGAAACACTTTGTTTTCCTCTTCTTTCTACTATGTATATATATTTTTTATTTATTTTAATGTTCTTCCTTTCTCCTTTTTATTTTTCCTTATATCTGCACAGGCCACTTGCCTTTACTCTCCCCTTTATGACCATGCATTTAATTGAAAAAAGGACAAGTGAGTCAGAAAAAGATAATAATAATAATAAAAGAAAAACATGCCGAAAGGACAGAGAAACATCCCTCTCCACAAATTTCAGATGGCATAAAAAGAATTTTATTGCGGATATAGACTATTGGTTGTATCTTTTATTTCCGGACAAGCCCAGGATCGTTGTGTGGCATGCAGTGACAGTTCCGTAGCTAATCCACTAACCGTGGCCTCCATCACCAGTGCATGGCTGCCATGACGCCATCTCCTGTGTTTCATCCACTTGACACACCCAGGCTAACCCAGCAAGTCCAGTGTATGAGTTGTGGGGCTCACTTTCCTTTCTAGTTACAATCTCATGGGTCCTCATTTTTACTATGATTTCCATGGGGTCACGCAGCAGCCCCAAGAGCTGCTCTCGCAGCATCTCTGTCTGCTTTTGTTCTTGTGCTTGCTTTCCTTGGCACAGCGGTCAAGCGTGTGTCTCGTCTGGCACATCTGTCTTTCCATCTTGTCTTGGAGTCCACTGTCCTGGTGTCGTTCCGTGATTCTGTTCTCTGTTTGTAATATTTGGTTTGAAACCCTCTCCCTTTATTTCTCATCCCCCTATTGTTTCTACTTTTAACCTTGCCCTTAGGGAACTTCACAAAGAAGCAGAACAAATTTTCAGTCCAATTGTAAGGCTGATAACTGGTTTGCATCTGGAAGTCATAAGTTGCGCTTCTTACCTGGCTAAGGAGGCAAAACTTACAGTGGGAAACTACTAATGATAATAGCTAAACAACCACCCCATGAACAACAATAATAAACCCTTGTTGATTTCTTTGGCATGATTTAATGATCTTCCTGTTAAAGGGAGTTCATGTAAAAGCAAATTTCCAAGGAATTTTCCCATAGAATATCAATCTTCTAGTTAAACGTTTTCTTCAGGAACAGATCAAAAGAAAAATTTTTTAGCAAATGTTACTGAGGAACATTATCATTTTTGCTATATAGAGCAGTGTCTGTTCCTGAATCAGTGAGGAATTTGCAGAAATAAGAAAGTACTTGATTATAAAATTTATTTATGTGTTTTAACCTAAAATATGAATGTGTTTGGCAAGTCATCCAAGAGAAAGAAAACAAAAAACTCACTGGTTCTACCTCATGCATATTGCAAGGTAAGATTATCTTTTGATCTCTCTTAGTCAAATGATATATATTTTACTTTATTTTTTAATTCATGGAAGCATTAGAGAGCCAACACTTTAACTCAGACCCAAGTTCTTTGTGTTTTGTTTTTCTCTTTCCAAAGAATAAGACATACACAGTAGATATAGAACCAAGTCTGAATTTCTTGAGAGAGAGGTGGAAGAAAGTACCCAGGTAATTATTCAGATACTGGATTATACTTGTGAATACCCAGGGAATTTGCTGCCTAACTTGGAATGCTTTGGTTTGTTTAATACTAAGAGTGTGAAAATGAATCTTTGTAACAACTGCTGTCTCCTTACCCACAGAGGTTGAACAAGAGTATAAAATAGGTCTAAAATGAATCGCTAGACTGATTTTTGAACTAGGGTCCTATAATTAAAAAGTCCATCTCTTTTTAACCTGAAGAAGAGAAAGTGTTTCAAGGCAGATGGTTTTATGATGAGATGTTTCAGTCATGTCCGTGTAGGTCTTTGCTATTCTTAAGGGTATAGAACAAGGGCAACAAAAGAGGAAATTTGTGAGCTCTATGGACTAAGAACTTTCTGAGAAGGAAAGGAGAGGTTAAAGGAGGAAAAGAGAGAAGGCAGATAAAGAAAGTGGGGGAAGGAATCGAAAGAGGGGGGAGGGAGAGGGTATTGCTGACCAGTCAGATGTAGCAGTGTACCCATAAATGCATACAACCAGCACACACGTAGATACACACAACCATAATCTGTAGTGTGTGGCAGTTTCTGTTGTATACAATATCCCCACTGTGGCTGATTTCCAGCCACTGATATGACAATATTAAACTCAGAATTAGGAAGTAACCCTCATGAGCACACACTTTCACCATACAGATATGATAGATATCAAGGATTTCAAGAGCATACATAATCGTAAAACACAGTAAAGTAATTAGAAAGTAATGGGTTTTAAGCTTTTATTGCCTTTGTTTTTCATCTAAGGTATTCGATTATGGCTGTGTTTTAGCAACCGACTTGGAAAATTCCTGAAAACGTAGCAATCAGAGGTCACGAGCTGGCTCTAATATGGCACTGGCCCAGGTGCCATGCTGTGCCAGCTGCATTCTAGCATGGCGTTTTTATTTAAATCTCATTTTCAGTTGTTACGGCGTAGAAACTATGGTGGCCATCCTACAGTTGAGAAAATGGGGACTCACAAACTTTGCTTTTCCAAGGTTGCATGCCTGCATGTAGTGGCAGAGGTAAGATTCAACCCCAGATCTGTTAGGAAATGGGTAACTTTTATTTCTATTGCAGTGTGCACAGAGGATTGGGCTTGAACACTTATTAGAGCACTAAATTTTAGAACTGTGACATGCTCGTTTGTGGAGCTTTGACTAATTTTGTTTCCTCAAAATAGAGTTGCCAAAAATTCCTCCCTTAGTAACACTGAAGACGAACAGAATATTTCTTAGGCTTCCGAATTTTGTTTCTTGAGCTTTGGAAAGACGATAATAGATGCATTTCTTAGCACATGATTATAATGTGCAGCATCATTCTATTACTCAGTTATGTTTTTCTAACTTTTAAAATATAATGAACTTTATTTAGTTACAGCACTTGATGCATGATAATTAACCAGCTTCATAGTGAAATGTATCAGTGCCCTTTCCTTCCACAGTTTATCATAAACTAGTACATTAATACTTGAACAGCATAAGAACTATTGTATCACAGAAAATGCAGCTAAAAAAACAATTTTACCTTTGGATGCTTAATATCTGCTTTGTGAAAGAGTTTTGAAAAATCTGGAATTAAAAAGGAAAGTGTGGATCTTATTAGCCTTTCTAGTTTGACGAGATAGACTCTCTGATTGAGATGCTGATGATACAACCTTTAACTTTGACTTAATGTCAGATTTACCTGCCCCTCTGGTCAGCTGTCAGTGAGACTACACATAATATTGAATGAAGTCCCTTGAAGTTGTGTCTAGGACGTCTAGTTTTCCACTACCCCATCTTTGTTCCTTCACTAAGTATTCTTTGAGCATTTACTATAGGCAGGTATAGTTCTAAATACTTTACATTGTTAACTTCTTTAGTCCCTGTAGCAATCCCATGAGGGGCTTTATCGTCATCTCCATTTTAAAGATGAGTAAACTGAGGCACAGAGGAGCTAAACAGATGTTCCGCACAGGAAGGAAGCAGGAGAAATGGGATTTGAACTCAAGCCAGCTTGGCCCCAAATCCACACAGGAATCACTACATTAATACTGTCTCTTATTATATAGTATTCTTCATTGATGTGTGTGTATATATATATATATAGCTACCTACGTCTTTAACAATAATGAAAGAAAGTTTGTGTATTGAGTATATTAAATGTCTGGTAAATACTTGTTAGATGGATTAATTATTGCACATCTGAAAAGCTATGAAAACCTTGGTTGATAGGGGTTATGAAATTGTTTAGTGATGATTTATCCAAACAACTATGATTTAAATGACTTGCCCTGGCTTCCTGTGAGATGAAATGGTTCCAGTATTCAGGATGAAAACCATCACTTACATGAGATTAGTCCCTCTTGATGTCACCTAGGTAATAGTTTGTGCAGTGGAGGCTTCTATCTCACTGCTCATCAGCAGACCTGTTGAGAATGTATGATCAGGTAACAGCCACCTCTAACTGATGTTAGGACTCTAAGAGGGTTTCCCTGGTGGCTCAGTTGGTACAGAATCTGCCTGCAGTGCAGGAGACCCAGGTTCGATCCCTGGATCGGGAAGATCCCTTGGAGAAGAAAATGGCAACCCACTCCAGTATTCTTGCCTGGAAAATCCTGTGAACAGAGGAGCCTGGGAGGCTATAGTCCATGGGGTCATGAGAGTTGGACATGACTTAGTGACTAAACCACGTAGGACTCTTAAGAATAGATGCTCATAAACAGAACTCTGGTGAGATGCTGTGTTTTCATTTCCAAGATAATATGTTCTTCAGAGCACAGTGTTTTAGACGTTACAGCTAATAGCAACAGAGTAAGTGAACGTGTATCTGAGAGGATGTGTTTCTTAGCCCCTTTCTTGACTTTTCTTAAATTCCTGTTCCTATGTATATCTCCTCTTTCATTTCCTCCACATCCTTGAGTTATGTCTCAAATGATTTAAAAAAAAAAAAAAAGGAAAAATGAAAACAAAACAAAAAACCTCAAACCATTTCTAGGCGCTTGACTTGTCTATGCAAGCAAAGAATCTTAAAGGAGTTATTGAGAACTAAAATTCACAATGAAATAGAAATACCTTTTGAAAGCTGTGCTTGCTTTTATTAGACTCTTGACAAGGGAAGTGTAGCTTGCTTTAGCATCTGAGGGTCTCATTACAAGTTATATCCATCCTGACCAATCTGGAAGCCTAAACTGGAAAATCTGTAAAGCTGAAAATGTGTGAGGACCCTTTGCTGTCGAGTTCTGCTCTCATCTTAGCTTTGAAGCAGATACTCCCATTTTACTAAAAGAGGGGTATGGCAATATTTTATTGCTGTGTGTTCAAATTGTCAGCCTAATCACCCAGAGCAAAGACCAGCCAACTTTTTTTTTTTTGTAAAGACCCAGAAAGTAAACATTCTAGAATTTGAGAGTCTCAAAGTCTCTGTAACAATGACCAAACTCTGTTGCTGTAACACAGAGACAGCCATAGTCAATGCATAAATGAATGACTATAGCCGTGATGCCATATAACTTAAGTTTAAAAAGCAGGGGTCTGGTGGTTAGGACTCCGCACTTTCTCTGCCAAGGGCCTGAGTTCAGTCTCTGGTCAGAGAACTAAGATCCCACAAGCTGTGCGAAGTGGCCAAAGAAAAAATAGAAAGCAGACATCAAGCTGGGCTTGGAAGTTTGCTGAACCCTGATCTAGAAAAATCTGATAAGTTAGGAAATTGCAGTCATTTTCTTTTTTTGAAAGATGTTTCTTGATGTGGACCATTTAAAAAATCTTTATCAAATTTGTGACTATACTGCTTTTGTTTTCTGTTTTAGTTTTTTGGCCACAAGGCATGTAGGATCTTAGCTCCCCCATCAGGGATCAAACCTGCACCCTCTGCATGAAGGTGAAGTCTTAACCACTGGGCTGCCAGGGAAGTCCCCCATTTCTTTTTTTTTTTTTAAATAGATGAATCCTTCTTGCACATTTTATCCATCATCCATCACATGCTCAGTCATGTCTGAATCTTTGCAACCGCGTGGACTACAGCCCACCAGCCTCCTCTGTTCATGAGATTTCCCAGGCAAGAATACTGGAGTGGGCCCCATTCCCTTCTCCATGGGATCTTCCCGACCCAGGAATCAAACCCACATCTCCTATATCTCCTGCATTGCAGACAGATTCTCTAAGCTATAGTCAAGCTTAATAACCAGAGAAGGCAATGGCACCCCACTCCAGTACTCTTGCCTGGAGAATCCCACGGATGGAGGAACCTGGCAGGCTGCAGTCCATGGGGTCGCGAAGAGTTGGACACGACTGAGCAACTTCACTTTCACTTTTCACTTTCATGCATTGGAGAAGGAAATGGCAACCCACTCCAGTGTTCTTGCCTGGGGAATCCCAGGGACAGTGGAGCCTGGTGGTCTGCCGTCTATAGGGTCGCACAGAGTTGGACATGACTGAAGCAACTTAGCAGCAGCAGCAGCAAGCTTAATATATACTCGTTGAGTTCCCCACTAAGCACATAGGATATGGAAGGGCATTGAACGCTCATTTCTCACCATTGTTTTCAATATGTCATTAGCTCACATATGAAGCAAGATGAAAAAAATAAGCAAACCTACAAAATCTGGGTCCCCTCCCCACAGCATGTCCACTGAGATTTTTGTAAGTGCTTGATTTTTGCCATTCCTTCTGCAAACCTGGCTTTTGCTCTCTGTGCCTCCGCTGGGGTGTGGGCTGCCTCCTCCAAGCTTTTAGACCTTTTTGGCAGCAGTTCTTTGAACTCCAGCCCACATACTGTGTCACATCCCAGTAATTCTTCCCCAAGCCTTGGCTGTGGGTTATTGAGCTGACAAATGTCTAAATGACGGAGATATAATATTTGCAACCTGCTGAGAACCTCTTCTTTCCCTGTACTTTTTGATTTGTAACTTTGTAAGTTTTGTGGGGAAAGAGAAAAATTCTTGGTGACAGAGGCAGTGAATGGAGAGAATAGAATTGAAGGGGCACGATTAATATAGCACTGGGCTTCCCAGGTGCCTCGGTGGTAAAAGGATCTGCCTGCCAATGAAGGAGACAAAGGAGATGCGGATCCAATCCCTGGGTCAGGAAGATTCCCTGGAGAAGGAAATGGCTACCCACTCCAGTATTCTTCTCTGGGACATCCCATGGACAGAGGGGCCTGGTGGGCTACGGTCACAAAACGACTGAGCAACTCAGCAATATATAGGACTCTTTCCAGCACTGTAGACAGAAGCATTTATTTATGTCTTAGTCTTCTGAACGTCTGAGAAAAAGGATTATACAGCAGGGTGCCGGAAGGAGCATCCAATATCCTGAGGATAAGAAAGTGTTCCACCACCTGGCAGAAGATGAGGCCAGAGCAAAACTAGGAACATACAGGTACAAAGCCACACTTAGAGTTACTGCAGAAGTGGCGGTTGTTACTTAAGGATTTGATTCCATAAATGAACGCTCAGTCCCTTTATCATCTTTAACATTAGAAATCTGTGGGAAAGACTTGTTTATGAACCACATCAAGTAAACTATGAAACCAGATCCTAATGTATCCCAACCCCTAAGATTAACTTTTGGAAGCCCGGATGCTAAGTAATGACATTAAGAGCTTTCTCCATTAGCAAGACACCCCCTCCCCCCGACACCCCCGTGCCCGCCGCTGTGTGATATTGTGCCTGGAGTTGTCAAGTTCTCAACCAGGGCTCCAAAAGAAAGCAAAAACAAAACGCAAAGCTGATGGAGAAAGGGAAGACATTTGGAGGCACTTTGGGGATAGGAGGTGCTCGGATTGAGTTTTAAAACAAAATAACTTAGAATTAGTGTTTTTAAAGCCTCTGAGATCAAAGGACTTATAGAAAATAAGAGTAAAACAAGGATAAATTAAGCACTATTGATGACCCGATAGGGACATAGCCAAATGCAGTAAAGTGAATGTCTTTTTCTCCCTTTTATGCTTGCACTAGCCTGGTATCCTCCTATGTAGTTGGTTGATTTATTGACTTGCCTGTTTGCTTGTTTATTTCTTTATTTATTCACACTTCATCATTACTAGCTTTCCCTATTAAAGCAAAGGAGCAAACTCAGTCCCCAGGGACCAGCTAGGCAACTTGAAGAGATGAGATATAGACCAGAGTGATACAGGGATGAGATAGACCAGAGTGATACAGGGATGAGATAGACCAGAGTGATACAGGGGGCATGATAGATGACACATCAGCAAGAGGGAGGAGTCACAGACCAGGGAGAACTTGCCCTCATTTAGCAGCATTTGAATTAAGTATCTTAAAACATTAAAATAAAGATGCAAAGTGAAAGTTGCTCAGTCAGGCCCAGCTCTTTGAGACCCCACGGACTATACAGTCCATGGAATTCTCCAGGTCAGAATCCTGGAGTGGGTAGCTTTTCCCTTTTCCAGGGGATCTTCCTGACCCAGGGATCAAATCCAGGTCTCCTGCATTACAGGCAGATTCTTTACCAGCTGAGCCACAAGGGAATAATAAAATAAAGATACACCTTATGAAAGTCAAGCAAGTTGCAAGAGACACACAATGTGTTTTTGGGTTTTTTAAAATTTTGATTCGAGTACAGCTGATTTACAATGCTGTATTATTCTCGGGTATACAGCAAAGTGAACCAGTTATACATATACATATATTCACTATTTTTTTTAGATTCTTTTGCCATATAGGTCATTACAGAGCATTGCGTAGAGTTCCCTAGACACGTGGCATTTTTAATTCTATTTTTAAAATTTTCTTTAAAAAAATAAAAAATAAAAAATAAAATAAAATTTTCTTTAGATCTAACCTCTTTATCACATTTGAAGAATGTGCTCTTAGTAAGATTTTTGGTCAAAATATGACTTGGTGACCTTAAGTATCAAATTAAACATAGCAATTCCTCTTTTAAACTCCCATAAAGCTAAAGGCTTTTTTTTTCTGCATTTCTTTTTTTTTTAAATTGTAATCTTAAAGTTTACATAACTTTTAAGTTTACATTAACTGTAAGCTTAAAGAACTTTAGAGTTCATTGTAACGATTTTGTTTTAGGTGACAAAATTAAAACCTACACAGGTAAATTGATTTGTTCAAGGTCACTGACTTAGTTTCTCTTAGGATTGGAATTAAATCCTGAGTGTCATAAATCTGTAATTCACGCTATTTCACTGATATTGTGTATCAAGTTTTTTTTTTTTTTTTAAGAGCCCAGACCTTTTAATTTTAAACTGAGAAAGCATTCAACAGAGAATTGAGGAGAATTGTATGAAAATTTGCTTGTCTTCTTTCCATTGGACATTGTTGCCACATAAGACAGTGTATTGCTGACCATTTAGTGGTCAAATCTATAGCTCTCTGTTTCTTTGGTCACCGGGGGACCAACTAAGAGATGATGGACACGTGGTGAAGCAATTCGTGGAAGTATTCAGTTGGCCAAAAAATTCATTTCCGTTTTTCCCTAAGATATAAAATCTGAATGAACTTTTTGGCCAATCCAATAGCTCATGGTATGCACTCCACATATGTGTGATTTAGGGATACGTGGTCAGTAATAACACTTTCCTACATGCAGGAAAGATCATTAGGCCTACTATAGCCCTGTTTCCCAAGCTCAAAACCAAAACAAGCATCATACAATGCGAAAAACCTTCACTGATCTGTGGTGAAATGAGAAAAGTAAGGGCAATATAGTGAGTTTTCACAAAGTTCAATTGACAGAACTGCCCTATATTTTGAGATTATATTTTATGCACTTTTTATTGTTAAAATCAATTTCTTTTACAAAGATAGTATTTTGGTACTGTCTGTAGCATCTTTAATTAGCAAAATAAAGGTTGGCAACTGGATATTAGTCATTCCCCATAAATTTTTTTTTTCACATTTTACCTGTCTGTGAAAATAAACCAAAATCCCCAAATTAGAAACCTTTAAACCAATTTAAAATGTTATCTATGCTACCACAGCTAGAGTTAGTAGATTTTTGAAGACTGAAAGCCCTTATAAGTCTAAAATCTTATTATGAACTCAGTTCAGTTCGGTCAGTCAGTTGTGTCCAACTCTTTGCAACCCCATGGACTGCAGCACACCAGGCCTCCCTGTCCATCACCAATTCCTGCAGCCTACTCAAACTCATGTCCATCATATCGGTGATGCCATCCAACCGTCTTATCCTCTGTCATGCCCTTCTCCTCCTGCCTTCAACCTTTCCCAGCATCAGGGTCTTTTCCAATGAGTCAGTTATTCGCATCAGGCGGCCAAAGTATTGGAGTTTCAGCTTGAGCATCAGTCCTTCCATTGAATATTCAGGGCTGATTTCCTTTAGGATGGACTGGCTGGATCTCCTTGCAGACTCTCAAGAGTCTTCTCCAACACCACAGTTCAAAAGTATCAATTCTCCAGCACTCAGCTTTCTTTATAGTCCAACTCTCACATCCATACATGACTATTGGAAAAAACATAGCTTTGACTAGATGGACCTTTGTTGATAAAGTAATGTCTCTGCTTTTGAATATGCTGTCTAGGTTGGTCATAACTTTCCTTCCAAGGAGCAAACGTCTTTTAATTTCACGGTACAGTCACCATCTGCAGTGATTTTGGAGCCCTCCAAAAGTATAAATTCTCTCACTGTTTCCACTGTTTACCCATCTATTTGCCATGAAGTGATGGAACTGGATGCCTTGATGTTAATTTTCTGAATTTTGAGTTTTAAGCCAACTTTTTCACTCTCCTCTTTCAGTTTCATCAAGAGGCTCTTTAGTTCTTCTTTGCTTTCTGCCATAATGGTGGTGTCATCTGCATATCTGAGGTTATTGATATTTCTCGCGGCAATCTTGATTCTAGCTTGTGCTTCATCCAGCCTGGCATTTCGCATAATGAACTAAATGGTCTTAAAACCAAGCTCTTTATTTCACTGAGGCCCCAGGAAGTTATTTCTCTTAGACATTAAGTATGAGAGTTTTTGAATCTCAGTACAAAAAAATAGCTTAAAGGCACAACATAGAATGGGAGATTTCCAAAAAATATATATAGAATATGTGTTATTGCAAGGGTAAAATCAGTTTATAAACAACAAAAACAAAAAATCATAAAGAAAAATTTCTAAGGACTCAAATCTAAATCTAGAATTTTTTCCTATTTTTAGTCTTATTACAATGTAGAGAGAACCATATTGAAGAGCTAAATGAGCCTATATTTGAGATAACATGATCCATCTTTGTGTCAAGAGAAGGTCAAAAGCTTGATTCCCCAGCCAAAAGGAAGGATGTGACCTATACTAAAGGCAGATACTGAATTTGTCTCCATTGTTCTCACCTCCTCCCACCTTTTCTGTCTCTTGGGTCGTCTATACCAATAATCTCTTGCTTTAGAAATTAATTATCTAAATATTGGAAATAGTATACTTAATTTAGCTTAATATAAAGGTATATTAAGTCTCTTCAGTCATGTCTGACTCCTTGCGACCCTATGGACTCTAGCCCACCAGGCTCCTCTGTCTGTGGGATTCTCCAGGCAAAAATACTGAAGTGGGTTGCCATGCCCTCCTCCAGGGAATCTCCCCAACCCAGGGATTGAACCTGTGTCTCTTATGTCTCCTGAATTGGCAGGCAAGTTCTTTACAACTAGCACCACCTGGGAAGCCCATAATAAAAATCATATCAGGTTTATTAAGTGCTTATTGGATACCCAAGGTTTAGTGTCTTGAATCTGGTATGAGGATTATGTTATCAGTAACAGACATAACAGTGATTATCATCAGGTAGTGGTCAGTGGTTGATTTTATATTGTTATTCATACTCCAAAATTTCTATGTTGAGTATGTATTAGATTTATAATTAGAAATAAAGGCTATATGAAAATGAAGTGAAAGTATTAGTCGCTCAGTTGTGTCCGATTCTTTGCGACCTCATGGACAGAAACACACCAGGCTCCTCTGTCCATGGAATTCTCCAGGCAAGAATAACAGGGTGGGTTGCCATCCCCTTCTCTAAGGGCTCTTCCTGACCCAGGGATCAAACTCAGGTCTCCTGCACTGCAGGCATATTCTTTACCAACTGAGCCACTCGGGATATATAAACATAAAAGAATATTGAGTCCAAGAGCAGGAAATGGCAGCCCACTTCAGTATTCTTGTCTGGAAAAGTCCATGGACAGAGGAGCCTGGCAGGGGCTACAGCCTATAGGGTTCCAGAGAGTTGGACACAACTGAGCATGCACTGGCTGGCTGGCTGAAGACAGGAGCTCTTGTGACTCTTTAGATATAGGAACTCTGCCATACCTGTAATTTGAGAAAAATCATGAATCCTATCTTTCCAGTGAGTTTGGATTAGGTCCATGGTTTAAGGCCCTGCAAGGAAAGCTGTTGGAAGAATTCAAAGATAATGATGATGATGATATGCAGGACTCTGGATAGCTGAGCATGCACCAGTTCCCTAGGGTCAGTCCTGTTCATCAGCTGACAAATGGTCCATGGACACGCCAGGTGGCCATACAGCCGCAGTAGGCAGCAGGTTTCCTGCAAATGACCCATTCCCGGAAAGTATAAAATCTGTACTTGCAAACCAGGAGCAGATGGGATGTGAAGTGGCCTTCAGCAGACACTTGGGAATATGATTGGCTCTTTAGCCCAACCTTTAGGTGCCATGTACATCCTCACTGCCTGACCACACCTCATCTGTATATCTGCTTGTTAGATATAATAAATAGATGAAAGAATGCAGTTGCAGAGAAGTAATTAAAAACTTTGCATTCCTCTCTCTCCACCTCTCTCTTCTTCCCTCTCTCCCTTGATAGAATGGCCAGAAAATTAGGCCAGCTGTAGATTAATTGAGACCCTCTTCCATGTAGGGAACAGCTGTCTCTGCTGCTTCAAGGATTGTATGAACGAATTAAAATATTTGATTACCTTTAATCCAAAAGGAATGTGGCAGTCTCTTCAGTCATGTAGTTTATTGGAGTTTTTTGGTGTTGCCTCTTCTTTTCTCACTTAAAGCTTAAAACTGTGGTCCTTCCCTGAAGTTGTGAGAGCCTTCAGCAGATGTTGTTTTCCACATCTCTAGCCTTTCCCTTGTGGAAAGTGGGGAAAACCCTCAACAAAAGCAGTTTTGGAGATAAGCAGAAAAACGTCTGCACCATGAACTTATTTTTAGAAACAGCTGGTAAAAACAAATGGCCCAAATGTGATGCCTGGAGCATATCCATTCAAACAATAGGGTTGTTTAAAGATAAAAGCAGCCACTTTTAAATATCAGCACTAGCAGTGATTTTCACAGTTACATTTAAGAGATCAGAGAGCTTGCTAAGACTTTTTGATTTCTCTCTTGTTTCCTGGAACTAATTCTTTCACTCTTTTGGCTTTGTTAGTGAACTTATCAGGAGCTACCCATCAAATAGTTAAAATACGTGGACAATATTTTTTAAATTTATATATAATTGATTTAATTGTGATTTGTGCTTCTAAGAATGTCCCTTTTTAAAAGCATCTATGTGTAATTCAAGAGACCAAAACGGGAAATTGATAATGTACTTAAGTTATCACCGATTTTATAGGCCATGTTTTGAAAAAAAGTCAGGCAGTACTGCTAAAGGGCAAACATTTGTATTTGTAGCCATTAAAAAATCTGATGTCACTTTTCATTGGCCACATTCGGAGTCTGCTTAATGACCTTCCCTTGTCATGACTTCATTTGTTTACTGAATTGTTTTTTTTCTGGAGCCACTGCCAAATGCCATTTCACAGTTCCCTGTATCACACAGACTGGTGAAATAATTCTTCATTGTGTTTTTACAGTAGTTTCAATTTCCAGATTACTTACTGATTCTCTCTGGGTCAGGCATTGCACAAATGCTGATTTGTATTACTGAACTTGATTAGCAGATGTTCAGCTTATCAGCCTCCATTCATGTTGACTTTTTCTCCTCTTCCTTCACTGTGGTTCTGTTTTCATTTTAGAAACTTTCAGCAGTGCTTCAAGGAGAGTTGGTCGCTATGTTGGACCAGGTGGGATCCTACCCACTGAAAAAGTCTCCATTTTTTAATGATGCACAAAGAACAACCTTCAGGACCTCCCTTGCTTCATGCCCTGCCCCATGGGACACAATGCTTACTTAATAGATAGAAATGTAGAGTTTGAAAAGTGCTTTGCTCTCATTTTGCTCATTAGACAAATGCAAGAAAACTATCATTTCTAGAACTCAGTTCAGTTCAGTCACTCAGTCGTGTCCTACTCTTTGCGACCCCATGAACCACAGCACGCCAGGCCTCCCTGTCCATCACCAACTCCCGGAGTTCACCCAAACTGTGTCCGTTGAGTCAGTGATGCCATCCGACCATCTCATCCTCTGTCGTCCCCTTCTCCTCTCGCCTTCAATCTTTCCCAATATCAGGGTTTTTTCAAATGAGTCAGCTCTTCACATCAGGTGGCCGAAATATTGAAGTTTCAGCTTCAACATCAGTCCTTCCAATGAACACCCAGGACTCATCTCCTGTAGGATGGACTGGTTGGATCTCCTTGCAGTCCAAGGGACTCTCAAGTGTCTTCTCCAACACCACAGTTAAAAAGCATCAATTCTTCAGGGCTCAGCTTTCTTTATAGTCCAACTCTCACATCCATACATGACTACTGGAAAAATCATAGCCTTGACTAGACAGACCTTTGTTGACAAACTAATATCTCTGCTTTTTAATATGCTCTCTAGGTTGGTCATAACTTTCCTTCCAAGGAGTAAGCATCTTTTAATTTCATGGTTGCAATCACCATCTGCGGTGATTTTGGAGCCCCCAAAACCTAGAACCTAACATATCCACAAGTGTGTCTCTGTGCTGTTTTACCCCATATTGACCTGCTTGATGGATAGTTTTGATGTTATATAAGAATAGTCTACGACTGATTTTTTCTTTCTATCTTGCTGTCTCTAGAAAACATGATCATAAACACTGACAACCCAAGTTTTTAAATATATACGTATCTTGATACACGTCAATAAAGCATCGATCAGTGACTTCTATGGAAGTTTCTTTTGATGTAAAATTAATTCCATATTGGAGCTATAGATCCTGTAGCACTTACTACACTGGAAATCTAATCAAAGTCTGCATGGGTGTGTGATTTAATGGCTTCCCATGTGGCGCTAGTGGTAAAGAACCTGCCTGCCAATGTGGGTTAGATGAAGGAGACCTGGGTTCAATCCCTGGGTCAGGAAGATCCCCTGGAGGAGGACATGGCAACCCACTCCAGTATTCTTGCCTGGAGAGCCCCATGGACAAAGGAGCCTGGAAGGCTATAGTCCATAGGGTTGCACAGAGTCAGACGCAACCGAAGCGACTTAGCATGCACATGTGTATAAATAAGATTGTGATGATACATCATATGTACATAAAATTGCACAAAAATACATATACTTACTTTTGCAGTGATTTTTTTTAACTTCTGATTTTCAGGTAATTTAATTTCTAAGTTAGGGGAAAAGTATAAGATTTTGTACATAAAAGTCCCTTATGCCCTTTACTCAGATTCACCAACTATTAACATTGTCACATTTGCTTATCATTCTCTCTCTGTGTATGTGAATGTATATAAAAATATTTATATGTGTCTATAAATGTGTATACTATTTCAGAGTATGTACAAAGCACTACACAAGCACATATGTGTATATTTAGATATATACATGAAAGTGAAAGTGTTAGTTGCTCAGTCATGTCCGAGTCTTTGTGACCCCATAGGCTATAATTCACCAGGCTTCTTTGTCCATGGAATTCTCCAGGCAAGAATACTAGAGTGGATAGCCATTCCCTTCTCCAAGGCCTGGGTCTGGGTCTCCTGCATTGCTAGCAGTTGCTTTACCATCTTAGCTACCAGGAAAGCCCCATATAGATAGATAGAATTTTCCTCTGAACCATTTGAGAGTAAGTTGCAGAAATAATTTCTTTTACCCTAAATCACTTAGAGTGTATTTCCTAAGAGCAAGGGAAAAATCAGAGTACAATAACCCAAATCAAGAAATGTAACCCTAGTACAAAATCTTACCTAGACTTCAGTTCAGTTCAGTTCAGTCGCTCAGTCGTCCAATTCTTTGTGACCCCATGAACCACAGCATGCCAGGCCTCCCTGTCCATCACCAACTCCCAGAGTCCACCCAAACCCATGTCCATCAAGTTGGTGATGCCATCCAGCCATCTCATCCTCTGTCGTCCCCTTCTCCTCCTGCCTTTAATCTTTCCCAACATCAAGGTCTTTCCAATGAGTCAGCTCTTTGCATCAGGTGGCCAAAATATTGGAGTTTCAGCTTCAACATCAGTCCTTCCAATGAACACCCAGGACTGCTCTTCTTTAGGATGGACTGGTTGGATCTCCTTGCAGTCCAAGGGACTCTCAGGAGTCTTCTCCAATATCACAGTTCAATAGCATCAATTCTTCGGCACTCAGCTTTCTTTATAGTCCAACTCTTACATCCATACATGACCACTGGAAAAACCATAGCCTTGACTAGATGGACCTTTGTTGGCAAAGCAATGTCTCTGCTTTTGAATATACTGTCTAGGTTGGTGATAACTGTTCTTCCAAGGAGTAAGCGTCTTTTAATTTCATGGGTGCAATCACCATCTGCAGTGATTTTGGAGCCCCAGAAAATAAAGTCAGCCACTGTTTCCACTGTTTCCCCATCTATTTGCCATGAAGTGATGGGATCAGATGCCATGATCTTCATTTTATGAATGTTGAGCTTTAAGCCAACATTTTCACTTTCCTCTTTGACTTTCATCAAAAGGCTCTTTAGTTCTTCTTCACTTTCTGCCATAAGGGTGGTGTCACATTTTAGCAATGTGCATAATGAGCTTTAAATTTATTTTTTTCCAGTCCATCCAGGATCTCATAACGCATTTAGTTGTCATGCTCAGAAATTATGGAAGCATTTTGTTGACATATTATACTGTTTTACTTGTGCTGGTCACAGATCAAAAAGAGTGAGTCAGTGTTTCCAAGTCCTCCTGGATGGATTGCTGAGGAAGCAGGAGGATAGAGCCTGTGCTTTAGCACAGGAGTAAGATTTTCTTTCTTAGAATTAACTAACTAGAATCATTGTTGTTGTTCCTCAGTTGCTCAGTCATGTCCAGATCTTTGCAACCCCACGGACTGCAGCACACCTGCTTCTCTGCTCTTCACGATCTCTCAGAGTTTGCTCAAACTCATGTCCATTGATTCAGTGATGCCATCCACTCTCTCATCCTCTGTTGCCCCTTCTCCTCCTGCCTTCATTCTTTCCCAGCATCATGGTCTTTCCCAATGAGTTGGCTCTTTGCATCAGGTGCCAAAGTATCAGAGCTTCAGCTTCAGCATCTAAATGAATATTAGAATCATAGAATAACTAGAATCATAGCAAGGAAGAAATCAAGATTTCTGCAGTTTCCATTCCTTAGAGGGCACTGATAAACAAATTTCACCTTTCTGGTCTACTGTTCTTGAACACTTTGTTTTAACAACAACTTATTAAGCACTTATGATGTACTAAGTCCTAGGAGAGGCATGGGGGTACATGAGTGAGTGAAACAGAGGCAGCCCCTCGTGAGCCAAGTAGGGGCGCTGTCGTTGATTCATCAAGTGATCTCCAAGTAAATACTTTGAGAAGTGCTCTGAAGCTAGGACACACGCCACCTGGCATGGCAGGATATGTGACAAGGTAGGGGTGAGGTCCATGTGTGCAGAGTGGGCACAGGAAACCTTCTCTGAGGCAGCGCCATTTCAGCTGAATTATGTGGCATGGATGGGAGTTAACTGGGCAGAGAAGTAGGAAAAACATTCGAGCTTGCAAGAAGTTTTAGGTGTGAGAAAGAATCAGCCATCTCTGAGAGGGAGTCGTTTGGAGCACCAGCTAGCTCACAGGATTTTGTGCAAGCTAGAAAGGAAAGAAAGAACTTTCACAGGAATAAGCTGTGAGGTTCCTTTGTATCTTGGATGAATGGAGATAAGAGGGACTTTATCGACCCTGTGCAGTCCCTTGGTAGACAATGAGTGGGCTTCATGAAGAATGGAGATACAGTACAAGGAGTGACATGATGACTTCACTGGAGGAATGTTGACTTGGAAAAGAAAAAGAGTTTATGTTTTTTGATCCACCAATTCCTACCAAGAAATGAGAAAGTGTCAGGAATCTGTGTCTTAGACTGGAAGCATCACCAAAGTCATTTGCAGGTTCTCAGAGTCTAAGATGATACTTTACAGTTTGATGTGTGACTAGGCATCATTTTTTTCAAGCTCATGCACCTTGGACGTGAGAGACGGAAGACAGCATCCAAATTCTGGGCGTTGTTATATCTTTCTGAGCCTATTAGTGAGTGAGTCACTCAACAGTATTTAGAAGAAACAGATGTTGCCTGAAAGGATTGTGCTGGAGAAAAGGATTGCATTTCAGTGATGGTAGTGAGGAAACAGAGATCAAATATCAATCTACTTATAATTTACATTCCCTCATACTTTAGAGAAAATACATTCTGTCTTCCCCAGCACCCTCACTATTACAGTCATTATCAGTTAGGTCATTGGCTATTTGACTTTAAAGTTGCTGATGATTTCCCAGTGTGATTCATGATTTTGAAGGGAATGGTTTATACCTGCTCTGATTTCTAATACTTGCCCCACAGTAAAAAGCTATGCTTCTACAATTGGAATAATAATAATATTTTAACATTATTAATCTTTATAATAGATACACAATAATATATTATTAAATAATAGTAATTTGTATTTGGGGCTTCCCAGGTGGCGCTAGTGGTAAAGAATCTGCCTGCCAATGCAAGAGATATAGGTTCGATTTCTGGGTCAGGAAGATCCCTTGGAGATGGAAATGGCAACGCACTGCAGTATTTTGCCTGGAAAATCCCATGATCCCTTGGGCAAGAAAGCTTGGCAGGCTACAGTCCTTGGGGTCACAAAGAGTCGGACATGACTGAGCACATAGTCTTTCCGATCTATTATACAGGACTTCCCTGGTGGCTCAGATGGTAAAGCGTCTATCTACAGTGCGGGAGACCTGGGTTCGATCCCTGGGTCAGGAAGATCCACTGGAGAAGGAAATGGCAATCCACTCCAGTACTATTGCCTGAAAAATTCCATGGACAGAGGAGGCTGGTTCTGATCTATTATATATATATATATATAGTTCAGTTCAGTTCAGTTCAGTCGCTCAGTCGTGTCCGATTCTTTGCGACACCATGAATCACAGCACGCCAGGCCTCCCTGTTCATCACCATCTCCCGGAGTTCACTCAGACTCATGTCCATCGAGTCTGTGATGCCATCCAGCCATCTCATCCTCAGTCATCCCCTTCTCCTCCTGCCCCCAATCTCTCCCAGCATCAGAGTCTTTTCCAGTGAGTCAACTCTTCACATGAGGTGGCCAAAGTACTGGAGTTTCAGCTTTAGCATCATTCCTTCCAAAGAAATCCCAGGGTT
This sequence comes from Oryx dammah, assembly GCF_014754425.2. Lineage (NCBI taxonomy): Eukaryota > Metazoa > Chordata > Mammalia > Artiodactyla > Bovidae > Oryx > Oryx dammah. The sequence goes on along the minus strand of NW_024070210.1, from coordinate 11,870,451 downwards.
GATCTCCTTCAGAATGGACTGGTTGGATCTCCTCACAGTCCAAGGGACTCTCAAGAGACTTCTCCAACACCACAGTTCAAAAGCATCAATTCTTTGGTGCTCAGCCTTCTTCACAGTCCAACTCTCACTTCCATACATGACCACAGGAAAAACCATAGCCTTGACTAGACAGACCTTAGTCGGCAAAGTAATGTCTCTGCTTTTGAATATACTATCTAGGTTGGTCATAACTTTTCTTCCAAGGAGTTAAGAGTCTTTTAATTTCCTGGCTGCAATCACCATCTGCAGTGATTTTGGAGCCCAAAAAAATAAAGTCTGACACTGTTTCCAGTGTTTCCCCATCTATTTCCCATGAAGTGATGGGACCAGATGCCATGATCTTCGTTTTCTGAATGTTGAGCTTTAAGCCAACTTTTTCACTCTCCTCTTTCACTTTCATCAGGAGGCTTTTTAGCTCCTCTTCACTTTCTGCCATGAGGGTGGTGTCATCTGCATATCTGAGGTTATTGATATTTCTCCCGGCAATCTTGATTCCAGCTTATGTTTCTTCCAGTCCAGCGTTTCTCATGATGTACTCTGCATAGAAGTTAATTTGGAACCAGTCTGTTGATGATTGTTATTGTAATAAAAAAATGCTCTTCTTCCTGCTGCTGCTGCTGCTAAATCACTTCAGTCATGTCCGACTGTGTGTGACCACATAGATGGCAGCCCACCAGGCTCCCCTGTACCCGAGATTCTCCAAGCAATAACACTGGAGTGGGTTGCCATTTCCTTCTCCAATGAATGAAAGTGAAAAGTGAAAGTGAAGTCGCTCAGTCGTGTCCGACTCTTCGTGATCCCATGGACTGCAGCCTACCAGGCTCCTCCATCCATGGGATTTTCCAGGCAAGAGTACTAGAGTGGGATGCCATTGCCTTCTCCGGCTCTTCTGCCTAAAAGGCAATAATCAGAACTATATTCCAGGATGACTTTTCCCACCACCAGAGTTTTTGAAGTCACACTTTGAATTGCTAACAGCGTCCCACTACTGGGTTGGAATTTCAGTATTCTTTCTGTCCATTGGGAAACAGCAGCTTTTCTGTCTGTCTGTCATTGCCCATGGATGGTTTACCTTCTACTTATGCAAATCTATCACTCCTTCTGCTCATTGCACTTTATAAGATTACTGCTGATTACCATTTAGATTTGTTAAATGACAAAGCACATTTTACGGAGTCAGGAGCCAGTAGCCGGGAAGGTCAACAGGGGTAGCCTGAATCGATGATAAATGATTTATTTTATTGCCCACACAGTGATCAAAGTATGTGCTGCTGCAAAAGCTTAGTTTTGGCCTCTGAATGAAAATAGATAGATGATAGATGATTGATAGAGAATGAGATAGATATTTAATTCTACGGGATAACAGGCTTTTCTGAAATTTTCTTCCTTGAGAGAGGTTGCTTGTAAGCATCTTTTTCAGTGAAATAGAATAGCTGTGGTAACAACATCCTCTACACACCCAGCTTACCGTGGCCATAGAATCCAATGACTCTTTTCTTAAATGAGGGCGTCTGCATATCCACAGGACTGCTGACTGTATTTCATTTACAATGCATTGCTTCACTCAACACACTCTGAATGAAGGCGAAACGCTCCATGGCTTCGAATTCAGGCCCTTCCTCCAAGCAGGGCGTGTTTATCTGTCTGCAACACACTTGGAGGATTTGAAAGACGAGCGATGAGGTTCATTCATGCTGTAAAAATGTGCTGAGCATCGTGGTTGCCTCTTTCACAATGGCCGGGCATGGAAGGCTGGAGAAGGCCATTGTTACCACTCGGCTGACTGTCGATTTGACTCAGGCATAACTTAGCCAGGGAAGTTGCACCATTTTAAAGTCAGTGACGTTCCAGGGAACACTTAGGACTATGGTACTTTAGTTGTAACTTCGTGAGACTCTTGAGTAAGTTTGCAAAGAGTAAGTTTGGAATCTAGAAATAGTTTGTTTTATTTCTGGATGAGAAAACAGAGGATGCCTTGTACTTACATAAGATCCTTTATCTGACCACAGAGTTTGGATTTAGAGTTAAGAAATGGGCTTAGAGTCAGGTTCCCATGGCTCTGAATAGCGAACAAAATGAACAAATGCTTTTCTTTTCTAATTTTAAAATGGAGGCACCTGTATGTCTGAATTATACTCTGCTGCTGCTGCTGCTGCTTCTAAGCCTCTTCAGTCATGTCCGACTCTGTGCGACCCCATAGACGGCAGTCCACCAGGCTCCCCCGTCCCTGGGATTCTCCAGGCAAGAACACTGGAGTGGGTTGCCATTTCCTTCTCCAATGCGTGAAAGTGAAGTCGCTCAGTCGTGCCTGACTCTTAGCAACCCCATGGACTGCAGCCCACCAGGCTCCTCTGCAAACCCTAAAATGTATGACTCTTGTGTGACAGAGGAAAAGACAATAGCTTCTATGTGACTGCTTTTCTTCCATAAATATTCAGTTAGGAAAGGAGACATGATGCTCAAAAGGAGGGTGTTGCCTTTTACAAAAGTTGGAAATTAGAGCCTATGGATCTGAAAGGCCTCCCAGACCCTTTCCTGCTGCCACTGGCCAGAACTAGGGAAAGAAGGTCTTGGTTTACTACTGTTCAGTAGTAGAGGCTCACCCATAATGCATTGGAGGAGAACACATCTGCTTGTCCACTTGCTATAAAAACCCTGCATTTACCAGAGTTAAATACGGACACAGGCAAAGTAGCCTTTCCCTTGGTCTTAATGGTCTAATCCAGCTTGTGTCATTCCTTCTAAACCATTTTTGGTCTGGGAAAGGAGACTTGCTCAGTTAACTATTTCAGCAACTTTGTGAACTTTCATTGTTACTTGGTGCAAGGCATTGTTAATAGCTGTAAGCATCTATTTTTAGTCCTCTCACTTTTCCCTTCACACTGATTGATAAAATGGAAAGGAGGTTGAATAAGCTCACTTTCTTTTCAGATGACACAAATATTAAATTGACAGATAAACTCCTAGGAGGTTTCAGTCCATTTCAGGAAGCTGTTGATATGAGGTCTTTAAGGGCCCACAGTCCTATTAGAGAGAAAGAGAGAGACCACCAGGTCCTCGTGAGGAAAAGAAAACTGAGGGAAATGTCTAGATTCAATAGGAAATTGGGGAGTGTCGAGAGCATTTTCAGAAAAATGCTTGCTTTTTCACCAGCTGTGTCATTTTGCTCAAAGGGACAAGAAATTTAGTACTTTCTCTGAAGTGTAATAGACCTGCAAACCTATCTCCACATCTTTTACTCTTTTATATAATCTTGCCTTTACACAAGAGCTAGTGAGTGTTTTCCCAGGAGATATGGTCATGCAGAGGATGTGAAGGCAGAAGTGGGTCAGGTCATGGGGCTTCCCACATGCAAGCCGGGAAAGCCCATCCTCTGGTTAGATTAAAGTGGGTGGATTTTCCAGGTTCCTGGGAATGCTGTGTATTCATGAAAGCAAAGATAGAGCCACAGATTCCTTAGATAGCAGGTTTCTGAGGCCCTCGACGTTGGATCCGGTTTCATTTTTTTTTATCTTGCCAAACATGGTTTTTCCATCTTCACTTAATATGTCTAGAGGATGAAGCTATTTCCATTAAGCCCAGTTCTGCTACTCTTAGAAACAGTAAGGGATGAATATCCCTTGTTTGTACCTGCTACCCCACTAGAGACTAAAAGCTGATAATTTGGCTGCTGGCAAAATTCCACTGTAACAGCTAATAGAGTGTTTTGGAAGGAAGCCAACGGCAGCCAGATTGAATTAAGTACTTAAACTACTGTTTAAGATCAGTTCTGCAATTAGGGACTTGAAATCAGCGGCAAATTCACCTTCCAGTTTCTAGCTTACTTTGAATTTTTCAAGTCTTCTTTGATTTCCCACCTAATTTTTTTGACCATGTTGCACAGCATGTGGGATTTCAGTTCCCCAACCAGGGATCGAACCAGAGTCTCTGGCGTTAGAAACGCAGAACCTTAACCAGTAGATCACCAGGGAAGTCCCCTCCCTCGAAATTTTATCTCAAAGTGGATTCTCTCTCTCTGTGTCTCTTTTTTAATATATTCATGCTAATGTGAAAATTTTATGATACTTTAGAATTTAACAAGCTCTTTCATATATGTTACTTTTTGCCTCCTAGTTATACCAATGGTATTAGAATATTTTGTGAAAGTGGCTCAGTTGTGTCCGACTCTTTGTGACCCCATGGACCATACAGTCCGTGGAATTCTCCAGGCCATAATACTGGAGTGGGTAGCCTTTCCCTTCTCCAGGGGATCTTCCCAACCCAGGGACTGAACCCAGGTCTCCCGCATTGCATGCGGATTCTTTACCAGCCGGGCCACCAGGAAAGCCCTCTATGCTAATGATATTCGTAGTTCAGCAGAAGCACTAAAGGAATCACAATATGTAGTATCTTGTAAGTTGCACTGTAGACCACAGCAGGAGGGGAGAACTGGATATCAGAGCTGTGGGCTGTAGCCCAGGCTCTAGTTCTGTGTCTTCATGACCTTGAGCCAGTGCCTTACATTCTCTGCAATGTAGTTTCTTTACCTTTAAACCACTGGTTCTAACCTGGAGGATGATTTTTGCTCCAAGGAAACATTTGGTAATTTTGAAGATATTTTCTTATTGTCACAACTGGGGAGATGCTATTACCAGATGCTACCTCAACTAGTAAGTAGAGGCCAGTGATGCTGCTAAAAATCCTGGGGTGCACAGGACAGCCCCCACAACAGAGAATTATCCAGCCTAAAAAGACAGCAGTGATGAGGTGGAGAAACCTTGCTTTAAGATATAAATAATATCTGCTCCATTCATTACAGGATTTTTATGGGGCTCAAATATATATGAAGACATGAAGTGGCTTTCCATATCTGATATTAGTACTCTCTGGTATTGCACATATGAATCTTGAAAGGAAAATGGATTTTTTCTCCTAGATTAAAAGTTATATATGAAACTATCAGATTAAATACATGAAATACATCCACTGAATCTTCTGTAATGCTATGGTTTTAAACCAATTCTCTAAACATAAAGAGAAACAATGAAAAAATATTAATCTTCAAAAAAATGTAGCATTCAGTGACTAACATAGATAAAGAAAATTGAAACCCATGCAACTAATGCACTTTTCTGTTAGCATGCAGCCATAGCAATCCTTCCTAATAGAAGCAAGTCTGAAATGATAAGTTGTTTGGATCACATTAATTAACATTCAGCCCTATTAGATTTGCACCTGAGGTTGGGTTCATTTTACTGGTGCTGATGGATATCAAGCTTAACAATATCTAGCCACATTATATTAGAATAAAATATGTTTTATATTGCAGGCAAATTTTAAACTCAGCTCTCAATAATGGGCTTTTATATTAACTCAGATAACTAGAGATAGTAAAAGAATGAATTAAATTCCAGTGAGTCAGACTACAATATAAGTTATAGCAGTAATGAGAATTAATTCTTTTTGTTGCTTATATTGCACAGTTGCCGCATAAGTATATATATATAGCTCTAGAGTTTATGAGGTGTTTTTACAGATATTACTTTTTGCCTTAATTTTATAATACAGTCCTCTTAAAAATTAACTTGGGATCCATGGGTGAAATCTGAATGTCTTCACAGAATTTTATTTACATGAGCATTTTTATTGGGAAAGAGCACACAGTATTCATCAGATTTTCAGTAAGTTTTGTTATCCAGAAAAATTGGTGAGATCACCCTGAAAATAATGGTTCGTCTCCTCCTAAATGCTTATTTTTACCAAGCTCTCCCTAAATGATACTGTATTTGTCCTATCGGTATATTGGTAAATCATCTCTAGAGTACTGATCGGTCATTGTCGAATTCTTAATTGACATACACACAGTTTTTTTTTTGTTTAATTTAAAGATTCTGGTTTAAGCTCTGCCATATAGCTAAATTGAATTATTATGCAAATGTAATAAGATGTTATTTAATCAGACCTTTTGGAATAAAAATAATCCAGGTGTACAAAACTCTTTTCAATCTGAAACAATCATTCTAACATAGATTTGCCAAGTAACAACATCTTGTATGTAAACAAGGAGAGGAAAAGAGGCTGCTGTCCCAAGAAAATCTCCATGAAAGAATGTATGCATTGCAGTGTGTACAAAGTCTCAGATTTTTTGTTACAGAAGTACTGCTGTGTAAGAACTGTAAAGACAGACTGGAAATCCAGAGAATTGGCAGCTAAACAAACAGAATTATCCCACACCCATCAGTAAGAATAACAGCCGCCCCTTAGCCCTTAAGAAATGTAACAAAGAAAACCCAGAAATCCAACAGTTCTTACTGCAACTGAGATTTTAGTAAGTACCACTGGAAAAGCAAACTCCGTTACGAATGCTGGCATTTTACCCAGAGCTTATGCTCTTTCTTTTCTTTCTTCTGTGTCTGCCACTTTTCTCATCTACTAAGGGATTTCTGAGTACCATTCCTACAACTGAGCACAGAGAACGTGCGACAAGAAGTCTCCTCTGACTCTCTTGGAGGGCCCACTGCTTTTAACTTTTCCCTTTCTTGAACCAACCATTTAACTGTATGTTATTTGCTTCTCAGCTTTTCAGCTAAAGACACAACATTCTACGTGAAAATGTCATCACTGTTGAAAACATTGCTTATGCGTTGCTCAAAATGTAGCCGTGTGCCCGTACTCGTTTATGTCCCAGTGAAGACTACGACACTCAGTGAGACTCTAAGGGGGCCAGTTAACTCTTTTGCCAAAGCTGGTATTCTGAGTTAGAATTAAATAATTGAAAATGACAAAATTAAAAACAAACTCAGAAAAGTTTGCATTCATCCCCAACCATACTCAACCGAGATGTTCAGATTCAAATAGGCCTAACCCTTCTTGGGCACATTTCTCTTTTCATACCCTGATTTTTTCAGAGCACAAATGGAATCATGGTAACTTTTCCCAAACACTGGAGGCCACTGTGTAGCGTCCCTTTCAAAAAACAAGAATATTCTTTTGGATTCTGTGGCCTTGATAACAAAACAGGAAACTAGGTCCCTATTCTGAATCTATCCTATACTACCACTCACTGGGCTATATGAAGCTGCAGAACTATATTGTTTTAAAATATTTTCTTCTGCACCATAATACATTTCCCTTTAATGATGTATAAGGATAAATATTAACATGACTCTCAGAATTGTTCTTTTAAACTTTGAAAAAATTCAACATCTGAAGATGTTTTGATATCTCCTTGCACATTTTTCAGGCTTCTGTTCTAGGAATTATGGTCACTTTTTGTTCATAAGGAGCTCCATTTTGGCAAAGCCTTTCTTTGAGGGGGTGGAAATGTGGTGTGTAGGATAAATTGAATAGCTAAATCCCAGACGACAAAATCAAAGGATTGAATCAGGAAGAAATCTGTGGCAACCAACATAATTATTCACATTGGAATGTGGTCACTGCCTTGGGGTTCATATTTTTCTTCACCAGCAAAGTGGTTTGGGATTTGGTATAAGCATAGGCAGTTAGGATTTCCACACTAAATCACAACCTTGGACAGAGAACATGGGTTTTGTCATTGATGATCACCATAATTACATAAGATGCTTGACAGTGACAGCATGGGAACATCACTATGCGACTTAGCCACTGTTAGGACGATGCAGTTTAAATCTTGGCATGCATAGAATAGCCTATCTATGGATGGTTATTAAAAACTACATAGTAAATTTCAATCAGAACTCAGTCCTTACAAATGATTTTCAAGTTTCCACAGCTCTGCATCATTAAGGTCGAATTGTTCCTAGTATGATTTTTTTCTAATGTTGTGTAGGGAAGGTCAGAACAAAGTTATTCTCAACAAAGTTCAGTTGGATGCTACTAACCGTTCAAAGAGTTTGGACTAAAATGGTTTTGTGCACTGGAAGGAACCCCTTGGCAAATGACAAAGAAGTTGCTAAGCATGATCTGTATCTATTGTTTTCTTAGCTAGACATTCTCTTCCTGCCATCCCAGTTGGCTTTCCTATAACATCTAATTCCAAGTTTAAGACCATGAGGTCAGACTTGAGTGGTTCTCACTGAAACTCTTGCCAATTGACATCTGATGCACTTAAAGGTTGTTAAAACCAAGAGCCCTTCTTTGGCTAGGAAATGTTACACTTTCAGTGTCATCCTGGTTTGTGAGAAAGTTCCATCCACTGTTTGGGACAACAGATAAAACTAGCTCACGACACAAATATACCTGGGATGCTTTCTAACCATGCTTTTCAAAATCTATGTAGCTTTCTTTATTTGGCTACCATTACAATACAAGCTATCCAACAGAGAAAGAACTGCTTGTAGCTTTAGAATACAGGTGGGTATTTGTTGTGTGATGCAGTCTCAGAAGACCTTGGATCGAGGGCTTCAGAGAACATCATACGTCTGAACACTAGCATGGTACAAATGATAGAGACATGGAGCTTTCTAAAGCAATAAAAGTCAGCCATGCCCAGCACTTTCTTCTAAAAGCTGGAGTTGCTAGACTGAACATTTATCATTGTTTATATATCACCTAAGAAAAAAAAAAATCCCTGACCCATTAAGTCCTATGCTGTCCCTTCTGGTTTATTCATCAGTTGATGCCCGATTTCCATATGTTGTTGTTGCTGTTCAGTCACCCAGTCGTGTCCAACTCTTTGCAACCGCATGGACTGCAGCACGCCAGGGCCCTGTCCCTCACCACCTCCCAGAGTTTGCCCAAGTTCGTGTCCCTTGCATCACTTATGCCGCCCAGCCATCTCATCCTCTGATGCCCTCTTCTCCTTCTGCCCTCAGTCTTTCCCAGAATCAGGGACTTTTCCAATGAGTCGTCTGTTCACATCAGATGACCAAAATACTGGAGCTTCAGCTTCAGCATCAGTCCTTCCAGTGAATATTCAGGATCGATCTCCCCCAAGATTGACTGGTTTGGTCTCCTTGCTTTCAGGAGTCTTTTCCAGCACCATAGCTCAGAGGCATTGGTTGTTTGGTGTCCTGCCTCCTTTAAGGTCCAGCTCTCACAACTGGATATGACCACTGGGAAGACCATAGCCTTGACTGTGTCTTTCTTGGCAGAATAATGTCTCTACTTTTCACCACACTGTCTAAGTTTGTCATTGCTTTCCTGCCAGGAAGCAATTGTCTTCTGATTTCATGGCTGCAGTCACCATCCACAGTGATTTCAGAGCCCAAGAAGAGGAAATCTGTCACTACAGCCACCTTTTCTCCCTTCTATTGGCCATGTAACAATGGGACTGGATGCCATGATCTTAGTTGTTGTTGTTTTTTTTAATATTTAGTCTTAAACTGGCTCTTTCACTCTCCTCCTTCACCCTCATCAAGAGGCTCTTTAGTTCCTCTTCACTTTCTGCCATTAGAGTGGTATCATCTGCATATTTGAGGTTGTTGGTGTCTCTCCCACCCGTCTTGATTCCAGCTATAACTCATCCAGCCCAGTATTTCTCATGACGTGTTCAGAGTGTAGGTTAAACAAACAGGGTGACAGTAGACAGCCCTGTAGTACTTCCTTCTCAACCTTGAACCAATCAGTTGTTTCATATAAGATTCCCCTAATGATTAGTCTGTACAGTGGAAAATCAACTTTCAAACATTCGTCCCTGAGTTATTAGATTCCTCCTTTCTCTACTCAAAATTCTATGTACCCAAAATAATATTCTTAGCACCCTTTCCAAGGTTTTTGTCATCTTAATGCAAAAATCATTACTGCTTTATAGGGCCCACTGGGTCTTTCCAGGTGGCGTTAGTGGTAAAGAACCCACCTACCAATGCAGGAGACGTAACAGACACAGGTTCAATTCCAGGGTCAGGAAGATTCCCTGGAGGAGGGCATGACCACCCACTCCACTATTCCTGCTGGGAAGATCCCATGCACAGAGGAGCCTGGTGGGCTAGCGTCCATAGGGTCACAAAGACCTGGACATGACTGAAGCAACTTAGCACAGCACAGGACAGGGCCCACTAAGAAAGGGGTGTTGTGAAGTAGTTAGGGAATTGACTTTTGATTTTTAATGGCAACATAAAACATACACTTTGTTATATAATGACATAAAGTGAAGTGAGTCACTCAGTCGTGTATGACTCTTTGCGACCCCATGGACTATACAGTCCATAGAATTCTCCAGGCCAGAATACTGGTGTGGGTAGCTGTTCCTTCCTCCATGGGATCTCCCCAGCCCAGGGATAAGACCCAGGCCTCCTGCATTGCAAGAGGATTCTTTACCAGCTGAGCCACCAGGGAAGCCCATATAATGACACAGACTTTGGTAAACTGTAAATATAATCAGTTCCAAATACTTGAGAAATGATATTATTGGCTTTGAAAAATTTCTGAGCTTCATCAGCAACAGCACTTACCTTCCTTAAGTTATTTGCTTTTTCACAAAGATAAACTCAAAATGGATTAAAGACCTAAAAGTAAGACCAGAAACTATGAAACTCTTAGAGGAAAACATAGGCAGAACACTCGATGACATAAATGAAAGCAAGACCCTCTCTGACCCACCTCCTGGAGTAATGGAAAGAAAAACAGAAGTAAAAAAGTGGAACCCGATTAAACTTAAAAGCTTTTGCACAGCAAAGGAAACTATAAGGAAGGTGAAAAGACAGCACTCAGAATGGGAGAAAATAATAGCAAATGAAACAACTGACAAAGGATTAATTTCCAAAATATACAAGCAGTTCATACAACTCAATACCAGAAAAACAAACAACCCAATCAAAAAGTGGGAAAAAGACCTAAACAGACATTTCTCTAAAGAAGACATACAGATGGCTATCAAACACATGAAAAGATGCTCAACATCATTCATTCTTAGAGAAATGTAAATCAAAACTACAAGGAGATATCACCTCACACTTGTCAGAATGGCCCGTATCAAAAAGTCTACAAACAATAAATGCTGGAGAGGGTGTGGAGAAAAGGGAACGCTCTTTAACTGTTGGTGGGAATGTAAATTGATACAGCTGCTATGGAAGACGGTATGGAGATTCCTTAAAAAACTAGGAATAAAACCACCATATGACCCAGCAATCCCACTCCAAGGCATATACCCTGAGGAACCCAAAATTGAAAAAGACACATGTATCCCATTGTTCATTGTAGCACTATTTACAACAGCACCCTGATGCTGGGAAAGATTGAGGGCAGGAGAAGGGGACGACGGAGGGTGAGATGGTTGGATGGCATCACCGACACAATGGACATGGGTTTGGGTGGACTCTGGGAGATTATGATGGACAGAAAGGCCTGGCATATTGCGGTTCATGGGGTCACAAAGAGTTGGACATGACTGAGCAACTGAACTGAACTGAGAACATGGAAGCAACCTAGATGTCGATCAACAGATGAATGGATAAAGAAAATGTGGTACATATACACAATGGAATATTACTCAGTCATAAAAAGGAGCGCATTTGAGTCAGTTCTAATGAGGTGGATGAACCTAGAACCTATTGTACAGAGTGAAGTAAGTCAGAGAGAGAAAGATAAATATCATATTCTAATGCATATATACAGAATCTAGAGAAATGGTACTGAAGAATTTATTTACAGGACAACAGTGGAGAAACAGACATAGAGAATAGCCTTATGGGCTTATGGGGGGAGGGGAGGAAATGATGAGATGTATGGAAAGAGTAACATGAAAACTTACATTACCATATGTAAAATAGATCAGTTCAGTTCAGTCGCTCAGTCATGTCCGACTCTTTGCGACCCCATGAATCGCAGCACGCCAGGCCTCCCTGTCCATCACCATCTCCCAGAGTTCACTCAAACTCATGTCCATCCAGTCGCTGATACCATCCAGCCATCTCATCCTCTGTCATCCCCTTCTCCTCCTGCCCCCAATCCCTCCCAGCATCAGTCTTTTCCAATGAGTCAACTCTTCGCGTGAGGTGGCCAAAGTACTGGAGTTTCAGCTTTAGCATCATTCCTTCCAAAGAAATCCCTGGGCTGATCTCCTTTAGAATGGACTGGTTGGATCTCCTTGCAGTCCAAGGGACTCTCAAGAGTCTTCTCCAACACCACAGTTCAAAAGCATCAGTTCTACAGTGTTCAGCTTTCTTTATGGTCCAGTTCTCATATCCATACATGACTAGTGGAAAAACCATAGCCTTGACTAGATGGACCTTTGTTGGCAAAGTAATGTCTCTGCTTTTGAATATGCTATCTAGGTTGGTCATAACTTTCCTCCATGGAGTATGCATCTTTTAATTTCATGGCTGCAGTCACCATCTGCAGTGATTTTGGAGCCCCAAAAAATAAAGTCTGCCACTGTTTCCAGTGTTTCCCCATCTATTTCCCATGAAGTGATGGGACCAGATGCCATGATCTTCGTTTTCTGAATGTTGAGCTTTAAGCCAACTTTTTTACTCTCCTCTTTCACTTTCCTCAAGAGGCTTTTTAGTTCCTCTCCACTTTCAGCCATAAGGGTGGTGTCATCTGCATATCTGAGGTTATTGATATTTCTTCCGGCAATCTTGATTCCAGCTTGTGCTTCTTCCAGCCCAGCATTTCTCATGATGTACTCTGCATATAAGTTAAATAAGCAGGGTGACAATATACAGCCTTGATGTACTCCTTTCCTGATTTGGAACCAGTCTGTTGTTCCATGTCCAGTTCTAACTGTTGCTTCCTAACCTGCATATAGGTTTCTCACGAGGCAGGTCAGGTGGTCTGGTATTCCCATCTCTTTCAGAATTTTCCACAGTTGATTGTGATCCACACAGTCAAAGGCTTTGGCATAGTCAATAAAGCAGAATTAGATGTTTTTCTGGAACTCTCTTGCTTTTTCCATGATCCAGCAGATGTTGGCAATTTGATCTCTGGTTCTTCTGCCTTTTCTAAAACCAGCTTGAACAGAAGCCTGGCTTGGAGAATTTTGAGCATCCCTTTACTAGTGTGTGAGATGAGTGCAATTGTGCGGTAGTTCGAGCATTCTTTGGCATTGCCTTTCTTTGGGATTGAAATGAAACCTGATCTTTTCCAGTCCTGTGGCCACTGCTGAGTTTTCCAAATTTGCTGGCATATTGAGTGCAGCACTTTCACAGCATCATCTTTCAGGATTTGAAAGAGCTCAACTGGAATTCCATCACCTCCACTAGCTTTATTCGTAGTGATGCTTTCTAAGGCCCACTTGACCTTAGATAAAATATATATCTAAATTTTAAAATAGATAAGCCAATGGTAATTTGTTGTATGGCTCAGGAAACTCAAACAGGGGCTCTATATCAACCTAGAGGGGTGGGATGGGGAGGGAGATAGGAGGGAGGTTCAGAAGGGAGGGGGCATATGTATACCCATGGCTGATTCATTTGAGGTTTGATGAAAACAACAAAATTCTGTAAACCAATTATCCTTCAATAAAAAGTAAATTAATTAAAAAAAAAAGATTATCTTATCTAATGCTTACATTTACGGGCAATAAAATAGGGTGCAGAGAATTAAAGCCACTTACTTGAGGTTGCTGCTGCTGCTGCTGCTAAGTCACATCAGTCGTATCCGACTCTGTGCAATCCCATAGATGACAGCCCACCAGGCTCCGCCGTCCCTGGCATTCTCCAAGCAAGAACACTGGAGTGGATTGCCATTTCCTTCTCCAATGCATGAAAGTCAAAAGTGAAAGTGAAGTCGCTCAGTCATGTCCAACTCTTCACAACCCCATGGACTGTAGCCCACCAGGCTCCTCCATCCATGGGATTTTCCAAGCAAGAGTACTGGAGTGGGGTGCCATTGCCTTCTCCTACTTGAGGTTACATAACCACTAAGTAAGATTACCTCCATGCCCTGCTTCTTAATGTCCTGTCTTTTCTAGGAAGGTCAGGAGAGCTTACTTTCTGGAAACTTTGCTTGAAGCAGGATGCATAAACAGTGTGAAAAGACAAACAGCATTTGATCTTACTTATCTCTCTGGTTTCTCTGGAAACATTGGATAACTACTTCCATCTCTTTCTCCTTCAAGACTTTATTCTTTGGACCACAAATAGTGAATGCCATTACTCAACAAAGTTATTCTTTTTACCCTTCATAGTTCTTTTGTGTTACTTCCTGTAAAAGTATCAGAGTGAATTATTTCTAGTTTAGTCCTTGCTTTAAAATTCTTTCCATCTAAACCAAAGAAATAAGTCTTAGGGACTATAGGTTAAACAAATCTCTCCAAATATGAAGGGTCTTCAGAAGCTACAATGCATAGACACTTAAAGTGCAGTATCTTTTTGTCTTGATTTGTGCCCATGAGCCAAGTCCATAGGGTACGCTGGGAAATAACTTTTTTTATTTTCCAGTAATTATTTGTTGGATCCTTATTCTGTGCTATGGCCACATGCCTATAATTCCTCTCTTCCTGTCTTTATCTGTCTGGTCAACACTGCTAACACCCTTAAGTAGCAATGACCAAGGACAGTTGTCCACCGCGTGCTGCTGCCCTGTCCAAACACTGCCTGTCGTCAATGGAACTGAACCAGAAATAGGTCTTATTTGGAGTAGTTACAAACGCTAATTCATAAGTACAAAGGTAACTTGCATGGGGTTATTGCATAGACTGGGCGGGCATTGCATTGCTCAACTTGAGGGGATACTCCTTACATGAACTGCAGTAGGAACCACACCCACTGGAGCTATGCAGTGAAACAGCCCTAACTTTCAAGCAGACAGATGCATGTACCATAACTGTATATTCTCTTATTTCTTGCTAAGTAATATTTTCAAGGAAATAAGATACCCTCATCTGGAGGACAACTTGAATAGAACCAAAACAAAATGAAAGATAAAACTAGTTTTATAAGAACTAAATGATTTGTCTAAGTTTTCATGACACTGCTCAAGCCTTAGCTCTCAACTGGGTTGCTTAGTCACCTTGCCTATCAATTTAAAAAAAAGAGAGTGATGATGATCTTTCACTATCAAAAAATCCTATCTAGAGTCCAAGATAATAAGGATTTTCCTAGTAAGTTGTTTGCAGGAGGGCTAATATAGTTTGTGTTGAATAACTAAATAATATGTAATAAAGCGTAGCCTTATTTTTTTTAAGAGAGACCCAACAAAGGCCAGCTGTAGGCTACATGATTTTGCAGAGACAATACTTAGCAGTTGATGAATTTTAAGTTTCAGCTTTCAGTGCCATCCATCCATTTGAAAGAACAATTATGACCTTTTGGCTAATAGCATTGGGGAAACATTACTACAGATTAATACTAGGAAAGAGGAACAAAATTAATGAGCAAACATTCTAACGGAGTCAGTGCATGTAAGCACATTAAATTTCTGCATAAAGATGGAGATTGGAAGTAGGTTTCAGGGTTTCATCATGCTGACTTTCTTAATTAAACACGATACCACTACGGAAGAGAAAACCTTTATTGTTTCTCAAATATTTTCTTTTTTGATAGATACCTCATGTGGTTATCATATGTTAGCGTGAAAACCTAAAGATCAAGTAGCATATTCACCTGAAACAGCCCAGGAGAAAAATATATCAGGATCTGTTTGCTATCACCGTGGAGAAATAATACGGGAAACCACCCTGACAAAAGCTGATGTGGTCTGGCCGAGGAAATATTAACGGTGACCACATGGTGGTCGGCACGTCTGTTTTCAGAGCTGGCTGTAACCCTTGCTCACTTTGTGACACTGATCTGCAGCCCTGCGAGTGTCTTGCCCTCATCTGAACACCATGTCACTCTGGCAGACAAGGTGGACTCCATGGTGCTGAAAGGACCCGGGAGGAAGCTGATTCTTGTGTCTTCGGTCCTACCTGAGACTGAGCGTGGCATCTGTTTGATGAGTCCAGAGAAAGCCCTTTTTCTTTAGAACAATTAGTGGACCCTACCAATTTGGTTTTAAAGTGTAGAATAAAATAATAGGGTATCAAAAGAGAACAATGTGGTGAAATTCTCCAACTATTGATTTGTAGCACTTTTTAAAAATTTGTGCACAGCGTAGATGGATTAGGATGTGGTCTGGAAGAAAGCAATGGGGAACAGAGATATTCAGAGAGCACTTGTAATTTGACAACTCAGGAAAATGGCAGAGGTATCAAATCACTTAGATTATTTTGATAGGTACTTGTAGATAACAGAAGCTTCCACCATGTTAAATTTAGAATAGGTAGAATATTAGAAAAAAAATGATTTTTTTGTCTAGTCCTAAAATAGATAGAGTGCCTGATGAACTGTGGACTGAAGTTCGTGACATTGTACAGGAGACAGGGATCAAGACCATCCCCTTGGAAAAGAAATGCAAAAAAGCAAAATGGCTGTTTGGGGAGACCTTACAAATAGTTGTGAAAAGAAGAGAAGCAAAAAGCAAAGGAGAAAAGGAAAGATATAAGCATCTGAATGCAGAGTTCCAAAGAACAGCAAGAAGAGATAAGAAAGCCTTCCTCAGCGATCAATGCAAAGAAATAGAGGAAAACAACAGAATGGGAAAGACTAGAGATCTCTTCATGAAAATTAGAGATACCAAGGGAACATTTCATGCAAAGATGGGCTCGATAAAGGACAGAAATGGTCTGGACCTAACAGAAGCAGAAGATATTAAGAAGAGGTGGCAAGAATACACAGAAGAACTGTACAAAAAAGATCTTCACGATCAAGATAATCATGATGGTATGATCACTCACCTAGAGCCAGACATCCTGGAATGTGAAGTCAAGTAGGCCTTAGGAAGCATCACTACAAATAAAGCTAGTGGAGGCGATGGCATTCCAGTTGAGCTCTTTCAAATCCTGAACGATGATGCTGTGAAAGTGCTGCACTCAATATGCCAGCAAATTTGGAAAACTCAGCAGTGGCCACAGGACTGGAAAAGGTCAGTTTTCATTCCAATCCCAAAGAAAGGCAATGCCAAAGAATGCTCAAACTACTGCACAATTGCACTCATCTCACATGCTAGTAAAGGAATGCTCAAAATTCTCCATGCCAGCCTTCAGCAATATGTGAACCATGAACTTCCAGATGTTCAAGCTGGTTTTAAAAAAGACAGAGGAACCAGAGACCAAATTGCCAATATCTGCTGGATCATAGAAAAAGCAAGAGCATTCCAGAAAAACATCTAATTCTGCTTTATTGACTATGCCAAAGCCTTTGACTGTGTGGATCACAATCAACTGTGGAAAATTCTGAAAGAGATGGGAATACCAGACCATATAACCTGCCCTGGGAGAAACCTATATGCAAATCAGGAAGCAACAGTTAGAACTGGACATGGAAAAACAGACTGGTTCCAAATAGGAAAAGGAGTACATCAAGGCTGTATATTGTCACCCTGCTTATTTAACTTATATGCAGAGTACATCATGAGAAATGCTGGGCTAGAAGAAGCACAAGCTGGAATCAAGATTGCGGGGAGAAATATCAATAACCTCAGATATTCAGATGACACCACCCTTATGGCTGAAAGTGAAGAGGAGCTAAAAAGCCTCTTGATGAAAGTGAAAGAGGAGAGTGAAAAAGTTGGCTTAAAGCTCAACATTCAGAAAACGAAGATCATGGCATCTGGTCCCATCACTTCATGGCAAATAGATGGGAAAACAGTGGAAACAGTGTCAGACTTTATTTTGGGGGGCTCTATAATCACTGCAGATGGTGACTGCAGCCATGAAATTAAAAGATGCTTACTCTTCAAAGAAAAGTTATGACCAACCTAGATAGCATATTCAAAAGCAGAGACATTACTTTGCCAACAAAGGTCCATCTAGTCAAGGCTATGGTTTTTCCAGTAGTCATGTATGGATGTGAGAGTTGGACTATGAAGAAGGCTGAGCACTGAAGAATTGATGCTTTTGAACTGTGGTGTTGGAGAAGTCTCTTGAGAGTCCCTTGGACTGTGAGGAGATCCAACCAATCCATTCTGAAGGAGATCAGCCCTGGGATTTCTTTGGAAGGAATGATGCTAAAGCTGAAACTCCAGTACTTTGGCCACCTCATGCGAAGAGTTGACTCATTGGAAAAGACTCTGATGCTGGGAGGGACTGTGGGCAGGAGAAGGGGATGACAGAGGATGAGATGGCTGGATGGCATCACCAACTGGATGGACATGAGTTTGAGTGAACTCCGGGAGATGGTGATGGACAGGGAGGCCTGGCGTGCTGCGATTCATAGGGTTGCAAAGAGTCGGACACGACTGAGCAACTGAACTGAACTGAAAATTAATGTATAGTAATTTTAAGCAGGTTTTGATGTGCCAGTGAAGAGAATTGTTAGTCTTATAACATTTTAAAAGTATGTATATATATTTTATAAAATGCTTGTATAGCTAGCATCTCCTATTAATTCAACATCCAGTGAGGTTTATCACCATCTTACAAACAAGAGAGGGTATAGCTTAATTCCAGGTCACAGGGAGCAGATCACAGCTGGGATTTAGTCTAGGTCTTTTGATTATGAGCTCAACCTGGTTTTGCATAAAACCAGTACTTTGGGGGAAGTTAAAAAAAAACAAACAGATATTCAGACAGTGCCTGTCATCTTGTCCCCACTACACCCAACAGAGGCTGATCTAGTAGGTCTGGCTTTGATGACCAGAGATTGTGCCAAAAGCCTCTCGGAGCCCCTGTGAACATCTCATTGTGCATTGGAGTTTGAAATAAATTGGTAGAGCTCCTAAGATCTCCTGTGGAAGCTGTTTTTGTACCTAAAGATTAGCTTGTTTATAACTTCCCATACTCACTGAGAACTGAATATTAAAAAACACCCTGGTTTGCGGCGGCATTGTTTAATGTAAAACATAGAGGATTAAGTTTAGTCATGACTATTCAACTTCCTAGTTGTATAACTTCAAGCAAGTTAACTCCTTTCAGCCCAAGCTGACTGATATGTAAGATGAACTTGTAATGATTAAGTGAAATTAAATATTTAAAGTACTTAGTACAATGTCTGGCAGAGAGTAAGTTCTCAATAACTCTTAAGAACATGTCCCTCTAGAAGTAGGCTTCTGGTTAATTTAGTATTTTAACTATATAATTTAAATATATATATATATATTTTCCTTTTTCATATTTGCAAGGATCACTATGTCAATCATTTGAGCATGTGCATTTGTCCCTAAGCATGTAACTTTACTAATCTAGAGGCCTATGTGCCTTGAGTCTTTGGAATGACTAGGGAATTTATTATATCTCCTTTCTAATCCACAATATTTGAGTTTACAAATTTTAAAAATAAATCTCATGATATGTGTCTTGCACATGTAGGCATCTCTGTAGTCTTCTTCTCTCTGGTAAATCAGCTGCTTGAGGCTCAGGTAAGACATAGTCAAAGTCATGCAATCATGCTACAATCAATAAACCTCAGATATGCAGATGACACCACCCTTATGTCAAATAGTGAAGAGGAACTAAAGAGCCTCTTGATGAAATTGAAAGAGGAGAGTGAAAAAGTTGGCTTAAAGCTCAACATTCAAAAAACGAAGGTCATGACATCTGCTCCCATCACTTCATGGCAAATAGATGGGGAAACAATGGAAACAGTGAGAGACTATTTCCTTAGGCTCCAAAATCACTGCAGATGGTGATTGCAGCCATAAAATTAAATGACACTTGCTCCTTGGAAGAAAAGCTATGACCAACCTAGACAGCTTATTAGAAAGCAGAGACATTACTTTTCCAACAAAGGTCTGTCTAGTCAAAGTTTTGGTTTTTCCAGTGGTAATGTATGGATATGAGAACTGGACCATAAAGAAAGCTGAACACTGAAGAACTGATGCTTTTGAACTGTGTATATAGAAGAGAGTCCCTTGGACCGCAAGATCAAACAAGTCAGTCCTAAAGGAAATCAACCCTGAATATTCATTGAAAGGCCTGACGCTGAAGCTGATTCTCCAGCTCTTTGGCCACCTGATGTGAAGAACTGACGCACTGGAAAAGACCCTGATGCTGGGAAAGATTGAGGGCAGGAGGAGAAGGGGATGACAGAGGATGAGATGGTTGGGTGGCATCACTGACTCAATGGACATGAGTTTGAACAAGCCCTGGGAGATGGTGAAGGACAGAGAAGCCTGATGTGCTGCAGTCCATGGGGTCCCAGATAGTCAGACACGACTGAGCGATTGAACAACCACCATGAGACATAGTCAAAGTCATGCAATCATGGTATATCATTTTGATGTCAAATGCATGAGTCTTGGGCAAGCTTTTCATGTTCTTTGCATAGTATTAATTTCCACCAAGTATAAAAGTGCCTTCATGATATTGATTTTTGAACACTGTACATTGCTTGCAGTGAAGATGGAGTTTAGGTAAAAAGAGGGTGTTTTCAAGCTACAGTGAATTTTATTGTAACATACACCATCATGTATGGCTGTTTCTCATGGACAACATAGAGAACCTAAGGGGTCTGCAGAGAGGAGGCACCAGAGGAACTCCCAGGTTCTACCACCAAAAACCCACCAGCGCAAGGAACATGGTCAGGATTCTGGTCATAATGACAGAGTAGAGGGACTTGGGTGGAAAACAGAAGCAAAATAAAGCTTCTTGAATAATTTATTACTCTAAAAACATGGTCATAAAATCTCGTGCTATCAGTTCAGGAAAAAGACCCCACTGTTGCTGTATTCTGCTGTTACTGACTGCAGGACCACAGCAGGCAAAATAGCCAAGTACATTTTCACTACCTCTATCACCATTACTCCCACTGATAGTTCATTTGGCCATTCCTTCCTATTGCCTGAAGACATACATCACAGTCTGGCAGCGGTAGGCCTGACTGTCCTGTTTATTTTATCTTTAGCTTTCACAACTGCAAAGGAAAGCCTGAGTTTTTTTAATAAACATCCCAGCACCAGTTTATGAGAGGAAGAATGAGTTAGATAGTGATGTGGGGTTTGGGAGGAAGGCTTAAGCCAGCTGTGGATGAGAAGGTCCAATTTGCATTGGAACTGCTAGCTGGAACTCAGGGAAATCCCATCTGGTTTAGAGAAGAGTAAAAGAAAATAAAACAGAATAGAGACTGCAATGCCTCAATAGTCAGTCTACAGACCATTTACCCCAAGGTCTCCTGTGGGAATAGCACTGTGCGTGGAGCTGTGGAGGATTGTAAGAGAGACGAGTAGCCTGACCTCCCTTTTTGAAGGGTTTTCAGGCTATTTGAGCCATGGTTCTTTCACTAGCAGTGATTTCCTGAGTTCATACCAAGTGCCAAGCAGTGCTCTAAGTACACTGGAGAATAAGACAAAGTCTCCATGCTCATGGAGCTTATATTCCATGAATAAATGGGTGTGAATTACCTAGTAAATTCTACAGAGAATCATGAGGGGATAATCAGTTAGTGAGCAGGTTGCTTACTAGGGAAGTCATGAAAGATCTCTCTGAGGAGTAAAATTGGGAGAGAGACCTGGACCATCAGAAGAAATCAACCAGGCAAAAAGTAACAGGGTGTTCTTGGAAGGGAAGCTAGCATGGCCAGATTCTGAGACATTCTGGGTCCGGGGCAGCTGTCAGAGAGTGGTGGGCAGATCAAAGGCAACTTTCACCATAGGTCATGGTACAGAATTTTGGTGTGGAAAATTCTACCTTTGAAGATGTGAAGCAAGAAAGTGACTTGACCTGTTTTATACTGTATAATTCTTGAATGTTTCTGTGGCTTTGTTATGGAGAATGGATGTGGGAAATCGATGGGGAGGCTACTGCAGCGTCCAGGCAAGGAACTCTAGTGGCTTACTCCATGACATGGGTGATAGCTATGGGGGAAAGTCACTGTAAGGGATTTGTTGCCAGAGTCAGCAGAACTTCCTGCTACACCGCATGTGTTGAGGTGAGTTGGGGTAGGGGCTCAAATATCATGACTAATTAGGGGTTTGTTCACCTGGATCCCCTAATTAGTCATGTTATCTGAGGCTCTACCCCAACTCACCTCCACATATGCACTGTACAGTCTATGGAGTTGCAAAGAGTTGGACATGACTTAGTGACTAAACAACAATTGGGTCACACCCAAAAGATGGGAAAGATGCAAGTGGAGGCGGACAGTGGAATCCAAAGTTCTCTCTTAGCCCTTTTGAATTTAAGGTGCTGCTTAGATATTGCAGTGGGAACATTGAGTAGCCAGTTGGATATGGGAAATTGGAATCTGAAAGGAGGCTTGAACTGCAAATCACCATCATATAGGTGATAGATCTTTACAGAAAAGGGATGGGATGGGATGGCTTGGCCTAGGGCCACACCTGGAACTAACCAAGAAATAGAAGGATGAAGGATCAGAAGAGAAGGAGGAAAACTGGAAAAAATCTTGGGCTATTCAAGCTAAAGGAAGAAAGTATTTCAGACAGTCTTCATTTCTGACTGGCACACAGGTCATCTTTATGTGGATAAAACAAATCTTTTCTATTAGCTACTGTCTTGCACTTTAATAATATTATGAAGACCTAGTAGCTTGCAAATAATGACCTATATGCATATTTTAGCCCTAAAAACCCACAGAGAAGGAAGGTTAAAAGGAGAGCAGTTGCTAAATTCATGGCTTTAAGCCTTATTTACACTGCTATTTGTCTTTGTTTCTCTTCATGAATATACTCACCGAAGAGAACTCTTGATTAAATAAATGAGTATCGATAAGGATGACTTGTTTTTGAATCCCACCCACTTCACAAATCAGAGATCCAAGTGTTGCAAATTGTTCTATATTTTGTAGCTGAATTCAACAAATATGTACTGAAGACGTGAGGTGTGCCCTGCTCTATGTTAGATGGACTTAAAAAAACATAAAATAATTAGAAAGATTCAGCTTGTGCATCAAGGAGCTTGTAATATCCTGAGTGAAGACAGAATTACTTGTACTAATACCTGATTACCATCCAAACAAAATGAAAATAAAAATATTAATTCCTGGAAATTTCTTAAGTGAGTTTTCCCTTTTGAATATCTTAACCAATATTAACTCTTCTGGAAGAAAAGAACTAAAATGCTACCTTGACCCTCCATGCCTTCATATCCTCATCTTATCCCCCATATCCTTATTAGGATATGTCTTTCCAAGTGAATTTGATGAGAAATCCACCCTTGTCACTATCCTAATTGGTTTCTTCAGTAGTGACAAGTGGTGTTGAACTCTTAGGATATAGCGAATAACATCTTCTTCCATTTGAATAAAATATTGCCTAGTTTCCAAAGTAATTTTACTTAAATTTACATACATTTGTGAGCTAAAAGGACTTGTCTTTCTGATTTTGTAAATGAGCAAACTGAGATTCCAGGGGTTGGGGTGAGGAGTAACTTGTATCAAATCACATGACTTGATAAAAAATGTTCCTATGGGAACATATCTCAATATGGCCTCTTTGGAGCTTAACTCTAACCCACAGAAGAGGGAAACAAAGTAACTATAAAATTATACGCAGAAATAACAAATTTCCTCTGAAATATGAACTAATGTTTCCTCTGAAATATGAACTTTAAGAACTTAGCATTGCTGGAGAGGTAGAACAGGAGTTCAAGAGAAGTTCAACAGGGGCTTCCCTGAGGTTCAGATGGTAAAGAATCTGCCTGCAAGGCAGGTGACCCGAGTTTGATTCCTGGGTCGGCAAGATCGCCTGGAGAAGGGAATGGCAACCCACTGCAGTATTCTTGCCTGGAGAATTCTGTGGACAGAGGACCCTGGTGAGCCACAGTCCATGGGGTCTCAAGAGTTGGACATGACTGAGTGACTAAGCACAGCACAGTAATAATACTACTTATGTGAAGATTTTTGACTGAGGCTATTATTTGTTTGATGAATAAGCTGGAGCACATACTCCAAGTATCACGCTTGGAGTAGTGCTGATCTCCATTGTCGGGGACACCCTCATTTTATAGTTGATGCTATAGTGTAAACTCTGGAGAAAATAGTAACAAACATTTGAAGAGCCCTTTATAATGTATAAGCTCTTTCACATTCAAAGTCTCAGTTGTATAAACTTACCCTTTGAGATAGGTTAATTAACCAGACATTATAATCTCCATATTACACATGGAGAAACAAACTCAGGAGGATTAACTGACTTTTCCATGTCCTAACAAACTAGCATAGTAGGTAATACAATCAGGATTGGAACTCAGGTCTCCAGACTCTAAGACTTCTGTCCCATATACTAGATTTCAGGTACAAGGGGAGCCACTTTTGATATGAGATTTTAATTCCTCTATGGAAAGCTCTAGGCTAGTGTAGGGGTGAAAAAAAAGCAGTTAATGATAGTCATTAGTTCATTCAAAAATGTTTGAATGATTATTAGTATTTTGGCTAGTTGGAAAAATAAAGATAAAAAGATGCAATATTCTCACCCTAAAGTTCTTAGAATCTAGCTGAAAGTGAGAAGAAAACCAATTAAATGAAATGGAGCGTTGGAGTCATTGAAAAATCTGTATAGAATGCAGTAGGTTCACAGAAAAGAATGGAGATTAGGGGACAGACCTGCAGGTACAAGTTAAGGGTTTTGTAAACATAGGGGAAGAAGTCATTAATTCAAGGTCCTTCTACATGTAAACGTCCTACCTCATGAGGTTTGAAAATATAGTACTACTTTTTGTAATGTTTTATCCTATCTTTCTTCTTAAGTATAAAAAGTTGCTTTTATTTAGCAAGCAGATCATTAATATAGAAATACAATTCTGAGTACTGGGCTTGATGGTGTTCTGGGGTCTTTTCCATCTTGGAGGTTATACAAAATAATTCATTTGGACTTTCCTCTGGGATCTCACCTGTGCACACTGAAGACAGTGTCCTTATTGAGCAGGACCCACTCTGCCAGAGAGGCAGGTTTGCACCTTGAATTCCTTCAGTATTCTTTGGGCTTCTCAGGTACAACCACAGGCAGCTGAGAAACATATTTCTTCAAAACAAGTGCACTTTGCGAGATGCATTCGGAGTAACTCCATCTGATTGCATTTGATGTTCTTAAAAGTCGGGTTTTGCATTTAGACAGTTATTTGGAATAGTGGGATAAAAATGTCACATCAAAATATGCTATTTCAAGTCAAATTATTGTATTGTTTGTTCTCAATGGAATATAATCCCAAAGCATTCTTAACACTCAGCAGAGGCATATACAGAGAACCGTGCAGTTATTGGTAATAAAAACCTATTGTAGATATCTAATGAAATATGAAAATGAAGTTGTGACCTGATTATGAGCTACTCGCAACATTATTTTCTATCTTATGTTAGACATCAGACAAGCTTCGTGTGTATTAACTGCTGGTTGACTTCTACAATGTATATGCACTGATATAGCACTGTGTTGGCTTCCTTTGAAACTGTGGCTTCCATGGGTTTAAAAAATACATATATTATTTTATTTGCAAAATGACAACCATAAAGTTTGGTATGTTCAATTGTTTAAACCAGTGATTTCCAGAAAGTAAATGGTGTCCTACTTATATAAGCTTTAAAACAAGCAATTTTGAAATAGGTAAATTAGTCAGTATAAACCTTAGGAGACTCAAATTGCTGATGGATCTTCTTCAAAATACCTCTCATTTTACAGGAGTATGATTCCTGGGCATATCTCAGATTTATATCACTTATGTTTCCTACAAAAATGCCCATGAAACAAAAAATAGCCCATGTGAATGTTATTAAAACTTTGTTCTCCAGAAGTTAACTGATGCCTTGTGAGGCAATATTAACATTTATAGGGTTTTGTCATACAATAAAATTCAATGTTAAAAGTATAATTATTCCAAAAAAATTAACTAAATGGCAACAAGGGTTTTTCTTTTCCTATATTATTGGGATTTTTTCCCCCTCCTCCTAAAACCTCCAGCTGTACTTTGTGAAGTTCCTAGAATAACAATTCACATAAAACCAGAGACTAAAAATCTTGGTACGGACTGACCCATGGGGACACATTACTATGATCATTTTAAAATAAAATAATAAAAGGGGCGTCCCATAGGGGACAAAAGTCTGACTCCTCCTCACAAATGTATTCTATTTGTCAAAGTCACCCCAAAAAGCTTCTTAGGAGTAGTTGGAATTGGCTGTCAGAACCAGATGCTCTTAAGTGTCTCACCTCTGTGGTTCTCCTACCCGGGTTCCCCAGTCCTTGGTTGACCATTAATGTTCTCACAGGGACAAACTAATTAGTGTAATTCTTGTGATCGCTTCCAGTAGAGGCTGAGGCCATTTCTAAAAACTCTTTCCCCATGGTCCTTTCTGCCCTATCTTCTCTCTCTCTCTCTCTCTCACACACACACACACACATTTTCTCTTTTCTTTCTGTCACTGTAGGTTGAATGGAGCATTTTGTTTCCCACACAGTCTGTAGGAGACAGGCACAGTTTCCCCCAATGTCCTTCAAATAAGCTACCTTCATTGCCTGACGATCCTATAGCTTACTGACTCTGTGGCACTGCGCTCTTTCAGAGCAGAGGACTGGAGAGTGGGAGTTTGCTCCTGTTACTTAGGAAAAGCTCCAAACTCTCCATTTATCAGGTACATTTGATGACCACAATTGTCACACGTGTACCCTGTCAATTTGGCTAAGCCCAAGAACACGTACATGGAGCCGTGTTAATGATGACCCCTCTATGTCTTACAAAATGTGCCTTCTGAGATTGTGAATGAATCCGGGCTAAGTTTCCTAGAGCAGAACCCACCAACTCACATGTATTTTTTACCTCAGTTGCTGCCTCTACACGCTCTACTTCAGTGCCCAACACATGAACACATATCTACACACATGCTTACAAGAATGCAATTGGCAGGAAGTCTTGGGATGCCCTCTGCCCCTACTGGAAAGGCATGAAACTAAATCCAATACCTTTCTCCTACTCTCGAATTTGTCTTGCTGACCTCTTCCCAACCCTAGCTTGCTGTTCTGTTTTTCTATTTTCCCTAAATGCAACTTACTTTTAGCATGTATTAACTTGGTTAGCATTCCTGCAGTGACAGGATAATAGACAATTACCCATTTGTCAGTCTTAGCCTCTTTTTTTCCTCTCTCAAATGTCTATTTAGGACGTACATCCAGACTGCACGCCCTTTTTATTTTTTTAAAAAAAGCAAAACAAAACAAAATTTTAAGAAAATGCAAACTTTGTTTTTCAAAGAAAATGCAAAATTTGTTTTTAATGTTGGCTATCACCAAAAGGGGAGTCGATAAGCCAGAAAATACAAAACAACAACAACAACAAAAGTGTCCCCTGACTGCTCTGTCTGTGCCTCCTCAGCGTGTGCATCTGGTTGTTCATCTCTGAAAGTGTGTGAACTACTTTTTTCTTTAAATTATTTTTTGTCCTTTGCTCCCTTCTTATTTGGGAATTAAGTGCTTTTTGTACTCTATCTATCTATCTATCTATATATATATATATTGATGTGTTTCTTTTTAATTGCTGGATCTTTAGATTTGGTTTTATCCAAAACTATGACAAAAAAAAAGTTATGAATTGTTTTCTGCAACTTTCCCCCACTCCCTCTTTAAATGTGGAACAACTTCAGCTGCAGAATTCCCACAGCCACATCTTTAACATAAGCCCACTCTCACCAGAATCACACGCACCATGGGTGGAATGGGGAAGATGGGTGACATCACTCAGACAGTACCCTTCCTATAGAAGGAAGTAATAAACGACCCAGCCAGCAGGCTCCCTGCACAACTTTGTCTTTCAGTCACACAGGAAGATCTCTAACCCCCTCCCCTAACTCTCGATGGGGCTGTGTGGCTGCCGTTGAAGTTTTTCAACCTGAATGCATAAACCTAGTCTCCTTGTTTTTGCTTTTAACCTTCTGATCATTATTATAAGTATTATTATTATTATTATTATTGCTACTATTATTATTTCATGTATCTTGGCTACTTTTAGTAGGGACAAAAGTTTAACTGTTTTTATTATTGGAAAATCTTTAATGAAACTGTAATGATTTTTGGAATAATTGCATGTTGAAGAAGTTGCAGCTTAGGGTGTGTGAGATTGTCAGTGTTAGAGTTCTGTTCTTTATATCTGTAGATGGGCATGTATAGGCTCATTTGTTTTTGTATATTGCCCATCCCTTCCTTACAGCCAGAAGCTCTAACGCAGCTAGATCACTCCGTGCCGCCCTTACATGGACATGGCGACTCACTTACACATTTACTCCCATCATCTTCATCTCTTGTGTAGTACACTCATAGATACGGCCCTACCCTTTCTGCATCTTCCCTTCCCATCCCCCTCCTTTCTTTAGCATTGTTCAAATTGATGTGCTGTCATCCATCCCCTTCAAATAAGGAAATTCTAGAACTTGTCAAAAAAAGACAAAAAGATTTAAACTCAATATATATCTGAGAACCTATATTAATGCAGAAATTCATTCAAAATTCTCTAGATTCATAGATTTTTTAAAGGCAAATTATAAAATTAAACAGGTTTTTTTTTAAGTTTTTTTTTAAATCATCGCAATCAGAATAATTTCAGATTCAAAACTGATGCCCTCCCAAGCCCCTGAAAGTAAAAAAGAAATTGATAAAGTGCAGATTTTTTTTCTTTTCATGTTATGTGGTGTGGATGTATGTGTTGTTGCCTCCTGTATCATCCTCTGTTGTAAATTATTATATTTGAAAATTAGACATTTTGCTCAAAAGTTTTAAAAGAAATGACAACAAAAAAAGCAAGTTACAAGAAAGTGGCAATTCTATTTGTCCAAGAGCATTCTTACACAACTTTCTTTTGTAAATTTTTCTTTCATGCCAAAAAACATGCGGGCAATTTGTTGATGTAAGTTGACTATAAATTAATACAGTATGCTTTTTTAAAAATTTTTTTGTCTATATGGAAATGATTTCTTTCTTTATTTTCTTTACAACAACCTGTATTTTTTTATTTGCTTTTATTTTTCTTTCTGTCCTTCCTTATATTGTGAATGCCTTGATGTTGATGTTATTTGCTCTCTTTCCCTCTAGCTTACTTTGGCCCTGAAGTTGATTTTATTTTCTACTCTATGATTTTTTAAGATAAGAGTAAATGTTTTATTTCATTTGTGTCTATTTGCTTAATTTTCACTGTTATGTTTTGTGCTGAATTGCTCCTAATAATTGATGTGAATTCTACTCTTGGTGGAAAGGTATAGGTAAATTGTTCTTACCATCCAAGGGAAGCCTGACCTCTTTGCCTGAACCAACTTTTAAAGCTTTGAAAGTAATGGTAGTTTCTACAGTGGGATATGAAATTAGATACAACCTATGGGAGGCCTGTACCCTAGAAGAAAATTAATTGAGTTAACGACAAGTGTTTTAGTGGTGATTACATCCTAATTTAACTCCTTAGAAAACATTTGGGGAAATCGGTCCCTGATTTTATTTTCCTTCAGCACAGGGGGAATAAGATACTCTCAAGTGACTACGGTAGAGTTTGTTTTATCCAGGATTAAAATATCACCATCACTGAAAACTACAAAATCAGACTGATTAAGAAAAGAGACATCATGAATCTCAGATTTCTTAAGTATTGTCCTATAATAATATGATAATGCTGCCTTCCAAAGTATGCAACTAACTATGGTGAAAGACACCCATGCACAGTAAGCACCCAACCTCCCCTCCTCCTGTCTGTCTTTCCTTTTCCCTTTCGATTAATATTTGCCATTTCTCTCAGGGGTTTAATCAGGTAAGCTTTAAAAGGATCCTAGGATTCTCTCAAGAAGAAACACGATGATTTTCACACCTAAAGTTTTATTTAGGAAATGTTTTCGGTAGGTATTACCATTTTGTGTGACTCTACCATGAGAATACCCCTTGCCCTTAAAGGTATTTGGATCAGTTATGCACTTCAGGAAACATAAGATCAGCAAGAAGTGCTATAGAATTTTTAAATGAAGAAGTTACTTGCTTCACTCTAATTTTAGGTATTAGTATTACTATTGCAAAAATATCAAACTGAAGCGTGGATATGGGATATGATTCTAATACAGCAGCATCTGTGAGTGAGCCTTATCTGCCTTGGTTTATATGAGTATATAGTGTTGATATGTCGGATGATAGTTTAGGTTTAAAACTAAGAACCTCCTAAATGGAGTGCTATTTTATCTAGTTGAAACCTTTTGTTTTTGTTGAAGATGCCTAAGTCCATTTGATATAAGGCTAGTCATTTCTTTTAAATACAAGCTCTTGGGGTTATTATAACATTCTTCAAACACTGCATTAAAAATAGCCTTAATTATCTAGATCCTGTATTATTATACTTCTACCTCAGCATGAGACTACTCTGTTAAAAATGGTCAGAAAAAAGTAATCAACAGTATCAGTGTTTATAGGCCCCAAATACCTAATAGAAATATTACTAATAGCTAGCATATTAGAATAGCAGTCATCTCTGTGCTAAATAGTTAACATGCATTTTAAGTGACACTAACATGAATCATTATTTATACTGGTGGCTTGAGGTAAGCTGTGTTATTATTTCCATTTTACAAAGAATTATTTGACCAACTCATGGGGCTAGTAAACCAGAAAACTGTGATGCTAACTTAAGTCTGAGTGATTTCAAAGGCAAAACTCTTAACCAATATGCAGATGAAAAACTCCACAAGACATTCCTTCTTTTACACTTCCCAGATGGTGCTAGTGGTAAAGAACCCACTAGCCAACACAGGAAATGCAGGTTCGATTCCTGGGCTGGGGAGATCCCCTGGAGGAGGGCATGGCAACCCACTCCAGTGTTCTTTCCTGGAGAATCCCATGGACAGAGGAGCCTGGTGGGCTACAGTCCATGGGGTCGCAAAGAGTCAGACACGACTGAGCGACTTAGCATGCACACCCACACGATGATATCAAGGGGCTATTTGTTCATCTTATCTGGGCACATCTTGAAAAGAATAGACTGTAGCCTTTTGGAATCAAATCCATTTCAGAGAAACTAGGGGGAAAATGTCCTGCCTAAAGATTCTCATCTCATTAAAATACTATTTAAAAAGCTAAGTCCCTTCGAGACACTTGAATTTTTCCGGTGTCTGCTTCCCAGGGACTTGCCATGTCTATCCATGACTATTTTTCCTGAGGACAGTTGAAGAAGAGCTTCACGGTTCCAAGTTTCCAGATATGGATGTGTTACAAGTATACACTTCTGCGGCACCAAATGACTAAATGAATACAATTCAATAATTAATTTGGTGGGGAAAAATGACTTCTCCCCACTGTGCATGAGTTTCCCAGCAGAAAAATTAGAAAAATGCAAATAAGAGATGAGGTAAAGAACCTAAACACAGATAAAAAGAAATTTAAGGACTTGGAGCATGGTGTCTTCTCCCAGAGTCTCATTCTTCAGTGTCACTGTTTTTCATATTTTTGTGACTTCTAAGACCCAAATATCTCCAGAGAGGCAAAGGTTGGAGCCATATTGAAACTTTCTGCTTCTCTTCTTGTGTTTTGAGATGACCCACCACATCACTATCACCTACAACATTCTCACAGTTCAGAAGAGTTCTATTAAATTTTTAATACACTGTCTTTTCCAATGGCAGAGAGCCCCTCTTGCTGAATATCAGCCCTAGACACATGAATTATATATCTATAAATACACTCATAAAGCAAAAAAGCAGGGCAGCCTTCAGGGCTAAAATAGACCTTTTATACCTCTAGTGATCTCTCTGGTTTAAAGAAGAGCACAACCCTGTCAAAAAAGAGTATATATTCCTGATTTAAAATGCTAACTTTAAGGAAAACAGATAGTTCTTATTCCAAACCAAAGAAGAGTTCTGGGGACAGAATAAGAAATGAGAGTTGTGATGGATTACAGGTTTTGTAATACTCTGCCAGCAGCTTCTGATGACTTTAAGCTTGTTGCTTCTGTGAATACTTTTGTAAGCATGGCCATCTGAGAGATCACTGACTTCATGGTCTTTGGGCAGTGAAAAAAGTTATCAGCTGCTCCAACATTTCTGAGGAAAGTCACTTTGGATTAACACAAATAAACATGAAATCTTAAGTAGCCCTCTGCAGTCAAAGTCATTTCTAGTAAGGATCTAATGATGGGAGAAACACATGCCTCGTCTGTTTATCTCAAATGATGTGAGAGCCCTTGGACTCGTCTGGACCCTAGAGTCATCTTAAATATAAAATTTGATATAAAAATGGCATATACTTGTCCCAGGCACCTTTCCCGTTTACTGTTATCTAAAAATTTCCACCTATATTCACTCTAATTCCCCTTTATAACACCAACTCCTACACCCCAGTGGACTCCCTTTTAAACTAAAGACATTCTTCCAATTCCTTGAGTTGCAAGGGCAGGGGAGCTATGGAAGTTTCTACAATTTCATTGATAAAGCATTACCAGGTTTTAGGCTCAAAAGCCCGTAAGAGGGGCATAATTTGTCATTTTTATCACTACTACTAGGATTAATAGTAGCATGGCCAAGAAAACTGAAAATTAACAGTTTTAACAGATTCTGTTATTAAAACTCTGTACCAGCCTACCCATCATTTTAGTTTTGAAATAAGCTTTTACCATTTCACAAAAGGGCCTCATCAACTTTTAGAAGCTCTTTGTTAATTAGTAAGCTTCCAGACCTTCTTTCCTTCCCATCATGGAAAGGATGAATTTCACTTTTTTTTTTCCTGCTCCAAGAGAGATGCTCACTTCAGGGTGTTTGAATGAGAAGTGAAACGCAAAGAAAAGTGGAAGTGATTCAACTGCAGAATGAGCAGCATGTAGATGTTGTAGGTTTTTTAAACAACAAAGACACTCTGGAAGCTTTAGCTAGGATTGAAAAGACAGGGGGGAAAAACAGGCAAACGTTAAGACTCCAGTTGGGTGTCACAGATGGCACTCTAAAAGTGCAAATGAATGCCACTCTGTAATCAGGAAGACAGTGATCTTCATCTCATTTAAAGGGACACTCACATCCTACTTAACAATTTGCCTTTGCATTCAATTATCTGTCCCAGGACTTTGCCTCCCAACAAATCAGTCATTCCTTGCCCTTTATCCCAGTTTATTTTCCACTTAATATATATTGGGTTGACTTTTATCCTTGCTCTAAAAGGCAAACAACTCCCCGTATTTGTGCCAGAAAAGAACACCCGTGCTAAACCTTTGTTCTACCTTTGTTCTGGGTGAGATGGGTACGAAAATCTTGCCTTGTCCTCCAAAGGCAAGTAAAATCATTCTGGTCAGTCCTAAGGGAATCTTTAAGCAGACTGCACGAGCCTTCACTCCTTTGTTCTCACTGCACTTTCCTTACTCAAACACTGCCTGCTTCCATCACCTTAAATATAACACTCGGGGCTGGAAGAATAGGAGGGAAAGGAGGCACCTCGGGGTTAGTTTTAAGACTGGCTTACCTCTGGGGGCCTGTATTCTAAATTCCACTTATAAAAACTAGCAAAAGTGTGTAAATTATGCATTAAATAAGTTGCAAGACATATGAATTCTATATGGTCACAATGTAAAAAAAAAAGAAAAAAAAAAATAGGCCTGCTAGCCCAGGAAAGCAAGCCTAAGCTTTCTAAAATCTGCAAAAATCAGTTGCTCAATAGCTGCAAACTCTGAGCGCTAGAAGAGAAGCTTGGGGTTTAGAGCACAGGCCAAAATATCATCTTGAGATTCTTAGAAAGGATCTTGTTTTATTTCCCCACTTATGTAGCATCGTTGGGTAGGTCAGGAATGATGGTCCCATGCTCTCTTGTGCCTTCCATTCCATATGATACACATCAGGTACACTGTTGCCAACCTCTCTGACTCAGTTTCTCTGGCAGAGAATGAAAGCTTCTGACATGGATGAAAGCAGATTAACTGGGCCAGGGACTCATCATGCTCTCTCTGCTAGAAGATTTTTAAAAAACAGTAGTTGGAATAACTTTTTAAATAAATTTAACAGAAGACATGAACTGTGACTTCCTGAGATTCTTTCTCTGTTGGAAAATAACACTATAAAGAGACACAGAATTATCTTGCTTTACATACAGGAATAATAAGCTTGGCCCTACATTTAGGTGAGTAACAGCCACCGTAGAATATTTGTGATAACCATGATTTCCAGGGACTATAATTTAATGAACTCTCCTGACCTTCCTTTCCTGACCTAGTCCTAGTATAAGGGTGGTAAGGAGGGTCTGTGGGTACACTGATAAATATCTACCACTCTAAATAAGCATCACTGATCTTAAAAATTCACTTTGCTCTCTCTATATTTCTGGATCTAAAAGTAAGTTTCCAGTAAGTCATGGATATATAGCCTGGGTATTTTTAAAATCTAGTGTCTGCTCAGCATATATTGCATATAACATAAAAGCAATGTATGAATATAACATTAGACCAATACAAAGCAAATTGTTGTTTTATAGTCAGAGGAATTTCTGGAACAGCATAGTCAAAATGGGCCTGTTATATGAACATTTTCAATCTCTGTAAGTTCCCCTTACTTAGCTTATACTAAACAAAGCCTACACTTGATAAATGTGAAATAAAAAGTAGTAACTTATAAAATACTGAAGATGAGCTCTTTTGTGTTCCTTGATCTTGATCTCAGTGACATGGAAAATCTGTCATTCTCATCCTAATGGGAGCAAATAAGTAGAAACCCAAGAAGAAAATTGGAGAAGGAAATGGCAACCCACTCCAGTATTCCTGCCTGGAGAATCCTGTGGACAGAGGAGCCTGGTGGGCTGCTGTCCATGGGGTCGCACAGAGTCGGACACGACTGAAGCGACTTAGCAACTTAGCATGCATGCATGCCTTGGAGAAGGAAATGGCAACCCACCCCAGTATTCTTGCCTGGAGAATCCCAGGGACAGAGGAGCCTGATGGGCTGCCATCTATGGGGTCACACAGAGTCGGGCACGGCTGAAGCGACTTAGCAGCAGCAGCAGCAAGAAGAAAATAAAGAAATGCTAGATTAATCACATGCATGTGTTCAAGTACACACACACACACACACGCACAATTGATGGTGAGTATCTGCAATGGTGTAGTTAAATGTCATCATCCCATAAGCAGATCCTGGAAAAAAAGCCTATTTGAATTCTATCTAAATAATTACTTGAGAGTATCTTTAAATATCTAAGCCCTCACTCTATGAATTTCAGGTTTTGGTGGCAAGAGGCATACCATGGGCTCTAGATCAGCCTAGAACGATTAGGCTGCAAGTAGAGAGGGTCTGGATGTGCATCCAAGGCTCTCATCATTTCTGAGATGTGACCTATGAACTGCATTTACTGAGCACGGCTGTGACTTGTGTTTCTCCAAATGTACTAATTCTGTTTCTCTTTTTTCTTTTCCATCCCAGGAGGTGAATTAGTTATCCCTCTTCTTGTAGAAGACCCTTTAGCTACCCCTCCTATTGCTACTCGTGCACCTTCCATTACACTCCCCCCTACCTTCCGCCCCCTCCTCACCATTATTGAGACCACCAAAGATTCCCTGTCTATGACCTCTGAGGCGGGGTTACCTTGCTTGTCGGACCAAGGCAGCGATGGTTGTGATGATGATGGCTTGGTGATATCTGGGTATGGCTCAGGGGAAACCTTTGACTCTAACCTGCCCCCTACTGATGATGAAGATTTTTACACCACCTTCTCCTTGGTAACAGATAAGAGTCTTTCCACTTCAATCTTCGAAGGTGGCTACAAAGCACATGCGCCCAAGTGGGAATCCAAGGACTTTAGACCTAACAAAGCCTCCGAAACTAGTAGGACTACTACCACATCTTTGTCCCCTGAGCTGATCCGCTTCACAGCTTCCTCCTCGTCTGGGATGGTGCCCAAATTGCCAGCTGGCAAAATGAATAACCGTGAGCTCAAACCCCAGCCTGATCTAGTCTTGCTTCCGTTGCCCACTGCCTATGAGCTAGACAGCACCAAACTGAAGAGCCCACTAATTACTTCCCCCA
Source organism: Oryx dammah (assembly GCF_014754425.2). Lineage (NCBI taxonomy): Eukaryota > Metazoa > Chordata > Mammalia > Artiodactyla > Bovidae > Oryx > Oryx dammah. The sequence goes on along the minus strand of NW_024070210.1, from coordinate 11,834,644 downwards.
TGTTCCGTAATGTGCCCACAGCAAACCCCACGGAGCCGGGAGTCAGACGGGTCCCGGGGGCCTCAGAGGTGATCCGCGAGTCCAGCAGCACAACAGGGATGGTCGTCGGCATTGTGGCTGCAGCCGCCCTCTGCATCTTGATCCTCCTGTACGCCATGTACAAGTACAGGAACAGGGACGAGGGCTCCTACCAGGTGGACGAGACGCGGAACTACATCAGCAACTCGGCGCAGAGCAACGGCACGCTGCTCAAGGAGAAGCCACCGAGCTCGAAGGGCGGCCACAAGAAACAGAAAAACAAGGACAAGGAGTACTACGTGTAGGAGCCACGCCGCCGCTCCCGGCGCGCCAACCTGAGCCCGGGTCGTTCCTCTGCCCACAGACGCGCGTGTACTTGGCAACCTGAGCATTCCGCAGGGGTCAGAACTGTCCCAGGAGACGGGGCTGTATGGACCGTGACTCCGGTGGGGAAAATCATTCGTGAACAGAACACCAAGATGCACCTAACCGGGAAGGCGCAAGCCATGGGCTTCTTTGACGCAGTCGCCGCTCGGAGACAGAAAGTTCTTTCTGCCCTGCTGTGTCAACCAGCACACACTTTTGCACGCTGGAGCGAGCAGGTGGCTCCCCGCTCCACCCCGCCCCCCCCCCCCCGGCCCCCCAACTTTTCGCAGACTTGGAAGCTTCCTTCTCTTGAGGACCTTTCACCCAAGGTAGAAAACTTCATGGCTTACTTGTTCCATAACTCCAAGTGAGTCTGTAATAATGTTTGTGAAGCTTGACTGTAATAATGTTTTTTTTGTTTGTTTGTTTAATTATGTAAAAAACAAAAAAACAAAAAAAAAAAGAAAAGAAAAAAAAAGTTAAAAACAACAAAAACCCACCCTTATCTGGTTCTGGCCAGTGTGCGTGTAACTTTTCAAGATCTGAGGGGAAAAAAAATGGCTTTTGGGTATTTGATTATTTTTTGAAAATAATTGGACATAAGTTAGGAAGAAGAAAAACAAAATCTCAGAAAACAGAAGTAAGAGAGACTATTGCCATATGAACTCAAAAGCTACCATGGTGTTCACCCTACATATCAGGTTGTGGTGTTTGTAGAATCTGTTGTCTGTTTCTATATGATGCTTTGCTGAACACATAGCAAAATCATGGGATGGATGATAGTTTTGATTGGAAAAGCTGGTCCCTCAGGATCAAATTCCAGAATTTGCCACCCAAACCCTGAGCAGATGTGGTTAGGGCTGGTTTTCTCAGAGCTATCAGCTTCACTTAACAATATTGTTCCTGTCCATGAGCCCAGGCAAATTGAGGTAAAGGAGATAGCCCCACAAATTAAAACAGAGCCTTTCCTAGGAAAGGGGGCCGGGGGGGTGGGCTGGATCTGTGACTGATTGAAATGCATGCAAATATAAGAGAAAAGACAATACAAGAAGTCTGTTAAAGAATCAAAACGGACAATAGGGGAGTTCAACTTGTGATAGAACCACAAAAGGTCACACAAGCCAAATATGGCATGACAGAGTGCAAAACTCATAGCTCTTCCCCCACCCCCAACATGATCATGTTTTTCCTAGTGATTTAATTTTCCAGCCTGACATTTACAGATAACTATCCTTCCATTTGCTCATATCTCCCTTCACCCATCTTTTCTAAAGATAAATAAATAACAAATGAATAAAGCTGCTGTGACACACACACACACACACAAAATGGAATTTAATAGTATAATATATATAAATAAATATATATACAGATATATTTATCATGGTATGTTTGATGGGATGACTGAAACAGGAAAACTGTTAAAATCTTGAAGTGGAATGAGAATGTTGTTTTCAAAGAAAATAACAAAACAACAAAAAAGTAAACCTTAAAATGTGAAGAAAGTGTGAGTTTTAGTTTTGTCACAGTTAACTGTGTCAAGGAGAATTAAAAAAAAAAACTCTTCTCAGATTTTGTTTACATATTTTATTACATTTTTGCTGGTATAGTTCCTTCGCCACCTGTGTACATAGCACTTTGAGAACTGTTCTTTCCTTTGTTTATTTCCGTTTGTTTGGTTTCTGTTCCAGTTGTCTTTCTTTCTGAAAAGAGGAATCAATGTACAGTAAAACGATAAACTGGTTCTGTGGCCATACCTAACCCAAAAGCAAGAGGCAAAGCAAGATGAATATTTACACGAAAATGAAATGTGTCCTCTGGAGGGTCAGATATATACAGTTTCTTTTGTACAGATGAAAATCAATCAGCTGTTTAGATTTAGAAATCTACTCTTGCTGGTCTTTGTAAGTTGCATGAATATTTGACTTTGAGAAAATATCTTAAAGATGTGGGGCAAAAAATGCAATCTCAATGATGGTAGCCTTTACTAATGTGTATGGAAAGAGGTGTTCCTCATTATCTGATATTTCAATGTGTTAAGAGTTTTGGATTATTTTGTTATCATTGGAAAAGACGGGATTATAAAGAGGTATCAAAGCACGATTTTAGATAACCTAAATGGCCCAACCTATATGAAGTTGATTATATCTCGATGTCTGTAAAAGATTGCTGTTCTTGGAGTCTTGAGGTCTTGTGAACTGATTTCCTGCTTTCTTTCTTTGCATTTTTTTATTTGTGTAAAAATACATTTGTTATATTCCTTTTAGTGTAAGTTTCTATTTGGACAATTTTATGGGAACATGTGCATTCTGTATGTTAGCTTCTATCATATTCCTGTTGTTTTATGAGCAAACTTAAGAAATTTATTTTATGATGTTGTGAAGTTACTGCTTTTTTTTTTCCTTTTCTCTTTTATTTCATATTTGCATTTTCGTTCAAGGATATGCTTAGCAATAAAATGTTCTTCCCAATCCTTGTATGATGATGCATTTTTATTTTCCAAATATTCATTAAAAGATCTTGCACTGGGGCTAAGTATGATCATCATATGAGAAGTTAAGGAAACTAGGACCATGTTCATGTGAAATAAAATATTATGAATTGCTACTAATTGCTTATCTAAAGTTATCAAAAGTGATATATTTGTGGGCTAAGCAGTTATTGTCTGTCAACTGAGGCATTATTATTTAGATTATTATTGTTTACATAATGATTGTTATTACATTATTATTTAGATAAGGTAACCAGGAAGGAAAAACTTTCCTAAACAGGTAAGACTACAGAAGAATTTTATTCTGAAAAAAAATTATTAGATACTATATTTTTTTAAGTGTGTGGTAACATAAAGTATTTGCTATAAGTTAACAAACTTTCAACAGTTTTCCAGAACCATGTTCCTATCTGAAGCACTGGAAAGTTTTAGGTGGCTTCTTTCCAAGCCTCCTACCATATTGAAATTTTTCAGAAAAACACTAAATCCGAAGTCAAATTTAAGTGAGTGCTTAAACTTTAACAGCTTCTTTCTAGATTTTCAGATTACAAAGTTCTGTAACATTCACTACAGCTGGAACCTTTGTCATATCTCAGGTGTCCTTGATATGCTGGTTCCTTAGGCACATGCTTGCTTTGCCAACTGGATAATCCATGATACTCTACATTTTTTATCATAATCTAGAAACATGGGTTAACTAAATACCTGTACTATAGCCATATTTTGGTTACCAGTTTTTAAAGAGTTATAATTAAAAACAAACATGATTAACCCGGTTCCTTCAGATTTCATTGGTGAAATGGTTATATTATTGACTATCAAAAAAAAAGATAATGAGGCTTACTGATACTGAACTATGAAAAGTTCCTGTTTTTATTCCTGTCTCAGATAATTTACATAAAGTATTCAACTTGGCCGAAGTTGGGGTAAGCAAAGGAAGTATAGATTTAATAAAACGTTAAACTTGCCAGAGAAATTTCCAGATGATGGGTAATATAGTAGAGTTATCAAGATCTAAGTGGCATTTGCTCAGATACTTTGGTTAATGTCCATGAACAGAAGTACTTGTTCATTGTCTCCATGAGGAAATATTGAGACTATACCATCTCTTTCCAGTGTGTTTAACTTTGGCCATGGATTTTGAAATCAGAAAAGCTTAGTTCATAAATCTTGGCTGTGAATCCTGGGTCTGTCCTTTATCAGCTGTCAAACCTTGAATAAAGTATGCAACGACTTTAACTTCATCCATGAAACTGAAATGATATCGCCTTCCTGTTAGTGCTGTTCTATAATTAAATGAGCTCACTCACATAAAAATGCCTGGTTATAAGCACAGTGACTGGCCCATAGCCCTCAAACAGCAATGGCTAAATTGTCTTATTAATCACCTGCTATTGTTCCAGGAAAAAAAAATCAAAAATTCTTCCTAAAAGTCCACAGAAGATCCCTGGAACAATCATTTTATTTCATTACCTAGCATCATAATTGTTTTTATTCCTCTTACAGTTGAAATCACACTGATATATTGATTCATTGAGCTCTCCTTGAGCTTTACACCAGGAATGTGCATACCCCTATAAAAATCTGCTTCAATCAACTCCTTCAGTAGAAGTACCATAGTTTCAAATGGTAAACTATTTTCTGCTTCAAAGGACAGTCTTCTGTGCTTCCCAAATCACAGTTTTTATTGCCACAGTTCAGTTCAGTCGCTCAGTCATGTCCGACTCTTTGCGACCCCATGAATCGCAGCAGTCCAGGCCTCCCTGTCCGTCACCATCTCCTGGAGTTCACTCAGACTCATGTCCATTGAGTCGGTGATGCCATCCAGCCATCTCATCCTCTCTTGTCCCCTTCTCCTCCTGCCCCCAATCCCTCCCAGCATCAGAGTCTTTTCCAAAGAGTCAACTCTTCACATGAGGTGGCCAAAGTACTGGAGTTTCAGCTTTAGCATCATTTGTTCCAAAGAAACCCCAGGGCTGATCTCCTTTAGAATGGACTGGTTGGATCTCCTTGCAGTCCAAGGGACTCTCAAGAGTCTTCTCCAACCCCACAGTTCAAAAGCATCAATTCTTCAGTGTTCAGCCTTCTTCACAGTCCAAACCTCACATCCATGCATGACCACAGGAAAAACCATAGCCTTGACTAGATGGACCTTTGTTGGCAAAGTAATGTCTCTGCTTTTGAATATGCTATCTAGGTTGGTCATAACTTTTCCTTCCAAGGAGTAAGCGTCCTTTAATTTCATGGCTGCAGTCACCATCTGCAATGATTTTGGAGCCCCCCAAAATAAAGTCAGCCACTGTTTCCAGTGTTTCCCCATCTATTTCCCATGAAGTGATGGGACTGGATGCCATGATCTTTGTTTTCTGAATGTTGAGCTTTAAGCCAACTTTTTCACTCTCCTCTTTCACTTTCATCAAGAGGCTTTTTAGTTCCTCTTCACTTTCTGCCATCAGGGTGGTGTCATCTGCATATCTGAAGTTATTGATATTTCTCCCAGCAATCTTGATTCCAGCTTGTGCTTCTTCCAGCCCAGGGTTTCTCATGATGTACATTGTATAGAAGTTAAATAAGCAGGGTGACAATATACACCTTACTCCTTTTCCTATTTGGAACCAGTCTGTTGTTCCATGTCCAGTTCTAACTGTTGCTTCCTGACCTGCATATAGGTTTCTCAAGAGGCAGGTCAGATGGTCTGGTATTCCCACCTCTTTCAGAATTTTCCACAGTTTATTGTAATCCACACAGTCAAAGGCTTTGGCATAATCAATAAAGCAGAAATAGATGTTTTTCTGGAACTCTCTTGCTTTTTCCATGATCCAGCGGATGTTGGCAATTTGATCTCTGGTTCCTCTGCCTTTTCTAAAACCAGCTTGAACATCAGGAAGTTCACGGTTCACATATTGCTGAAGCCTGGCTTGGAGAATTTTGAGCATTCCTTTACTAGCATGTGAGATGAGTGCAATTGTGTAGTAGTTTGACCATTCTTTGGCATGGCCTTTCTTTGGGATTGGAATGAAACCTGACCTTTTCCAGTCCTGTAGCCACTGCTGAGTTTTCCAAATTTGCTGGCATATTGAGTGCAGCACTTTCATAGCATCATCTTTCAGGATTTGAAATACCTTAACTGGCGTTCCATCACCTCTAGCAGCTTTGTTCATTGTGATGCTTTCTAAGGTGCACTTGACTTCACATTCCAGGATGTCTGGCTCTAGGTGACTGATCATACTATCGTCATTTTCTGGGTCGCGAAGATCTTTTTTGTACAGTTCTTCTGTGTATTCTTGCCACCTCTTCTTAATCTCTTCTGCTTCTGTTAGGTCCAGACCATTTCTGTCCTTTATCGAGCCCATCTTGGCATGAAATGTTCCCTTGGTATCTCTAATTTTCTTGAAGAGATCTCTAGTCTTCCCCATTCTGTTGTTTTCCTCTATTTCTTTGCATTGATCACTGAAGAAGGCTTCCTTATCTCTCCTTGCTATTCTCTGGAACTCTGCATTCAGATGCTTATATCTTTCCTTTTCTCCTTTGCTTTTCGCTTCTCTTCTTTTCACAGCTATTTGTAAGGCCTCCTCAGACAGCCATTTTGCTTTTTTGCAATTCTTTTCCATGGGGATGGTCTTAATCCCTGTCTCCTGTACAATGTCATGAACCTCCATCCATAGTTCATCAGGTACTCTGTCTATCAGATCTAGTCCCTTAAATCTATTTCTCACTTCCACTGTATAATCATAAGGGATTTGATTTAGGTAATACCTGAATGGTCTAGTGGTTTTCCCTACTTTCTTCAATTTAAGTCTGAATTTGGCAATAAGGAGCTCATGATCTGAGCCACAGTCAGCTCCTGGTCTTGTTTCTGCTGACTGTATAGAGCTTCTCCTTCTTTGGCTGCAAAGAATATAATCAGTCTGATTTCGGCGTTGACCATGTGCATGTATAGAGTCTTCTCTTGTGTTGTTGGAAGAGAGTGTTTGCTATGACCAGTGTGTTCTCTTGGCAAAACTCTATTAGTCTTTGCCCTGCTTCCTTCCTTACTCCAAGGACAAATTTGCCTGTTACTCCAGGTGTTTCTTGACCTCCTACTTTTGCATTCCAGTCCCCTATAATGAAAAGGACATCTTTTTTGGGTGTGAGTTCTAAAAGGTCTTGTAGGTCTTCATAGAACTGTTCAACTTCAGCTTCTTCAACGTTACTGTTTGAGACATAGGCTTGGATTACCGTGATATTGAATGGTTTGCCTTGGAAATGAACAGAGATCATTCTGTCATTTTTGAGATTGCATCCAAGTACTGCATTTTGGACTCTTTTGTTGACCATGATGGCTACTCTATTTCTTCTAAGGGATTCCTTCCCACAGTAGTAGATATAATGGTCATCTGAGTTAAATTCACCCATTCTAGTCCATTTTAGTTCGCTGATTCCTAGAATGTCGACGTTCACTCTTGCCATCTCCTGTTTGACCACTTCCAATTTGCCTTGATTCATGGACCTGACATTCCAGGTTCCTATGCAATATTGCTCTTTACAGCATCAGACCTTGCTTCTGTCACCAGTCATATCTACAACTGGTTATTGTTTTTGCTTTGGCTCCATCCCTTCATTCTTTCTAGAGTTATTTCTCCACTGATCTCCAGTAGCATATTGGGCACCTACCAACTGGGGAGTTCCCCTTTCAGTATCTTATCATTTTGCCTTTTCATACTGTTCATGAGGTTCTCAAGGCAAGAATACTGAAGTGGATTACCATTCCCTTCTCCAGTGGACCGCATTCTGTCAGACCTCTCCACCATGACCCTCCCATCCTGGGTGGCCCCACACGGCATGGCTTAGTTTCATTTAGTTAGACAAGGCTGTGGTCCGTGTAATCAGACTGGCTAGTTTTCTGTGAGTATGGTTTCAGTGTGTCTGCCCTCTGATGCCCTCTTACAACACCTACCATCTTACTTGGGTTTCTCTTACCTTGGACATGGGGTATCTCTTCACAGCTGCTCCAGCAACGCGCAGCTGCTGCTCCTTACCTTGGACGAGGGGTATCTCCTCACTGCCGCCTCTCCTGACCTTGAACATGGAGTAGCTTCTCTCGGCCCTCCTGCACCCACGCAGCCACCGCTCTTTGGACGTGGGGTTGCTCCTCTCGGCTGCTGCCCCTGACCTGGGGCATGTGGTAGCTCCTCTCGGCCACTGCCCTGACCTCAGACGTGGGGTAGCTCGTCTCGGCCGCCACCGCTGACCTCAGACGTGAGGTAGCTCATCTCAGCCTAATGTATTCATTAGGCATTATTAAATGATTACTATGTCTTAAATTGAGAGCATTAATAAGTTTACAATTTACTAAGCGTTTCTCCAACAAGCTGTCAAACAAAATAGTGCAAGCCAAGTTCTTTGAGAGTTCAGAAGAAATTACTTAAGGTAAGGTTTAATAGAGGAGCTGATGTATTAGGTAAACCCTTGAAAAAATTTATAGGCAGAGGTCAGAGCTACATGCCATTCAAAAAAAAAAAAAAAAAAAGTATTGAACTAGGAGCCAGTAGGGTCAAAACAATAATTTGGATGAGTCACAGATTATATAAATTACACTATTGGAAGACATGACTCTGAAGGTTTTGGAAATTTGTCAATGAGGAGAAGAGAGAGATGGGAGAATGTCTTGAATAGTTCTCAAGGTCAAGGGGTAGTGATTTTAAGAGGACACAGGAAGAGAAAGGCAATACTGATACTCTCTCGAAGATGTAAGATTATTGGAGTGATCAAGTTTCCAGATGGAAGTGCTGCTCTGAACAGAGAGGGGGTGAATTGTTCTTTTGATATATCAATAAAGGAGGAAATGGAATCAGGGACATATTGCCGTGAAACTGACAGAAGTTGTGACAGCTATAGTCAAAGCCTCAATATTCTGGGTAAACTGAAGGCAAAGTTATGTGCCTAATAATGAGGCTGTGAGCAAAAGCCAGAAGTCTGTTGGCAGTCTGTTCAGAAGGCAGCTAATGAAAAGTGTTAGGAAGAGGTTGGCTGACTTCATCTGGCAATCTGGCATCAATAGTAATACTTTATATTTTTGCAACATTTCTTTTTATTTCATGGCTTAAAACCCAGTCTTGCAGTTCCAAATTTAGAGCTCTTTCACTTACATAATGGTAGCTCTAAAGAAATAATTCAATGTCAATTTTTTTTTTCCCCAGAGCATTTGGAGCTAAGGAAGAGGTAATAAGATGTTGTATTGTCTACTTAGAGTGCCATAACAAAATGCTATAGGCTAGGTGGCTTAACAACAGAAATTTATTTCCCACAGTTCTGCAGACTGAAGTCCCAGATCAGTATCCAGTAGGGTTTGTTTTCTGGTGAGGGCTCTCTTGCTGACTAACAGATGGCCACCTTCTCATTCTGTCCCCGTATGACTATTCTTCTGAGCATGTGCAAGAAAGAGAGAAGAGATATCTTCCTTTTTACTGTGCCCCTCCTACCATCTTGTTGTGGCTTCTCCTTTGGACGTGGAGTATCTTTTTTTTTGGTGGGTTTCCAGTGTCCTCTCAATGATTGTTAAACAGCTGGTTGCAATTTTGGTGCTCTCACAGGAGGAGATGAGTTCATGTCCTTCCACTCTGCCATCTTGAACCAATCTCTCTTCCGCTTTGTATAAGGTCACAGTCTTATCAGATCATGTTCCCACCTTTAGAACCTCATTTCAATTTAGCTCCTAAATATCCTACCTTCATATATGGTAACACTAGGTATTAGGGCTTCAGCGTATTAATTTGAGGGGTGGCAGACACAATTCAGTCCACCATAGATACGCATGGTGTTGGGAATTGGTAAAGTGAACATTTTTAAGGCTCTAAGGAGTCCAGGAATTCAAAAGCAATTCTACCTTGTTGATTTGAATGCATGTGCTAGATAGAACAGGAAATAAATCCAAGAGAAAGTAAACCACAGAACAGGATTGTAAGAGGAATGGGGATTAGGATTTGAAAGCAGTGTTAAGGTTGTATGAGAGCCCTTAGAAGATAGGAACAGCTAAAGGGAAGCCAGACCAAACTTTGGAGTTGTATTAAATGAATGGTGTGACTGTCAAGAGGCTATGAACTTTTCTAGTGGTTAGGTACCTGGGTTCTAGAGTCAGAATGCCATGGTGTGTATTTTGGTGCTGTGATTTTGGATAGTTACTTAGTGTACCTAAGGCTCAGCTTTCATTCCTATTGGAGGAAATTATAATATTACCTACTGTATAGGTTTGTCAGGAAAGATTAAATAAAATAATTCATGGAAAAATGCTTTGTCCACCCCTGGCACATCATAAGCCTTAATGGAAGTTGATCATGATTACAACTTGGCCTCGTTACCTGACTCAGGCAGGATCAAAGGTAGCTGCTACTTGCATGGCTAGTCAGTACCAGAAATTGCATAAATATTTAGGGTAGGCAATCACTCTATTTCCTGAATTCTTTCCTTTGCTAAGAAAATATAAAATTCAACTGCCTGCTCATCGGCAAAGCTTTCCCTTTACTACCACTAACATTGTTCTCTGCTTAAAAGATCCAGCTTGGATCACACCCAGAGAGGCTCACATCCTAAGATTTTCACTCCTCTCCTGGGTTTCTAGTCCTCGGGTTTCCTGTGACAGCTGGTCAGTTAAACATAGCAAGAGGCCTTCAGAGAAACTTTCACTCCTTTAGTGATATGCATTATTTTGTATTTTTAATATTTTATTTTGGTAGGAACGCTGAACATGAGATTTACTCTCTTTAAATTATTAGTCAACAAGCATAAGATTTCAGTTAAGATGAATATGTTCTAGAGATCTGCTGTACAACATTGTACCTACAGTCAACAATACTGTGTTGTCCACTTAAAAGCTTATGATCATTCTTGAATTCTAAATTTGTTCAGTTAATCACCTTGAACTGAATTTGAATCTTTCTATACATGCACATAAAGCATGCTGCTGCTGCTGTTGCTAAGTTGCTTCAGTCGTGTCCGACTCTTTGAGACCCCAGAGACGGCAGCCCACCAGGGTCCCCCATCCCTGGGATTCTCCAGGCAAGAACACTGGAGTGGGTTGCCATTTCCTTCTCCAATGCATGAAAGTGAAAAGGGAAAGTAAAGTCACTCAGTCGTGTCACATAAAGCATAAGATCACAAATTCGAGTAAAATTAATTTTTTCTAATAAATAAATTTGAACCTTTTCCTATTTTAAGCCAGGAGATCAGTTTATTAATTGCATGCCAATGGATCAATGAACAGTGGTAAGCATAGTGATTAACTGGACCTGGTTCATCAGCAAAATGAAAACCTAAACCTTCATCTCCAATGCAGAGAGGACCAGAGTCCCTCCTTTCATGCCATGGATCTCTGTGTATTTTGGTTTTGTTTTTAATTTGATTTTTTACTCTGAACATTTCCAAATATTTTCAAAAATAAAGTGAATAGTATAACGGTCCCCCATTTATTCATTATCTGATTTGAAGAATTACTAATATTTTGCTATTCTTGTTTTATCTATGCCCACCTCTTCATGAAAGAATATCTCTTAATACCACACAATGTTAAGAAACACAAAAGAAGCTTTAAAAGAATGTTTATTGTTGGATCTCTTGACCTGAGTCTTATTCTTGTTCAATGTGTTTCAGAGTAACTAAACTTAATGTTCTTTCCAATGGACAAATTAATGGCATGATTCCAGTTCTTTATTCAATGACAACATGAAAGACAAGATTAACTTAAGGAGACTCTTCACCATTTAATGAGATTGCTTGAAAACTGAAAGGATTTTTTCAGCTTGTACATATTGTATTTCAATTCAACTGTGCTCAATCACTTTTTGAAGTGAATAAAACAGTATATAGATTATATACAGCTGCTTAATCTTTTGTAAAATGTGACATATTGGAATAGAATCCATGTTCTCTTTCAAGGAAATGAGTAAAGGAGAATACTACTCATTTGCACCTGTGGAAGCTAAGAAATTCTCAGTTTTACCTCTAGAAATGTGATCACAAAGCTACTAGCATTTTTTCCTAGGTTATACTCGTGTTTTTGCAATAGCTATAGCTACATTGATTTTGCATGAGTCTATACAGAAAGGATAGTTCATTAAGTATATTCTCAAGTTATGTTATCACTGTTCCACTGTTGAAAATTGTGATTTTTCTCTTCTCTGCTCTTACTCACCTGCAAGGTTTGGCCTAGAATTTTCATCATAAACCTATTAGGAGAGAAAGAGGAAGTTATTCATAGACCATTTAATAGTATCTTCTTTTCCATCACCAATTCAAAATAAGTGTTAGGAAACATGGCTAGAACCACCACAAACTGTTGCTTCCTGGTTTCACGGAATACAGTGAAAAGTAGATTTCAACAAGTAAACCATTTTCCTGTTTTTACTCTGTACTTACCAGGTTGCCCATTTTATTTGTTTATTTATTTTTAATTTTCATTTTTTGTGAGGGTCAGGGGAATCTAGCAGACAATACATAAGTGTTCTTCTTAAAACAAACAAAAAAGGTGGTTTAGGTTTGCAAGGAAGGATAGTTAGGCAGGGTGAGGAGTGGAGTACAAGGTAGCTTCAATTAAGGGGGTCATTAAAACTGAAAAAAACTAACAATTATTTAGTATTGTGGTATACTTTTTGATGTTAATGCATCACCTAGGATAATGTGCTTCTGGGGTTGTTTGGAGTTTGTTTGTTCTTTTTTTTTTCTGCAAAAGCTCTATTGTTTGCATTTGGCCCAAGGCTGAGGAGAAAGCTCTAGAGTGATTAAAAAGCTGCCAAGGACTGCAGAGAGGAGCTTCGGGGAGAAGCTCTGACCCCACAGGGGCTCCTCAAAGGCCACTGGGCTTCTGCTACTGCTTGTGCCTGTTGTTTAGTCACTAAGCTGTGTCTGACTCTTTTGCAACCCCAGAGATCATAGCCTGCCTGGGCCATCTGGCCATGGCATTCTCCAGGCAAGAAGACTAGAATGGGCTGTCATTTCCTTCTCCAGGGGATCTTCTGCATCCAGAAATCGAACCCCTGTCTCTTGCATTGCAGGCTGATTCTTTACCACTGAGCCACCTGGGAAGCCCAGTTTGTGTTTGAAGTTGAGCCTGTCGAAGAGGTACCCGCCCAACCCCACTTGGGGGCCACCCGGCCTGCGGAGGTTGGTCAGGTGGTCACCATCTCCTTGATGAATTTCAGCTGCTCCTCCTGGGGGCGGCTCTCCCGGAAGCCACGGAGGTGCGTCTCCGCACACAGAACCCCGGCCGGCAATGCAGGCCCACACGGCCCTGGTTCAGGTTTTTCTCCATGAAAATGAAAGCTTTCCCAGCGTCCTGGGTTTTATCCTGCTCATGTTGGGACACCTTCTGCTTGTCCTGGAAGAGAGTGGGGTCACCTCGCTGGTTTTGCACTTTTTCAAGAAATGCTCTTGGAGCCCTCGTGCTTCTCCTCGGCCAGTTAGCAGAAAAAGTGGCCTACATCCTGTTGAACCACACCATCGAGGTGGAAATAGAAGCACGGAGAGAGGTAGGTGGGAGATGCTGTGTTGACTAGGGGGTGGGCGAGAGCCTCCACCTCGGCAGAGTGCTTCTAAAGAATCTGGGACCTCGTGGCTGATGGCTAGTGAGCTAAGCTCCAAACATGGTGTTGGCTAGTTCCAGTGGCCAAGGATAGCTGAGTGGCTGAGTCCACAGGTTCAGTTTAGTTGCTCAGTCGTGTCCAACTCTTTGTGACCCCATGGACTGCAGCAGTCAGGCCACCCTGTCCATCACCAATTCCTGGAGCTTGCTCAGACTCATGTCCATTGAGTCAGTGATGCCATCCAACCAGCTCATCCTCTGTCGTTGTGACTGGAAAAAAGGTTGGAGGGTGGTTGAAAGCTTGGGCAAGGGGCGTCCCTGGGTCTGTTTCATCCAAACACTGTTGAAGCAAGAGACAGATCTGTGGGACTGCCCAGCACGCTGGACAGCTCTGTTGTGATGTCCAATTTGAAATGGGAAAACTAGAATAGTCATTGAGTAGAAACCAAACAAGGAGGGAAATGTGGGCAAGGGGAGAGCAGAAGCAGAAGAGATGCCTCTAAATCCCTGCAGTTTGTAATTGCTCAGAAGATAGGTCCAAATTTGAGCCTCTAAAATAATTTTATCCATCCTCTCTTTTCCTGTCCCCCAACCACCCAAACTTTCCATTCCAGAAATAGTGTCAGATGTTAATACACGCACACACACACTTTTTCATAGTGGCTGCACCAGTTGATATTCCTACCAACAAAGTTTCCCAGTTTTTCGCATTCTCACCAGCACATCGTCGCTCCACATTCTCTTGTCTTTCTGATAATTGCCATTCTAACAGGCATAAAGTGGTATCTCCTGGTGCTTTTGATTTGCATTTCCTTAGTAATTAATGATACTGAGTGCCTTTTCAGGTACTTATTTGTATGTCTTCTTTGGGAAAATGTCTATTCACGTTCTTGGCTCACTTTTAATCATATTTGTTTTCTTGTATTGACTTGTAAGAATTAAAAATTGCTTATGTATTTTGAATATTAGCTCCTTAAAAGACATATAGTTTGCAACTATTTTTTCCCATTCAGTATGCTGGCTTTTCATTTTGTTGACTTTTTCTTTTGCTGGGAAGAAGTTTTTTAGCTTAAGTAGTTCTTCTTCATTATTTTTGTTTTTGCTGCTTATGCTTGAAGTGTTATAGGCAAAAAAAAATCCCCAAAACCATTGTCAAAAAAAGAGCTTGGTGTTGGGGAGGTTTTTGGCTATGAAATCCATCTGAAGTTAATTTTTTTAGTGGTATAAATTACGGGTCCAAATCCATTGTTTTGCATTCGACTATCCATTTTTCCCAAAACCATTTGTTGAAGAGACTGTCCTTTCTCCACTGTGTATTCTTAACTCCTTTGTCAAATACTTATATATATATATACAAATCTATACATACGGGTTTATTTCTGGGCTCTCAATTCTTTCCTATTGGTATATGTGTCTGTTTTGATGCCAATGCCATATTGTTTTGATTATTATAATTTTGTATTCAATAACTTTATATTGCAATGTAATACAGTTTGAAGTATGATGCCTCCAGTTTTTTTTGTTTTTTGTTTTTACAAGATTGCTTTATTCAAGGTCTTTGTAGTTCCATATGAATTTTAGGATTGTTTTCTCTATTTTCTTGAAAAATAACATAGGAATGTTGATAGGGATTATATTGAATCTATACATGGCTTTCAGTAGTAGAGACATTTTAATAAAATTAAACTGTCTGATTCATGAACATGGGATAACTTTCCATTTATCTGTGTCTTTTTAAATTTATGTCATCAATATCTTCTGATTTTCAGTGTAAAGGTCTTTCCCTATCTTGGTTAAACATATTTCTAAGTATGTTATTCTTTTGGATGCTGTTAAAAATGGGATTATTTTTATGTGTTTCTTTTACAGATAGTTTATTTTTAATGTATAGAAAGAGAACTGACTTTTGCATGTTGATTTTATATACTGAAACATTAAGAATTGGAAGGTTCTTAGCCATTATTTAATTAAGTTGTCTGCCCCTCTCTCTGCCTCTCTCTTCTCTTTCTGAGACTCTAGTAGTGTGTAGATTTTTCTTTCAATGGTAATAATATCTTATAATTCACACAAGATTTCATTCTTTTTTTTTCCTGTTATGAATAAATAGCTTCACCTAACCTGTCCTCAGGCTCAGACATTCTTTCTTCTGCTTGGCCAAGTTTAATTCTTCAGTCACTGTACCTAGGATTTCATTTTCTTTTAATTTTTATGCTTTCTGTTTCTTTGTTGAACTCTCACTTTGTTCATGCATTGCTTTCCTAATTTTGTCTCAGTCTGTCTGTGTTTTAATTTACCGAATTACTTTAGGAGGATTATTCTAAATTATTTCTCAGACAGTTCATAGATCTCCATTACTTTAGGGTCTGTTAAGTGAAAGTCATTCAGTCGTGTCTGACTCTTTGCGACCCAATGGACTATACTGTCCACAGAATTTTCCAGGCCAGAATACTGGAGTGGGTAGCCTTTCCCTTCTCCAGGGTATCTTCCGAACCCAGGAATCGAATGGGGGTCTCCTGCATTGCTGGCAGATTCTCTACCAACTGAGCTATCAGGGAAGCCTTTAGGGTCTATTATTAGAGCTCTATTAGTTTCCTTTGGTGATATCCTGTGTACCTGATTCTTCATGATCATCTTTATTTGCATTACTATTTGCATATTTAAAGAAGTACTCACCTCTTCCTTCCAACCTGATTCAGCCGACGGTGGAATTACTGACTTGCTCCCTACCCTGGTGGGACACAGGATGTACTATAGAGCTGCTTGATTTCCCTGGCCAGGCTTCCTGGTTGGAAAGGGCTGGAGCATATCTTTAGCAGTTTGGCAGGGCCAAAGACTTGCTTCCTGTCTAAGTTCAGCCTGTAGAGGTGCTGTGATGTTGCCTGGAATCTCTGGCCAGACTTCCCAGGTTGCCAGGGCTAAAGGCTATGCTTAATAGTTGGCCTGGGCCGTTGTCTTGCTTTCTTGCCCATGTGGGTCTCTAGATTGTGCTTTCTGAATAAAACAAGCTGTCAACTGTGGATCCAAACAAGGCTGACCTGGTAACCATCCTTCCTGGCCAGATAGGGCCACCAGTTTCATTCTGCAGAAGAGCAGACACACCAGTTGGGATTTGCAGTTGGGCACTACAGCAGCAGGAATGTGGTCTTCCAAGCACATTGCTGTGAGACCCATCCTGTTTCTTCTCTAGGTGATTTCCTACGGATAAATATAAGGCAGTATGTAAGTGTGTCTCCCTGAAAGCACCCCAGAATGCTGGAGAAGCTGCATGTCTACCTTGAGCTCTTCTCTTCCCAATGGAGGAACTGTATATCCAGAGGGATCCCCTTCAGGCTAGTGCTGCACCAACCTGGGGGAAGGGTCTTTCAATCAGAGTGAAACCACTTCTTTTACCTTCTAACATGTTTTTTCTTTTCCTCTCTCTCTCTCTCTTTTTTTTTTTTTTTGTGGTCCAATGGGGTGCTTTAACCTCACCCCTGGGTTTTGAGATCTTCACAAAGGTGTTTTATTTATGAATAGTTGCTAGCTACTCTTTCTGTGAGGGTGGATTAAGTTGAGAATCACCTATTTTGCCTCTTACTAACATCACTTTGGGCAATAGCTTTTATAATTAGACAGGTTGATGTTATGTTGCAATAGCTGGCAAATGTGTGTTATGAAGAATACTGGGTATAGAGAAGTTGGTGGGCTATTGGGGGGGAAAAGGAGAAACAAGAAGTTGAATCACTCTTCAGTCATAGTTAACATTGAAAAATAATTCTTGTCTTTTTAAATTCAAGGATTTTATAGGTCAGCATTGACTTGTGACTTTGATATTTCCATCACATAAGTCTACTGAGATGAGACTGTTGATCTACTGAAGTCAACTTTGTTAACCTCTGAAAATGAGATTCCAGAAAGTCCTACCCTTACCAAAAAGCCCTCTGCATGTACACAAACAAGGGAAATTTTCCACAGCTCAAGTCAGTCAAACAATGCTCAGATGAAAGAGTGGATTTAAGGGCCTCGGTTAACAAGGCCTCCAGTTCCCCGGCCAGTGGGCATTCGGGTGTTGGCTTTGGCAGGCGGGTGCTGGGTGACACACAGAAGGAGCCTTAAGAGGCTGTTTCCCCTTACACCACTTCAAAGAAGTTTGGATTTTCAATTTATTTTTTAAAAGCAGATACACAGTAAACATTGGAATGTGAGTTTTATGCTAAATACATTTTGGTTTCACAACAGTTATCTCTTGCTGCCAGAATAGCCCTAAGGATTAAGATGGTTTACTCGGATCAAATGCCTAGGAGATTTATTATAGTGCAGGCTGTTTACTTATTCCCATTAAAATGCCGATTATGCTTATTTCTTTGCCTCTCTCTCTCCCACCTCCTGTCTTCCCTCCTCTATAGCCCATATTGTATTATTTTACTCTCCTGCTTTAAAATGAATCTACTTGGATTTTAATCCTTTATTAAAATTGAGGCCTTGAAAACTGACTTTATGCAGCTAGGGAGTGGCAATGGTGTATTAGGTAGCTCACTAAAGTCTTGAGAACACTGAGTCCCTGGTTAGCAACCCAGAGCAATTTAAAAAAAAATGTATTTTCAGGGACTCTCTGATAACTAGAGATAAGGGTGTACACTTGGAATAATATGTTGTGAAGGATCACAAACACCCCATCGATAATCATCTACAGTTTAAAAACATGTAAGGGCAAAGATAATTTGCTGTTAGGTATTTGCTTTACTTGGATAAAAAGGAAGATTACCTATTTTATAACCAAATTCCATGTAAAACATTCAATAAGACAAGTGAGTTTATATACAATATATCAGCTCTCAAGAATAGACATGAGGCATCAGAAACCATTATGATTTAAATAAGAAAGCTACAGCCCAGGAAATAATTCTAGAGGGCCTGATAATGCATCCACCTTTACAGGAAAGCAGTTAGTGAGTCCAATAGGCTCTGTTTGATGTGTCTTGGCAAATATTTGCCATACCCTGCTAAATTCATCTCAAATGCTCAGTGACTATTCCAGTGCCTGGCATGGCGGAGATCTCCAGTGAGCTTTCGTGGGAGGAACAGATGAATATAGCTGACCTGCTACTCACGGCATGTGCAACTGCATTGCTATCATTTTGTGTGTGTGTGTGTTTTTTTTTTCTGGGATTATGCTTGGAAAGATCTAGACCAGCTGGTGTCAAATTCAGTATGTATGAGAATCACCTGGAGGGCTTTTTACAACACAGATTGCAGAGCCCCAGAAGAATCAGACTTTCTGATTCAAGAGGACTAGGATGCTTCTGAGAAGCTGTATTTCTGACATGCAGAGGTGATGCTGTGCTGTTGGTGCGTTTGAGAGCCGTGTAGCCCAATAAGTGATGAAAGAGCATGTATACACTTAAGGGCAAAGAAGCACTCGACTCTGCTAATTTTAAAAAATGTGACCTGCATCTAATGGGCAAACAGAACAGCTACTGTCTACTGCTAAGATTTCCATTATAGATGCAAAGAAAAATGTGCATGCTTATTTTCTGTCTGTCTGATCGAGGCAGCCAAGATTCCACAGGGGGACATAGAAGAAAAACATGATGCAATAGTGAAAAATATGAAGAGAATTTTCACATCACAGAAATAACCTTGTAAACAGTAAAGACCCATTTGATTCCAAAGAATCTAAAATTTGGCTTTTCCTGAGAAGGGTTGGAATGTCATTTCTCTACACTCTCTCTTCTCTCCTCTCTTCCTTGTTGAGCCTAGTTTTTCAAGCTTAAAGTTAAAAATTAATTAAATTAAAAGACCCAAAAAAGCATGTCTTGAAGTCTTTAGTTGCCTGATAGCTCAGGTACCTTTTAACTTGAAAATTCTTAGAGTTTCTGGTAAATTATTTGAATCCCTAGTGATACGACAGAGAAGGAAACTGATCTATGGTAGGCAAAAGATAACATAAAAAATAAGATGAATACTGTACATTGAGGCTTTGTCAGACTATCTGCTGAATTTTGCATGTATTATCTCATTCATTCCTGATAACGATCCTTTGAGATCAGCACCATTTCTCTCCCAGTGTCACATACGAGAAAAATCAGGTTAAGAGAATTTAAGTGAACTTACCCAAGGTCACACTTCCAGTAGGTTTTGGGATCAAAACTTGATTCTTTCCTGATACCTAAAAATTTAAAATATGTTAAGTCAAGTTCCAAACAGGCATGGTAGAAGAACCAGCACTAACAGCAATAGGAAAAGTGCCAACTGTTATCATAGCAAGTAGAGTATTAATACTAAAAAGCACTATGATATAGGTATTACTATCCTAGTTTTGTGTTTGAGAAAACTCGAGAAGGTAAGCAATCTTCCTGAGGTTATATAGCTTGGCAAGGTATGAAGTAAAGACAAAGAATTCTAAGGCATACCCTGTTTATATACCACCGCCAAACCCTAATGTCAAGCAGTACCCTTCCTAGACTCTTTAATGGCAATCCACATATTAAATGCAAACTATTGCATTAATGTGGCTAGAAGGTTCCACCAAAAAAAAAAAAAAAATTCACTGACTCTGCATTGGCAGCAGAAGAATGCTGTGATAAACCATGCATGTATTCTCAGTCACTCAGTCATGTCCAACTTTTTGCAGCCCCATAGACTGTAGCCCATCAGACTCCTCTGTCCATGGAATTTTCCAGTCAAGAATATTGGAGTGGGTTGACATTTCCTACTCCAAGGAATCTTCCCGACCCAGAGATTGAACACGTGTCTTTTGTGTCTCTTGCATTGGCAAGCGGATTCTTTACCACTGTGCCACCACCTTATACATATTGTCAAATTTTGTGTGCACATCCAAAAGTTTACTGGGTCCAAGGGTATGTTGATTTAGATTCTTATTTGTATCAGAGCAGTACACATGTGTAGTCTAATAGGATAGTAGCTTTATAACAAATAGCATCCCCTGCTCCCATTTCCCTCCCCTCTACCCTCATCCTGCTTGCCAAAGGCGGCCAGTTCTACGCTTTGCTATCCCATCTGGCATTTACCTCCATATTTCTATAGCATGTAGCTAGCTATCTTTTGATTCACTAATTTAAAACATCATTCACTGCTTTCCTAATGCAGAACATTAGAATTTTTCTCTCTAGTATACACCCGCTTACTCTACTTCGTTCTTTCAAACTAGTTATACATTTTGATTGTTATTTGTTGCTTTCTTGATTACGACTATATAAAAACAGTTCTCTGTTGAGTAGTGTATTATAATTACTTTTGTTTTCCTATATAAACTTCTCGTACAATGTCTGTCTTTTTCTAGAATTGATCATCTGTTTTTTCCCATTTACTTGGATTCATTTGAACCTATGGCCAAACCTTCTTTGTTCCGTTAATGGCTTTGGAAAATGATTACCAGGATAAGACTTTACATCACCAAATCTGTCCAATCATCTAGGCATTGCCTTTTGTCACTCATGGAGCTATCCCTCCTAGAGTTCTCCAACATGAACTGGTAGTTCTTTCAGTCACTTTTGTCATGGTTATCATCCTTTGTCATCAACTTGCTATTTTCTCACTCTCTCCTATGGTAGATTTCTTGTTTCCTCGATTCTATATCTTTCTTCTCCTTACTGTATTCCCTTGTTAAATAAGGCACATTCTCTAGAAAATTTCTGCAAAAAGATGCATGGTGTATAAATTTTGAGACTTTGCATCCTTGGAAATTTCTTTATTCAAATTATTGATAGTTCTGGTTCAGTACGTAACTCTAGGGGGGAACTCTTTTTCCCTAAGAATTTTATTCCCCCGTGCTTTTCTGTGTGGTTATGCTGCTATTGAGTAGACCAGTGCCATTTTGGTTCTGTGTCCTCTGTGCATGACCTTGTTTTTTCAGAATCTTCTCTTTATTCTTGGTATTTGAAATGCCATGATGACATGCTTTCGTGGCTGCTGCAGGGTCATCTATTTATGAACCTGACAATTTTGTCAGAGAAAGGAATAAAGATTGTATTCTCTAGAATTTATCAAAAGAAATCCTTTCTCCCTGTTTTGACCTGCATTCCTATAATGCACATGCTCGTGGGAGAGAGAAAGGGATGCTACCTGTCCAAATAGTCTAAAAGGGAAAGTGTTAATTTCTTAGTTGTGTCCAGCACTTTGAGACCCCATAGCCTGTAGCTGGCCAGGCTTCTCTGTCCATGGAATTCTCCAGGCAAGAAAGCTGGTAGCCATTCCTTTCTCCAGAGGATCTTCCCCACCCAGGGATCGAACCTGGGTCTCCTGCAAGTGGTTTACCTGTATTTAAGAAGAAGCTAGTGCACAAAGACAACTTGACTAAATATGATGTGATTTTTCTTTGCAAGGCATAATTTCTCCTACTCAGAGTCCTTATAATTTACTATGGAATATGTAAGCTGAAACTCCAATACTTTGGCCACCTCATGAGAAGAGTTGACTCATTGGAAAAGACTCTGATGCTGGGAGGGATTGGGGGCAGGAGGAGAAGGGGACGACAGAGGATGAGATGGCTGGATGGCATCACCGACTCGATGGACATGAGTTTGAGTAAACTCTGGGAGTTGGTGATGGACAGGGAGGCCTGGCGTGCTGTGATTCATGGGGTCACAAAGAGTCGGACACAACTGAGCAACTGAACTATGTGATAAGATCTTAAACTCTAATAGAAGAGAGAATTCATTTTGACCTAATAGGAAAGTGTGACAGTACTTCATGGGAATATGAGGTCATTTCATACAGGGAGGTGGGAAGTATGCTAAGAATGAGGAGGTGTTTGGTGAGTCAGGAAGGTGAGGAGTGTAATAAAAGTAGGGAAGGAGGTCAGCATTTGAGAGGCTTTGAGGCCTGAGTGCTGCTCAGTCACCTCAGTCGTGTCCGACTCTGTGTGACCCCACAGACGGCAGCCCACCAGGCTCCCCCGTATGGTTGGTAGCGATAGAAGAGGTAGAAGATGCTTTCACTTATAGGCAACAATATGTAAAAGGCATAAAGATGGGAAATTGAAAGGCACATCTGAGACCAACACACTGGCTGGATCCTAGTTGATACATGGAGAAATGGGACATACATAAGTGAAAATTTGGGATCAAAGCATGTCCAGCCTTGGATGCAAAATCATTTGGTGAGCCGCACTTAGTCGCTCAACTGTGTCTGACTCTTTGTGACCCCATGGACCGCAGCCTGTCAGGCTCCTCTGTCCATGGAATGTATTTCATTCATTTCTTCCCACTTACTAATTTGTATTCACTGACCAACTACTGTGAACCAGCCCTTGTGCTGGGTTCTAGAGAGACACCTGAAAGAGACATGGTTCCCGGCTCACAAGCAATTAACTACCACATGTGAAGGCAACTAACGTTATCCTGGTGTTTGTACCTAAGTTCTGCAAATGAAGTGTGAATGAGATGTATCAGGATCACAGAGAAAGGAGCGTCTAGATCGCCTGGAGTGTACTGAAAAGGCCAGAAAGAGACAATGGCATCGAGAAGGAATCACATGAACTGTACCAATTACTGAAGGTATGGACAGAGCCTTCCAGACAAGGAAAGTATACAGTCAAAGGCACAGAGATGAGCGAGAACATGGCACATG
The DNA here is from genome assembly GCF_014754425.2 of Oryx dammah. Taxonomy (NCBI): domain Eukaryota; kingdom Metazoa; phylum Chordata; class Mammalia; order Artiodactyla; family Bovidae; genus Oryx; species Oryx dammah. The sequence goes on along the minus strand of NW_024070210.1, from coordinate 11,811,647 downwards.
TTTTCATTTATTCACTCACAGTACAGCTTTTTATTGAGCACTTACTGTATACCAGCCACAGTATTTGCTGGGGCAACTACTGATCTTTCAATACAGAGGACGATGTCCCTTCAGCGTTAGCTTCATGAGAACAAGAATGATGTCTGTCTTATTTGTTGTTGTGTCCAATATTTAATATTTGTTAAATACATGTAGAAGCATGGTAATGGATATCCATAGAAAAGAGGATAACTACAAGATGATCAAGAAGTCCATGGGAGAGATGTATCAAGAATTATTGATATATTATGTTTAATCAGAACTGGGAATGTGGACAAAATTGCTCAAACTTCACTGGAGGTATGTATAATAGAGTAGAGGGTAGGGACTTCCCTGGTGGCTTAGTGGTTAAGACTCCATGCAGGGGGTGGGGCTTCAATCCCTGGCCAGGAACTAAGATCCTGCAGGTCACACAGTGTGGCCAAAACATAGAATAAAATAAAAGTGAAAGTGATTTTAAAATTTGAATAAAAATGGAGCAAGTAAAGAATGGAATACATGGAAATTCTAACGTTTCTGCAGAGAAGCAGGAGCACTCATTAAAAAAGAGCACTCATTTAAATTTTAAAAAGTTCAAAACATTTTTAAAGAGTAGGTGTTTACCATACCAGAGGCAAGTCTTATTTATTTGTGATAAATTATAAATTTATGTGTAGATATACCCCATCTATGCTCTGACTGATAACACCGAACCACTTGGGTTTGGAGAATTTGAAAAGTTTCTCCTTCTGAAAACCACCATGGTCCTTTCCCATTGCCCATGCACATCTGCTTCTATAAAGTCAACATCAAACTCACCTCTGATATTGGTATTTCCACTTTGCCTTTATTTAGTCAAAAAATCTTAGCTTTATCCAGATTGAGCTTGGTTCATTCCTTCTGCTAGAAACTGATTTTAATGCTCCTTCTTGGTTGAAAATAAACTTAGTCTCAACCGCTTGAGGAGCACTGCAAAGACAACCTTACTCATTAGGGCGTTATGACACTAGGAAGGAGTGGCTACGTAAAAAACAAGTAAACCACATTAGAATGTAACTACCAATGCTTCCCTGGTGGCTCCGATGGTAAAGTGTCTGCCTGCAAAGCGGGAGACCTGGGTTCAATTCCTGGGTCAGGAAGATCTCCTGGAGAAGGAAATGGCAACCCACACCAGTATTCTTTCCTGGAAAATCCTATACAGGAAGCTGGTAGGCTACAGTCCATGGGGTCTCAAAGAGTCGGACATGACTGAGCAACTTCACTTTCACTTCACTTTTCACCAATGCTTTAGGGCAGGGAGGAGCTTCAAAGAGGGAGAAATTTCTTCCATCAGGTACAGCAGAGCAGTTCAGATAAGACCTGAAAAGTATTGTGAAATCCTAGGGATAAAGCAAAGCAAAGTTCTTACCCTCAAGAGACTCGCAGCCATGTAAGGAAAACCACTCTCAACAGAGACTTACTCGGAGTTCCCTCAACATGCCTGGCTCTTGGTGCATGGTGGATACCCAGTATGCATTTGTAAAATAAATAAGGATAAATGCACACGCCATGCATTGTCTCATTTCTGTTTCTTTGACTTGGGTTTGAAGGTCACTGATGGCCTAGGTTAGGAGAGTTCCCTGTGGTAATCGAGGCAGAAGTCCAATATCAGGAATTGAGGACTTACCAAAAGGTGAGGAAATAAAGACAATAAGCCAAGACAGTTTACACTGTTGCAGAAAGATCATAGTTTTTAGAGAGATAGGATAGATTTTCCTGATGGCAGCTTCTTGAAAATTAAAATCAGATGGCCCAATGATTTTGCAATGAGGGAAAATTCTCTATATTTCTTCTACCCCAAAGAATATAAAAGGTAAGTAGTCTGTTTGCTGGAACTCAGTAGTCTGAAATTCCTCAAGGACCAGGTTTTAATTATCATTGTATTCCCTGCAGTTCGTAGCTCAGAGCTTAGTGAATACTAGGTGCTCGTTGGATAAATTAACATATAAAAACTCATAAATAATGTGATGGCTAATTCTTCTTATCCAGAGGATAACCAAACCTAGAGGAGTAAGTAGGAAAATAACAGTAAAAAGATGGAAATTGGAGAAAATATATCAATTTGCTACATTTCATACTTAACCCTTTATGAAGATACATAAATTATTGGTGATAAGTGACTGAATGAATGAGCAAATGAATTAAGCATTAGGCAGAAAAGAAAATATTCAGCATACCTAAACCATCTGAATTACTGGGCTATTTTAATGATCAAGGGGTCTTTCTGGTGGCGGTATGCTTGTTTAGTAGTAGTTAGTCACTCAGTTGTGTCTGACTCTTTGTGACACCATGGACTGTGGCCCGACAGCCTCCTCTATCCATGGGATTCTCCAGGCAAGAATACTGGAGTGGGTTGCCATTCCCTTCTCCAGGAGATCTTCCTGACCCAGGGATTGAATCCAGGTCTCCTGCATTGCAGGCAGATTCTTTACCGTCTGAGCTACAGTCTACGTATATTTATCAGCATGTGGCTGATACCCATTTGCCAAGCATTTCAGAGGAAATGTAGCAGAAATGACTCTAAGCCATCTTTGAAGATAAAACCCACAAATACACCCAGAAGGAGAAGAAGCAGGTCACTTTTCCTACCTTCCCTTCCCTTCCCCAAAGGAAACTGACTGCCAAAGAGTGCCATCTCTCTACTTATTTTCATTATTCAGAAGAGAGTGGGGAACCTGGTGTCTTCCCCGTGTCACCATTTGGCAGATGTGATCTCTAACTGCAGCAGTTGCTCTGTGGAGGCGGGAACAGATTGCCATGATTCCTTAACTTGGGTGGAAAGCAGGGCGTGCATCGTGTCATTTGCCTTGCAGCTTGTTAAAGTGACTGACATTGTGGGTTACATCATTTTATTTTCCTTTTCTGTGGGTAAGAGTGCTTAATTCTAGATCTTTTTGTTTGCCGCTTACAAGAGTGAGGTACTATTACTCACCTAGAATTCTTCTCTGAGCTCCTCCTCCTCAAAAAAATGACACCCACCAGTCTCCCCATGCTACCTCACCATTTTTGCTTTACGGAAGAGAATGTACTGAAATAAGTAGCAAAAGAAGGGGATTCGCCCTTTTTTTCTTTAAGGCAAAATCTATCATATAGACTACAGCAAGTGACAGAAACTTCTTCTTTACTGTATCTTTTATTCACAGTAGCAGCCAACACTCTACCCCTGGGACCAGAACACAAGCAGCAAGCATCTAACTCTGTAAAGAATCCAAATCATCTGTGGAGTAGCAAGTATCTTTTTTCCTATACAAAGACGCATTTTATGGTCTAAAGTGCCTCTAAAGTTTTAGGTTGGTGTACGTGGCACTAATGATAAAGAACCTGCCTGCCAATGCAGGAGACGTAAGAGATGCAGGTTTGATCCCTGAGTTGGGAAGATCCCCTGGAGGGGGGCATGGCAACCCACTCCAGTGTTTTGCCTGGAGAATCCCATGGACAAAGGAGATTGGAGACCTATAGTGCATAGGATCGCAAAGAGGAGGACACAGCTGAGGCAACTTAAGAAGGTCAGGATACCCATTCTTGATTGAAATGAACTGTTAATTGGTAACTGGCCCACCTTTGCTTAGCTGAAGCATAGATCTACATTCAGTGGTAATAATATCTAAGCTTGTGGCCCCCTCTTATTGACGTTCACTCTGCACCTTGGGCAGCCTGGGTGGAAAATGGAAAAATCTAGACATTTGTATCCGTACCGGGCTACTTTCCCAAAGAGGCAGGATAGCTATTAATCCTACCTGAAATGTTTCCTGTCAGATTAAAATATCCAGTTCTAGCTATCCCTGTCGATAGAGAAATTCTAGGAAATAACTCTTTGCAAAACAGGTTTAGTTACTCTATCCATAGCTTGGCAAGGGCAGAGTAACTGATTATTAAGAGAGAGTCTTCTGGAGTAATGACCAGAGAATTCCAAGTTGGGACACCAGGTCACTTTATTTTAGGGTACCAGGGAAAGGAAAACGTAGAACAAAAATAAATGTCTGTAAGGATACTTTAGGAACTGGAAACAGAAAGGACAGCTCTTTGTATCCAGAGTAGTTTCCATCGAACTCTTGGACATTTCCAGGGGATTTTAAAAACAAAACCTACTTGAAGAAAATTATAGCACATAATTTTATTCTCCCTCTATTTGTTTACAAATCTATTTTATGTTTCACTTTTTATTATTCAGTATATAGTTTCAGGAAAATGGGGAAATTATTTTTCCATAAATATTTACCTGTTCCTATTTTCACACGTAATTCTTTCCTCCGATAGCTAAATCTGCTCACCATGCCGATGAGGGCAAGGGAGGTATTAAGAGGAAATTTTGACTTTCTGAGAGTCAAGAGTCATGCATTGTGGCTGTCTTTCAAGTTGAGCAGAAGATATCTTACCTGAGATGAGGCAGAAGGCCAAGTACATGCTTACATTCTTCTTCTCATACTGTAGGAATATTGCTTATTTTTAAGGTAGCTTGGGTGTAGAATGCTCCCATAGGAATTTTAGTGCTTTTTACAATTTAAGTTCAACCTACTTTGTGGATTAAAAGTGGATTCCCTAAGTGTTTCTGAAGGACAAAGATCACTTCTCTTTCTTTGATTTTCACTGTTTCCAGTCTTCCTCCTCTGAAATAGTCTTAATGAGTTCCCATGTTTTCTCTGGGTGAACTTTTCCTCTTACCTCCTGTTTGCCCTCTCCAATCCAACTTTAAAAAATAAATGTGCTGTCAGAAACTATAGCTTTGCATCACTGGGGCCTCATTGCATTCCAGAGGCAATGACTGATTGCTACACTCTAATCCCAATTTGGGGCAACTCATTCTACAATTTTATGACTTGGCGACAGTATCTCATGAATAACAATGAAAGAATAACCTATCACTGCAGACTCTCTCACAAAGTGGTGATATGTAAATGCAAAGATAATTGCCATTTAAAAATAAAAGCTTTTTTTTTTTTTTTAAACCCCAATCAGTTGACAATAAAAACTAGTCAAAACATATGCATTCTTCTGCTGGCATTTTAAAAAGTTGGCTTCAGTTTTATTCATGCAAATAGGATTTGACCCTAGCATACTATTACTTAGAGAGTTTCACTGATCCATAGAGGAAAATAAAAGTAACAGGATTCCTACTTAAACATTGACCATATGCATTAGATGTAAAAAGATATCTAATAAAGGAGATGGGTACATACGCAGTTAGAGATTCAAGGATCAATTGTGCTTTTAATTACTCAGCAAATTCAGGAACCTGATCTCAATTATCCAAACCATGTAGGCAGGTCTTAATTCTTATGGCAAAAATGTTCTGGGTAGTTGGAATAATTAGGAATCACAGATAATCCCAAGCCCTTATGGCAACAATTCATTAGCGTCTCCTTCCTTAGAGAAATGGTTTTATAAGAGCTGCAAATCATTACTAAACTGTCTGGCTTATGTTTCCTCTCCTTTGATTATGCTGCCACAGTCTCTGGGGAGGACCACGCAAAGCAGTGAAAAAAGCCCACAGCAAGGAAAGGAGAAAGGGACCGAATCTCAAGGAGAGGTCACAGATATCTCAGCAGACTCCATTTACAGCACAGGGCTGGCAGTGGTGAAGCCGTCTGGCAGAAGAGCTGAACATGGGACTTACCATTCTGTGTCAAAGAGCATTGAGCAGTTAACCTACAGAAGAAGATGTGTGCAGAGCCAGCTGACAAGGGCCCAGACTACGAACATGAATAATTTCTAGTTTGGTAACCGTAAAGAGGCAGTATGTTTCAGGAGTTCTTTTCTCCTTATTTTCTGCCTTCCATCAGTTAGCCTCAGTAATACCAGCATGTAAGATTCTTGGTAATACTCAGGCTGGGGAAAATGGCAGCACTCTTTCTCTTTACTTTTCTCCTCATTGGTCTTTTTTTTTTTTTTAATCAGTATTTGTGCTAAATTGTCTCAGTCATATACAACTCTTTGAGACCCATGGACTTCAGCCCTCCAGGCTCTTCTGTCCATGGGATTCTCCAGGCAAGAATACTGGAGTGGGTTGCCACTGCACGTCTCCAGGGGATCTTCCCAACTCAGGGATCGAACCTGCATCTCTTAAGTCTCCTACATTGGCGGGCAGCTTCTTTCTCACTAGTGCCAGCTGGCAAGCCTGATGCCTTATCAGTCACAACCTGGGCTGAGCTATAATCCATCACAGAACAGGTTCTCAACTTGAGTCACATCTGACTTCAGATTCACTGAGTTTCTTGAATCATCCTTCCTTTTATCTTCAAAATTTCATTTGTACAACAGCAAGATAAATGTCTTCCAGTTCCTGTCTTCGTGTTCTCCATTTCAGTAAGAATCTGAAAGACTCAAAGGCATCCTCCTTATTCTGTGTGTGTGTGTGTCTCTCCCTGTCCCTCTCTCTCTCTTTCTCAGCAGTGTTTCAGAATCTATGTTGTTTCTGTAGTCAGCAGTCACTTTCATCAGGATGTTACATTTCCTATAATGGAGAAATGAAACCCTGCTTAGTGATGCCAAGGAGGACATGGATGCATAGACAATTATGAGGAGGGGCTTTCCCCTCTCAGAGGCATTCTCTTTGGCCAAGCACACAGCTTGTAGAGAGCACATGTGGAAAAGTGAGGGGGGAAGGGGTGTAGATTCAACTACTGGGATACCCAGCTCATCAATCTAGGCAGTCAGTATGTAACAAACACCACAAGCCCATGGTTGATGTATTCTGAAATCTTACCAAAAAATAATGCCTGCCTGCCTTCCTTCTTCCTTCCTACCTCCTTTCATTCCTTTTTTTCTCTTTTTTCTTGCACGAGTACTTCTTGAGTACTATTTGAAACACTCTGAGCAGTGCTAATAAAATAGTAGCAAAAAATAAACTCAGACCTTGACCTGGAGCTTTCAGTCCAATAGGAAAATGACACAAGTACAAAAGTCAAAACAAGAAAAAATAAAACTGGCACATCCAGATGTCAGCTGTAACCACCGTAGTCTAGGGTCTGGGTGGTCTAAAGTCTTCTTTAGTCAAGGAAAACTTCCCTTTGGAAGTGGCTTTCAAAGTGAGACCTACAGGATGAGTAAGAGTTAATGGACAAACGTACAACAGGAAGGTGATGAGGAAATGGGAAATAGCCTTTCAGGTAAAGAAAAATGGATACAGAGAGTAATCAGAGAGCATGACTCCTTTGAGAAACAGAAATGAGCTTTGTCAAACTGTGGCAGAAGGTGCAAAGGAATAAAAAAGAAGAGTGATGAGGCTTTAGATGTAGGCAGGAACCAGGTCATGATTATTCTTGTCATCTATGTTGATGATATAAAACCTCAGGCCATAAAATTCAGACATGAAATGTATCTGACTCTCTTACTTTAACTCAGCCTACATTAACATTTGGAGCACTACAGTAAAAATTGCCTAGCTGTTTACCAAATCTGTTTCCCCTTCCTCCTAGACATGTAACTAAGGCATGTTTTGCAGTCTTCCTTCAGTTAGTTGTGGCCATGTGTCTGAGTTTCGGCCCATAGAGGAAGAGAAGTTTCTTCCAGTCTCAGCCAATCGAAACCTCCCATATAATCTCCTCCTCCTTCCACTGTCAGACAGCTAGTAATGATGCCCCAGGTGACCTGGAAGTTAGGTAGAAAGAGCATCACTGCCCTACTACACACACATACACTCTCACATTGAGAGGATGTTATAAACAATTACGCTTCTACTGCATTAAGCCTTCGCAGTGTGGATACTTCTCTGTTACAGCAGTGAGTCTCAAATGTGTCCTGAGAGCAGCAGCAGTAGTGCCTACCACCTCGGAACTTATAAGAAATGCAATCACCGAGCCCCAGTCGAGACTTACCTACACACTGAGCTAGACACTCTAGAGGTAGGGCCAGCAATCTGTGGTTTATATATAAGCCCACCAGGTGACTCTGATATGGGTTAAAATTTGAGAATACTCTTTATATGTTTTCCATTATCTTAACCCACCCCACCCGGTGACAGAAATGAAGCTCAATTAATTCAAGGAGGTCACAACCAATTCAGCATGTCCTTCATCAGTTCAACCTGCTTATATTTCCAACACATAAGATTGGTCTATCTGGACCTTAATTATTATCTATTAACCTGTGGTATCACTGACTCGATGGACACGGGTCTGAGTGAACTCCGGGAGTTGGTGATGGACAGGGAGGCCTGGCGTGCTGCGGTTCATGGGGTCGCAAAGAGTCGGACACGACTGAGCGACTGAACTGAACTTGTGGTATCCTTTGCAACTTCTTTCTTTTCTTCCTTCCTTTCTTGATTTCCTCCTTCCTTCCTTTCCTTCTTTCTTTTCTTCCTTCCTTCCTCTCTCTCTCTCTTTCTTATCCTCAATTGGCTCTGGTTGTTTTTCCATGTTGACTGGTACTCTGTTTTCCTTACATCAACCTGTTCATATCAGGCCTCTAGCTACCTTTGAAATCATCCTTTACACACCTTTATGCTAGCGTCAGGGAAATTCAAATTCCCACGTTGCTGTTTCTCCTCCGCATTTCCGTCACTATGTCACACGGGCGATCCCTTTAAGGTTTTCAGCTCCCTCAGGTTCTTCCCAGGGTGACGTACAGGTGTTCTGGACTCTTAAGTTTTAGTCTCCTTCTCCAGCCAGATTTACCTAATGGAGGGGCAGTTCTAAACATATGGTTTCTTTTTTAAGTATTTCAGCAAATGTTCCTTCTGTGGCCTGTTATGGCCCTAGGAAAACTGGCTTTTAAATATGGTGATGGTTTCATGCGTTTTGCTAAATCTATTCTTCATAGTATAAAATTTGTGTCTTAGGTTTTTGTTGTTGTTGATTTTTGTGTTTGTAGTTATATATATGCTCTTGTTTTTGCTTGACGCAGCCATGATTCTCTTGACTTTCTCCTAATAAAATTATTCTCATGAATTTTCAATCAGATTTCATAGTTCAAAAAAGTGTTAGCTACACCTCTGAATATGCCTTATTTTAACAATCCTTTAAATTTCTTCATTATGTCTATGGAGTTTTCCACAATAATTTTTCTCCCTGCATATACATGTATTAATGGATGCTTATCTGGGATCTTTTCTATTTTTCTGTTGTCATTTTCTTGTGGTAAGAACACTTGAAATGATATCAACACCTTTAATGAATTTTTAAAGGTACAATACATTACTGGTGACAGTAGGTGCAACATTGTATAGCACATCATCCAGAATTGATTCATCTTTCTTAACTGAAACTTTATCTATGAATTTAGTAATTCCCGATTTCCCCCTTAGCCCTGACTTTGAGTCTATGAGTGTGACTATTTTTGACTTTTAAGTGGAATCATACTGTATCCATTCTGTCATTATTTCACTTAGCATAAAGTCTTCAAGTCCCATCCATGTTGTTGGTATTTCAGTGTTTCCTTCTTTTCTAAGGCTGACTATTGTCTCATGTATACACTAACTCTTTGCCCATTTCACTCACCAATGGACATTTAAGTAGTTTCTTGGCTATTATGAGTAGTGTTGCAGAGAACTTGGGGATACAGACATCTCTCTGAGATACTTACTTCATTTCCTTTGAGAAAATACCCACAGGGGAATTGGTATCTTATGGCCGTTCTATTTTTAATTTTAAAGGAAACTCCATATAGTTTTTATAAAGAGTATAACAATTTATAACCCCATCAATAGTGTGCAAGATTTTAGATCTTTCCACATCTTCACCAACAATTCTCTTTTTATAATGACCATTTAACAGATGTGAGGTGACATCGATTGTTTTGACTTGTATTTTCTTGATGATTAATGGTGTTGAACACCTTATCATATACCTGTTGACCATTTGAGTGTCGTCGTCTGAGAAATAGCTCCTCCCAGGACCTGTAGCAGGTGAGGCTGGTTGCAGGAGTATGACCAACTTGCTGGAGCTGAGTCCATAGACATGGGGACGCTTTGGTCTATAGCTCAAAGGAGCTTTTCTCAATCTTGGCCTTATTTGGAGTTCAGAACCTCCTACCTGGACCCCAAAGCTTCCACAGTCAGTTCAGTTCAATTGCTCAGTCATGTCCAACTCTTTGTGACCCCATGGACTGCAGCACGCCAGGCCTCCCTATCCATTACCAATTCCCAGAGTTTACTCAGACTCATGTCCATTGAGTCAGTGATGCCATCCAACCATCTCATCCTCTGTCATCCCCCTCTCCTCCTGCCTTCAATCTTTCCCAGCATCAGGGTCTTTTCCAATGAGAGCCTCTTGATGAAAGTTTCCACGGAGGCACCCAGACTGTTGTTTGCAGGGGGAGTGTAAACTGAGGATTTCCTATTTCATCATCTTTGCTGACATCACCCTCTCCAAATGGCATGTTTTACACAAATAGGAAAAAAAAATTCTACAATTCATACGGAAACAAAGATGATTGCATATTGCCGAATCAATCGTGTGTCTTAGTCTTAATGAGCAATAAACTAGGAGAACATATATGCAATATATATAATCCCAAAGATTATTTTATATGCATATGTATGCATATATGTGTATATATATATACATTTTGATTAACCAGTAGAAAAAATTTAAATATATTTTTATGTATATATATCAGTATATTAATATATCCAACTAATCATTAGGAAAAAAAACAGCAACAGAAAAGTGAAGAGAAAGTAAAAACCATGTACAGAGATGAAAACATATATCTTACTAATCAGTATGCTCAACCACAATCAAGACAATTAAGATCAGCAGATCACATACACACGATGTGCTTTGATGGTATTTAACGTTAAACATGTCAGGCAATTCCAGAACAGAAATCAACAGGATTTCTTATGCAGAGCTCACTGAAGGGTAAATTGGTACAATCATGCTTCAAATTCTTCAGCATTATCTGTTGTGATTGGATACCTGACAGAGTTGCTACAGCCCAGCAATTCCGCTCCTGCTTACCAAAGAGCAGCTCTTGCTCATGTGTTCATGAGCCAAATTACAAGGGAATGATAAAACAAAATCTGAGAGAGGCTCCCCTCTGGGAAGAAGGCTAGAGGAGGAGCATATAAGCAGGTGCAGGTTATTGATAAGGTTCTTGTTCTTGGAGAGTATGGGCACTCTTTACATTATTAAAAGTACAACAAAATAAATGATGGTCTGGTATGAAACAGTGATTGTGTGTTTCAGAAACCAAGGTTCATATAAGGTCCTTAAGAAGAAAGAAAAATAATATTTATGGTTTTGCAATTAAAAGCTTTGGTTTCTGAAATAGTTAAGATATATTGTTGTTATTATTAGTTTCTCTTAGCAGTTTTAATCCTTTGAAGCATTAGATAAATTCCATGGAGTAAAAGAAGGCATTACTGGGAGCAAAACAAGACTTTGGCTAATATATAAAAATATTATCAATGACAAGATGTTTAGATTTACGCTGTCAAGGGCTTTTCATTTAAGCAGAATTATAGGGTTTTATAAACCATATCTCTATGTTAATAAGTTAACATACCCCATATTTTTCAAAAAGTCTGAGATAGAAGGATGAATTTGCATGATTAGTTACTTTCTAGTCATTTATCTTGAGACAAAGCAATTATTTCCATTTATTTGTGAAACATAAATATGAATCACCTACTTAACTTCTTCATGGACATTCAAGGAAAAAAGGAATTTTCATTCTTTCAAAAAAAGCTGATGTACTACTGAAGAATATCAGTGAAAGAAGATCCTTATACCTAAGCAATTTACTCAGGAATAAAGATCCTTTATAACACAGTACCGGGGTTAAAGTTACACGAATCCAAATCATCATTGGTAGTAGCCCTTATCCAACAGGTGACTCAGCTGTAAAGAATCTGCCTGCCAGTGCAGAAGACACAGGAGATGTGGGTTCGATTCCTTGATCGGGAAGATCCCCTAGAGAAGGAAATGGCAACCCGCTCCAGTATTCTAGCCTGGGAAATCCTATGGACAGAGGAGCCTGGTGGGCTATAGTCCATGGAGTTGCAAAGAGTCAGACACAATGTAGCGAATGAGTATGTATGCACACACGCTTATCCAACAACGTGTTTAACATCCAACATCTTTAGACTGTAAGCTGTCACATTTAATAAAGGATATTTTCTTTTTATGTGTTTTCGAAGCATTAAAACAGTATTATTCCTCAATTTGGAAGATAGAGGAAATATTATAGAAATATAACTAGAGGAAAAAATATGACTTCATAATCTCCTGATAGTCATTAGGTGATGAACATGATTTTGAGAAATACTAATTGTATATCCTCACTGCTAAATGCCTGACTATATTAATTCAAATTATTAAAGCTGAGTAGAGATAATCTTCCCTTAAGCAAAGTTAATAGACAAAAGGAAATAATATGAAGTCCCAAACAGAATTTTTTTTAAAGGGAGTGATTATTTATGTGATAAATATATATTACATTTATTATGTTTTGAATAAAAGGTCCAATTTGTGCTTTGTGAGATTTGACTTGTTTTTTAAACATCTACATTTACAGGTTTAAAAACTACCTCTAGCTGTGAATAACTATAAGTAAATATTCAATTGTTTTGTCATTATTTTATATATTAAACAAAATAGAAAAATATTCAGCAACAGGGAATTATTTATTAATGCAACGTCATTAAAGTAATGCAATTAAAATAATGATTAGCCTTTGCAGTACTGCTTTAAATCATTTTAAAGACATTAAAATTCATGTAAACAACAATTTATCAGTATGAGCAAAAGCTTATGACATGATATTAAGTTTAAAAAGATATAATAAACAATTAATGACAATTAGGTACAGCCATGATAAATAAAAAATGACTGGAAGGCAAGTGCATTATGTTTCCTTATTGCCATTGTTTTTGTGTTGAGATAACAAGTAGTAGTTTTCTGTATTATTATTTTTTTTTTTTTACAAAAATTACAGCTACCATGATAAGCCTCCTTGTGGAAAAAATCTCCGTTCATCTCATTCATTGTTATCTTATAATAAATTTGTATAACTAGATGTATTAGATCAAAGAATGTTTTTGGAACTTACCTAAACCAATTGCTCTACATTTGTACAAATGTACAATTCAACAGGCTATAAATAAGTATGCACCCATTCTAATTTTTAAAAAGAAACTATGGTGACACAACCCATTAATATTTGAGCCTCTTTCCTCCCCTCCAAAGTGGCTCCAAGACACCATGGTATTTTATGATTACTATGGAAAATATGTGAAAAAATTGAGAGCATGAAGTCACATGCTGCTGCTTTTAAGTATCGTAATAACAAGTGCATTTGGAAATTGCCCAACATTTTCTCTGATTAGAAAGCTTTGTCGAGATCCCTAGGAAATATAATCCCCACTAGTTTGTGTAGTCAAGGTAAAGAAAGTCCTGACAGCTCTGAGACCACTCTGCAATTACTACCCTTTGAAGACCACTTCTCTTCTCTATGGGCTATGTAGTTATGTCTTATTTTTCTCACTGTTGAGAAGTGTTCTTATTTTTATTCAATTTTGTCTGGTTTTCTCATGCTAATGTTTAAATATTTTATAAAATTTTAGCTAGGATTTTAGTTAAATCTTTTAATAAACTATAGGATTTTTTTTAAGGTAATCACAATACAAGTATTGCTCCTCTGAGTTATTCTACTAGTTATTCCTCGGAAACTGGCAGAAAACTTCCTTATACAAAATGAGAGGTTCAGCTGTCTTTTTATTTAATTTTTGGATTTCATTGTAAGTTGTAACACTTTGCTTTGGACATTGCTGCCTGAACTCTTCTATAATTAAAACACATAGAATGTAGATGTTAAGGAGGCATGATGAGGTCTGGAACAAGAAGACCTAGATTTGATTCTTTCTCTTTATGCAGCTGTCGTTCCCTCATCTAATGTGAGCATAACAATAGTGACTGCCTCACAGGGTTTTTATGAGTTTAAATAAGATAACTATGCATAAAATTTTAATTTTATATATATATATATTTAGATATATATAAAAATATAAATATATATATATATAAATATATATCACTGAGAAGGTGCCAAGAACCATTCCATTTATCATCATTATCACCATCACTAATTTATGGTAGGAAACCTTCATAATAGTAGACCTCAAACCATGGAGAGTGGTTATATTTTTTTTAATTGGATAATTGCCCTTTACAATGTTGTGTTGGTTTCTGCCATCTAATAACAAGAATCAGATATAAGTATACATATATCACCTCCCTCTTGAGCCTCCCTCCCCCCACAACCCACCATCCCAGCCCTTTAGATTGTCACAGAGCGCCAGGCTGAGCTCCCTGTGTTATACAGCAACTTCCCATCTACTTTACACACAGTCGTGTATATATTTTAATGTTACTCGAGAGTGGTTTTAAATGAAGCTTCTTGGGTCCCACTCTCCAAGCTTGTGAGCCAGTATGTGGGGGGTGGAACCCAGATGTTTCAACAGACAGCATTGTGAGACCTTCTGAACTTCTGACTTGTTTGAGGGGAAAAAATTCAGCTCTCCTATTTTCTCTTATTTTTAACCATTCAATCACACAAAAGTGGAAACAGCCATAAAAACTGTTTCAAGAAGGCAACTTATTTCCAAATTGTTCGTCCCAGGTTAAAGGTAAACAACTGTCGACTCCCTTCCAAATAGTGCATGTATTGGAGGGTGTTTTGGTTTCCTTCCTTGGAATTTCATGGTTCTGTGATGCCACGAGTGGGTGGTAGATTGGAACAGAAAGTGTGAACCCAAGGCAGTGAACCCATCAGAAAGCACCAGAACAGAGCTCAGGACTGGAATACGGATGCTGCATGGCCTAGGCAAATATGCTGGGTTCATCACTTGAGTTCACTGGGCTAATTTCACTAAGTCTGTAAAATAGGGAACTAATAATATCTAACTTATAGCTTTGTTGTAAAAATTAATAATGGGACTTTGAAATAGTATGACTCAAAGTGCATTTTAATTAATCATCTTCGTCCAGCTGCCTTCCTCCCAAAAGGTTGGCCATCATTGATCAAATAATGTGTCCTATCTCTTCCTCTCCCCGGGCAGAGATGCTGCATGTGATACAGAATGCAAATTATAAAAGGAAACATGGAACAGTGGTCAAGCAAAATGTATTGCTCTGCCTGCAATTTCCCCTTCTCTACTTCAGATATTAAAAACTAATTCTCTCAGTTATTCATTGCTGGCAGAGATGATTAATTTAATCTTTATAGATAAAGTAAAATGCTTGGACGAAAGGAGCAAATACTCTGCTGAGGCTAATTGTAAGGCACATTCGGGTGAATAATTCATTGTATGCAGGATAATGATATCATAGATGGTTAGCCAAGAACAAACATCAATTCTATAAAGAGAATTAAACTAAAACCAAGTCCATTTGGCAGCAGAGAACGAATATAGTCCTTACAGCCAATATGGATCTTGTTTTCATAAATCCTACCAGGACTCAGGAAGATTCCATTATTACCAATTTATGATAACCTATCATGTGTGCCTTTATTTCTCAGTATAAATTTTCCACATTAAGTAAAACATTTAAAGTCATCCCCTGGTGTTTAGAAATGTATTTGAGTAAGACAGGCAATGGAAAAAAAATATCCCACGCTGCTACTAAGTTTGGTGGCTACAGGCATGTGACAATCTCCTTGAGCTTTCAGTTTCTTACCACAGAAACGGGAAAGCAAACATCAGGTTGTTGCAAGAAAAACATGCTTTATTTAAAACATCATTTAATGTAATGCTGGTCTCACAGCAAATACTTGATCAGAGAGAAATCTGGAGACAGATCAGCATATATGTGCATATGTATATATAAGTACATGTACATATTACAAATAACATTTATTCTATTTATAGAATAGCATGTACATATTACAAATAACATCTATTTATTCTCCTATCATCCAGCTAGCTTCACATTTATCATTCAGCCCTGTTCATTCCTTTTTTCAAGGTATTTTCCTCTTCCTCGACACGTTTTATAATCCTCATCAACAAAAAGAAAACAGATGGAAAGGTTCTATTTCTCATTAGTAGTTACAAATGTAAATTATAGCACCTTGGAAACTAGGATTAAACAAAAAATAACATGAGCTAATGTGGCGAAGATAAATCAGTTCCTTCCTAACCAATAGAGTACAATCTTTTTGTAAAATAATATCTCAAAAGTAAGACCCATAAATGTGCTAATAACCCAGCCTCTGTTCTCTAAAAGTATATCCAAAGAAACAATCTACTGGAAGCAAAAATTTAGTGGCACAGTTAATATCTTCATCTGTATTACACTGTATTTACATACATAAATGTAAAATAGCAAAATTAAAATGAACAAACAGCCCAGAGAAGGTTTGTGTCGTTTTTGACACAAACAATGGAATGTTACAAGCCATTAAAATGGTAATAATACAATGTAAAAATATGCAAAACATGAAGAATATTTGACAATGTAAATACAAATGGTAAGTGAAAGTGTTAGTCGTTCAGTTGTGTCCGACTCTCTGCGACTCCATGGACTGTAGCCCACCAGGGTCTATGGGATTGCCCAGGCAAGATTATTGGAATGGGTAGCCATTTCCTTTTCCAGGGAATCTTCCTGACCCAGGGATTGAACCCAGGTCTCCTGCATTGCAGGCAAATTCTTTACTATCTGAGCCACCAGGGAGGCCCTTTATGACTGTTTAAACTGTGTATATATGAAAGGTAAAACAAAAAAATTGAGCTTTCAATAGGTAGAATTATAAGCAATTTTTGCAATCACAACTTTTCAAAATTTTTTAATCTTGGCTCTTTCTTTATGGAAAAACGAATATAAAAGTGTGATCTACTCTGCAAAGTCTTCTCAATGTACAGACAAAATATGCATTTTCTTCTCTTTCTAACAATAAAATAGTACCATTTAGTTTTAGTGCTTATTCTGGATCTTAATCTCCTCCTCAGAAAGCCTCTAAGCCCTTTGAGGACAAAGGTTCGGTAATTTCCACTTTAAAAATATCTTACAACATCTAGTTCAGACTAAGAATTCAGTAGAGATAAGTTGAAGAGAATTGTGAACAAATCCCCGGGTTGGAAATGGCTACCCACTCCAGTATTCTTGCCTGGAGACTTCCATGGACAGAGGAGCCTGGCAGGCTACAGTCCATAGGGTCACAAAGAATCAGACACAACTGAAGCAACTTGGCACACACACACATGGATGAATTACCAAAGTATTGCCAATACAGTTATATAAAAATCAATATATTAGTTTGGGAACTGGTTAACCAAACCAAAATGAGCGGTTCCTGAGATAGAATATGGGATGGAAATGCCTTTGGGGCTCGGTTCTCTAGACCCCTCCACGTTCACCTTCCTGTTTCTGATGAAGTCTGATTTCACGAGCGCAGCTCCTGCAGCTGTTTTTCCTGTACTACACTCTTCCAGATGTACTCATGTCATCAGTTTTTTCCCAAATACCATTCATACAAGCCATCTGTGTATCGGATTTATGAAAGATCTGGCAAAATTGATAAACACACACACACCGGAAAGTTTTGAGAACCGAATATTAGACACTGTTTGTATTAGCCAGGATCAAGTTAGGAAAACAGAAAACGCACTAGATATTCTAACAGAGAAAAATGGAATATAGGAAATAAAGAGGAATTGGAGGCGAAACTGAATATACAAATGAACAATGGCCTATTTATATATGACAATATAACTCTCACCATCAACCTCTGATAGCAATCAGCCAAGAATGATCAGGACTTGACCAACGACTGCCAGCTTCTCCATCTTTTTTTTTTAACCATCCCTTTTGGGGAGCATAGCCTAGCCTAAGCCAAATGTCCTTCCACAAACAGTCACCTCAGACACCTTGCCTCCAGCTTGCCTGCCTCCAGCTTCTATATTCCAACAACCTCCAATCAGAGCATGCCCCAAAGCTCCCTTTTTTCCTTCCACTCTAAAGATTTCCCACTCTCCACACTGCCTTTGAGTCTCTGCGAAGTGCAAGTGATGATGACTGACTCTTGCTATGTAGAAAGCGCTGAATAATTAGTCTCCGTTTGCTCTTTGTTTGGGGTGTTCTTTATTTCCACAGTGAAATAAAAAGAGGTTACACTGAGGTGATACAAACATTACGGACACGGCAAGCAGTCACTACCCCTTAAGGCTGGAGGGGAAAAAAAAGGATATCAGGACCTAGTAGCTCAGACCCAACAGGGTTGGGAGAGGCCATGTGACTGACGCTAGCACTTTAGTATCTGGGAGATGGTAGGGCTGACCTCAGAGCTGAGACCATTACCAAGTCCAAGCTAGCTCTCCTTGCCCCAGGACAGGCCGCTGAATCCAAAAGATGAGGTGCTGAGGCAAAGAAAAGACTTTAATCAGGGAGCCGGCAGACCGAGAAGATGGCAGGCTGGCCCCTTAAAATAACTATCTTATCCAGGCCTGAATGCCAGGTTCTTTCATAGATCAAAGAGAAAGAAACAATGAGGAGCTGAAGTCAAAAGGCAGAATCGAGAGCGAGAGGCAGTGGGGAAGTAAACGAAAGGGTCTCAGTCTTGCAAACATCACCACGGGAATGGCCAACCTCTGGAATGGGTGTGTGGATCTCTTCTCTTCCCAGGTAGGCAGGGACAGTCTCTCCTTGAGCTAACCTAGGGCACATTTAGTTTACAGTCCAGCAGAGGGGCAGGGTCCTCCAGGCAAGTCTCTGAATATGGTTATAATCACGAAAGCAACGAGAAGCAAGTTAAAGAAACAGTTTCCAACAGAGGTCGGAATTGGCTTCCTCCTTGCAACAAGCCTTCTGGGGAAAGAATGTTGTGGCTCCAGTGCTCACACACCTGAGAGGGTGCAGTGAGGCTGGTTCTGGAAGCGACAAAGGATACAGACTGAAGCCAGTGCCTGTGCTGTCTCTCCATTAGCTGAACAAAGGCACTTTAGTTTATAGCCAAGCAGATTAGTTTACAGTCTAACAAAGTCTGACAAAGGATAGAGACTGAAGCCAGTGCCTTTACTAGAGTGAAGGTCTTAGTCAGGGAGATGGTTACAGAAATAGCAAATGGGCTCCAAGGACAAGAATAGCAAGCAAAGAGGACGGAGCGTGTCCCGGGCTCATTCTGGCAATACCAAACTGACAAGCGAAAATGTGCTTTGTAGCATCCAGGCGTCAGCTTAGCAAAGCAGGGTATAGAAGGGCAACAAAGGAGACAATCACTTTAATTAACATAGCCTGTGTGAGTCACTCAGTCATGTCTGACTCTTTGTGATCCCATGGGCTATAGTCCACCAGGCTCCTCCGTCCATGGGATTTCCCAGGCAAGAATACTGGAGTGGGTTGCCATTTCCTTCTCCAGGGCATCTTTCTGACCCAGGGATCAAACCCGGGTCTCCTGGATTGCAGGCAAACTCTTTACCATCTGAGCCACCAGGGAAGTAATTAACATACTTCCATCTAAAAGAATTTTAACCACCCAAAGCCCACTGTTTTGCTTCCCCACTCCCCCATTTTTTTTTTTTTTCTTCATAGCTTCCTGGGTCATCTTTATTTTCTCCAACTTCACAATAAACCTTTGCTTACTCTATATCCTTCTAAACCATGTCCTGGGAGACTCACCTTTTGCATCCTAAATCAGCCAGTGGCAGTATTTCACTGTACTAAAAGCCTTTGGTTGTTTGGGAAAGTTAACCACTCCCTTGGGAGACAGAAACAGCTGCCACCACTAGGGATTTCGAAAAGGCTGTTTGTCCTTGTTGACCTTGTTATGCATGTTTCCATGATATCTGTGCATATGTGCTGGCAGATGCTAGGGTGACTGCAAAGGTGATGTTTCTAGAAGGTGGGCATCTTGCTGCATCTCACCATGGGAAAAGGCATGTTGACAAAGCTAAGTGCCAGAAGATTCGGTGGCTAGGGAAGCTGAAGGTAGGCAGACACAGAGAATGAAGTCAAGGTCCCAGAAATTTGGAGATTCCTTACCTACAGAAGAAAGTTGTCTTCTATTTACTTTTTTAACTAATACAATTTCCAGAAGTTACATATGTTCATTGTAAACAACAAAACACTATGTTACTGAGTGAAGAAATAAAAAATCCTTCCTCATCCTCTGCTATGTCCATCTCCCTGGTATGCTGACTCTTCACTGCTTACTGTGCAATCTCTTTGACTTTATCTGTGGTCCCCTCCCATACTGACTATGGGTTTGGACACATGACTTGCTTGCCGCTGCTGCTGCTAAGTCACTTCAGTCGTGTCCGACTCTGTGCGACCCCATAGACGGCAGCCCACCAGGCTCCCCCGTCCCTGGGATTCTCCAGGCAAGAATACTGGAGTGGGTGGCCATTTCCTTCTCCAATGCATGAAAGTGAAAAGTGAAAGTGAAGTCACTCAGTCGTGTCCGACTCTTCGTGACCCCATGGACTGCAGCCTGCCAGTCTCCTCCATCCACGGGATTCTCCAGGCAAGAGCACTGGAGTGGGGGCCATCGCCTTCTCCACTTGCCACTGAGATAATAGCAAATCTGACACAAGTAGGAAATTGACAAAGACATCTGCAGTCACATCTGCCTCTCTTCCTGGACACCCTAACTATCCTTGCCATTCTAGAAGTTACCCTGACATGAGTGTAAGCTCATTCTAGATGATCCATCTTCAGCTGAGTGAGAACAGCTTCCAAACTAACTCACCAAATCAGGAGAACTATCAAATGTTTTGAGGAACTGAGCTTTGAAATGGTTGCAAAGTAAAAGTTAGCTCATAGAGTTCAGTCAGTCAGTTCAGTCATGTTCGACTCTTTGCAACCCCATGGACCGTAGCATGCCAGGCTTCCCTGTCCATCACCATCTCCTGGAGCTTGCTCAAACTCATGTCCATTGAGTCAGTGATACCATCCAAGCATCTCATCCTCTGTCATCCCCTTCTCCTCCTGCCTTCACTCTTTCCCAGCATCAGGGTCTTTTCCACTGAGTTAGTTCTTCACATCAGGTGGCCAAAGTATTGGAGCTTCAGCTTCAGCATCAGTCCTTCCAGTGAATATTCAGGACTGATTTTCTTTAGGATGGACTGGTTGGATCTCCTTGCAGTCCAAGGGACTCTCAAGAGTCTCCTCCAACACCACAGTTCAAAAGCATCAATTCTTCGATGCTCAGCTTTCTTTATAATCCAACTCTCACATCCATACATGACTACTAGAAAAATCATAGCTTTTACTAGACAGATATTTGTTGGCAAAGTAATGTCTCTGCTTTTTAATATGCTGTCTAGTTTGGTCATAGCTTTTCTTCCAAGGAGCAAGTGTCTTTTAATTTAATGGCTGCAGTCACCATCTGCAGTGATTTTGGAGCCCAAGAATATAAAGTCTGTCACCGTTTCCACTGTTTCCCCATCTATTTCCCATGAAGTGACAGGACCAGATGCCATGATCTCAGTTTTCTGAATGTTGAGCTTTAAGCCAACTTTTTCACTCTCCTCTTTCACTTTCATCAAGAGGCTCTTCAGTTCCTCTTCACTTTCTGCCATAAGGGTGGTGTCTTCTCCATATCTGAGGATAATGATATTTCTCCCGGCAATCTTGATTCCAGCTTGTGCTTCATCCAGCCTAGCATTTTGCATGATATACTCTGCACATAAGTTAAACAAGCAGCCTGACAGTATGCAGCCTTGACATACTCCTTTCCCAATTTTGAACCAGTCTGTTGTTCCATGTCTGGTTCTAAC
This sequence comes from Oryx dammah, assembly GCF_014754425.2. Classification (NCBI taxonomy): domain Eukaryota; kingdom Metazoa; phylum Chordata; class Mammalia; order Artiodactyla; family Bovidae; genus Oryx; species Oryx dammah. Next base: position 11,789,938 of record NW_024070210.1, on the reverse strand, counting down.
TGTTGCTTCTTGACCTGCCTACACTTTTCGCAGGAGGCAATTAAAGTGGTCTGATATTCCCACTCTTTAAGAATCATAATATTAAACTACTCTTGCATTTCTGAGATAAATGCTACTTAATCATTCTATATTATTTTCCAATACATTGCTGTGATCTGTTAGTGGTATTTTATTTGAGATATTGCACCTGTGTTCACAAATTAAATCATTCAATAGTAGTATTTTCTTATTCTCTCATATACATTTGATAAAAATAAAGATTGATACTAACTCCTTTGTCCTTAATAGTCTAAAATTTGAAAACAATACCTAGGTAGAAGGTATTATGTTTGTATGAATCTGTTTACATGGTGTGTTTTGTTCTGCCAATGGCATAGCTATACCAAACTCAGCCAGATCTTCTCATTTATCATCTATATCTATCAATCACATTTATCTATATAGCTACCATTGCCTCCTCTGAGTAAGTTCTATTCGCACAAACAGAAGCAGTTGCTGAAATTCCTCGTTCTGTCTTCAATGCCTCTCAATTTCTTCTTACATCTTTCTCAGCTTTTTGAGGTAAATTTGATAATGATAGTGAATACTTACAAGGCTCTTTATGTATAAGCACTGTTCTTGATACTTTACGTGTATTAACTCGATTTATTCTTTATACCCACCCACTTCTGGTTAGAAAACTTACACAGGGAATTGGCCTAGCAAGTACTGGAATACTAAGAAAGCAAAATGAGAACACTGAGGTACCTGGAGGTACATGGAAGTGAGAGCTGCAGCAGGTGGCTACCATCCCTATGTCTGGGAAATGTAGGAAGACTGTCAGAACTGAGAAACTCCATAGAATTGAGGTACAGAACTCTGAGCAGGGGGCGCCATCTAAGTCACAGAGGGAGAGGAGGGGTCTTGGAAATGAGACGGGCTCACTGTGCCAGTACAGTGAGGAGATGGGAGGAGCCTGTTCTGGGGGCGCCAACAGAATCTGGTGTCAGGGACGACAGGCAGACAGAACATTCCTACCACTGCTTCCCGCCTCTAAGTTGTGCTTTTGTGACCTCTATTGACATGACTTTACAAGAAATGAATGGAAGAAGGAAAATAAAGTTTGTGATGCCCTAGCCCCTAGCTTCACAAAGAAGAGCATTATAGGATATATTTGGGGTTTAAAGAAAAAAAAAAGAGAGAGCTTAATGAGCACAAATTTTTAAAAATATTTTTTTCCAATATCACAACAGCTTGTAGTACATACCTGGTATTCAAACCTAATCAGTCTGTTTCCAGAGTCTGTGTTCTCAACCATTGTACAATGCTGCCTCTCTGACTATAAAATTCTAGAATATACTTTGATTTTGTATGCCCGGTTGCTAGCTTCTCTTGAATTGTGTCTTTCTTCCTATTCATCGCAGCTACTGAGTTTTATTTTAAACAGTTGATGACAGTTTTATTTGAAATTTCTAAAAAGTTTATTACAGTAAGAACACTTAATATGCAGCTTACCCTCTTAAAATTTTAAATGTACAGCCCAGTGATGTTAACTATAGGCATAGTACCGTACAGTAGGTCTCTAGAAATTATCTCATATAACTGAAACTTTATACCCATTAAATGGCAACTCCCTATTTCCTCCTTCCCCAGCCCCTGGCAATCACCACTCTATACGCCCCTTCTCTGAGCATGACTATTTTAGATGACTGATATAAGTAAAATCATGAAATATTTGTGCTTCTATGACTGGTTTATTTTGCTTTGCATAATGTCCTCAAGTTTCATTCATGTCATTGGATATGGCAGAATTTCTTCTTTTTAAAGGCGGCATAATATTCCATTTTGTATATAAACGACCTTTTCCATCATCCATCAATGAGAATTTAAGTTGTTTCCACATCTTAGCTATTTGTAAAAGTGTCACAATGAACATGAGAGTCCTAACACATCTTTGAGATCCTGCTTTCAGTTCTTTTGGATAAACACTCAGAAGTGAGGTCAGTGGATCCTGTGGTAATTCTATTTTTAATTTTTTCAGGCTCTTGTGTATTCTTTTCCACTGCAGCTGGACCAATTTCAGTCTCATCAAGAGTGTGCACAGTGATGGACACAGTGGGGGAGGGGAGAGTGGGACGGATGGAGAAAGTAGCATCAACATAAATGTAGTATCAGGTATAAGATGGACAGCTGGTGAGAATGTGGCACCGGGAGCCCAGGCTGGGGCTCTGTGGTGACCTGGAGGAATGTGATGAGTAGAGGAGATGGAGGCTGGGAAGGGACGGGATGTATGTATATTCATGTCCGATTTGCATTGTTCTATGGTAGAAACCATAAAGATTAAAGATGAAAAAATGAAAGATTTTTAAAATTAAGGTAAAGATTAAAAAATGTATTTAAATTTTAAAAAATAGAAAAAATAGTCTGCAGGGTTCTGAACTTTTCACGTCCTGATGACATGTTTCAAATTCCGTCACATATTAGGCTAAGTTTAAATGGGCCAAATATTTTCTTATATGTCTGCAGATATGAATTATACTTCCTCTAAACTTTCTATGATGCTTACTGTCCTAAGTTTCTATTCTTAAGATTGAGTTAATAATTTTTTCTTGAGAAACAAAGCACTGAATTCCTCAAATGATTGGTAATTGGTGTGCTGTCATCTTTGTAGCTGAAATGACTGACATGCTCACTTACAGGGGAAGGCGAGATGAACCGCTGTGCCCTGTGCCCTGGCAGCTTTCATTCAGAGCAGATGGGCTTGGGCTATGCCCCTTGCGCAGTGTGGTAGCCTTCAGTGCTCCCCCGCTTCTTTGGCCCCAAGTTTTCATTGCAAAGCCCCCTTTCTGCCCAGGGCTGACATTCCTATGCTGCTCTCTGGACTCAGAAGGTGGGATATGCAGCTCATGACCTGCTTGGTTCTCCTTTCTGATTAGCCCATTGAGTTACTCCTAGGAAATGTCTCAGAGAAGGCAATGGCACCCCACTCCACAACTGTGGCCTGAAAAATCCTATGAACGAAGCAGCCTGGTGGGCTGCAGTCCATGGGGTCGCTAAGAGTCGGACACGACTGAGCGACTTCCCTTTCACTTTTCACTTTCACGCATTGGAGAAGGAAATGGCAACCCACTCCAGTGTTCTTGCCTGGAGAATTCCAGAGACGGGGGAGCCTGGTGGGCTGCCATCTATGGGATTGCACAGAGCTGGACACGACTGAAGTGACTTAGCAGTAGCAGGAAATGTCTAGATCCCATTGGGTTTCCCAGAAGTTCATTTGGGTTTTCTGTAATATCTTATGGAAAAATCCAAATGAATTTTTTGCCCAATGCAATAATATTCACTAGACTTGGATATGAAGCTCTCTTGTTACTGCTTCTAACTTCTCTAAAAGAAAAACACTCCGCATGTTTTAGGAACTTTTTTTCATTATAATTTAACTTCTCTCACTTCCCATCTTTCAAGACTTTCTCATACATTTGGGTCCATTGAAAGTTCTGCTTATTGATCTACATGCAGGTTGTGAATTTTAAAAAGAAAATATACTATCGTTTCTAGAGATTTGGTGCAGTATGGAAAAGCTAAGTCTTCTATTTAGGTTATAAATGTTCTATATTTTTAAATGCAAAAATAAGATTCTGCTACTCATTATGTTTTATAATTTTGTTTGTTTGTTTGTTTGTTTCAATAAAACATTGTTTGTTTGTTTCATGAAAGTAGGTATATGTTATTTGAAGGCTGAAGTAGTGTTCTTGACAAATACACCACATAGACATTCCCCTATTGGTGTCCATTTTAGTTTGTTTCAGTTTTTACTATTACAAGCAATCCTACAATAAGCGTCCTCATGCACTTTTGAAATTATTTCTATAGAATCGATTTTTGAATGTTGATTTGTAATATCAAAAGAGATTTTCATGGGATGTGGCTTTCAAAGAAGTAGATTTCTTCTCTACGTTTTTGTTAATACTCAACTGCATTAGCTCAGAATTCGCTTGTGCTGCCTATTTTATTCCAGGAAGTGAAGTGGCCAGGCCCATCATCTGTAAGTATCCTCAATGAGTCAGGGAAATAGCATCAGGACAGAGGAGATTATTCAAAAGCATCACTCATTTATTCCCAGAATGTTGGAAATGGGGTTACTATATCTGTTGATAAATAAATGAAGATTTTTTTTTTCTTCACTAAAATGTTTACTTGGCAGTATGCAGAAAATACCATGCCCAGAAGTCAAATAAGCAATTTCTAAAAATCCTCAGAAAACTTTACATGTTCCAAGAAACATTTAATCCTTTTCAACAAAGAGTTCTTTCCTTCACATCCTAAATCTCTCTTCTCAATAGAGGCAAATCTCAACATCTGTCTTCATTCCACTTTTAAACATCTTTTGCGTTCTGGACTTCTTTCCAACCATTAGCACTTCCAAGTTCCTTTACTTTCTTTTATCCTCAAGTTTAAACTCCAAAATGCCTATGTCAGAACAAACAGCTGGTAGGCCTACCAAAATAATCCTAGGTAAAAACGTCATTAATATACAATAAGCTGATTCATAGCAAATGACCAAAATATCACTAGAATTTACCAGAAGTGTGGTTTCTGTGTGAGATTTGCTATTTTCCTTAAAAACTATTAGAAAGCAAAGATGAAACACAAAGAAATGAAAAGAGAAGGGGAAAAAAAAAAATCACCGTGGCCAACTTTATTTTCCAAAAATGTCCACAGCCATGTTTCTAGCCCCAGAATTTCAGAACCTTGACATTTCTCTTCCTCCAAAACGGAGAGTCTAATTTTCACCCCCTGGGGTAGGTCAGCCTCTGGGACTACCCAGCACACAGAGTGCAGAAGAAGAGACGCTGTCTGACATGTGAGACCAGGACACAAAAGGTGATACAACTGTCATCTGGCACTTTCTCTCTGGAGACCCTCGTGTTTGGATCCCAGCCACCATATTTTGAGGAATATCAGCCCACATGGGGAGGCCGCGTTTAGTCATCTGGCTGACCAGCCTAGCTCAAGTAGCAGCTGATAGCCATTAGTATCAGGCATGCAAGAGAGTAGGCTTCAGATGGTATTAGTCTCAGCCTTCCTAGCGTCGTCAGATGATGCTTCCGACAACGTGGGTCAGAAGCAATCCATTCTTCCTGTGCTCTGTTCAAATTCCTGACACGTAGAGTTACTGAATTAAGTCTTATGAACCCTGCTGTGTCCCTAGCCCAGCTGAGGCTCTCTGCCTTGGTGCCTTGATGGTGTGTCGGTGGGAGGAGGGGTTGTCTGTTTTCATTCGGATTCTAGTAGGCAAATATTCAAACCAAAGCTGAGATTGACACAGTACAAGCTTTATTCAGTGGCCAATGAATAGAGAAGTGGAAACTAAGTTCACAGATCAGCTTCTTGCCCACCTGGTGGTGGTGATTTAGTTGTTCAGTCCTGTCTGACTCTTTTCAACCCCATGCACTGTGGCCCACCGGGCTCCTCTGTCCATGGGATTTCCCAGGCAAGAATACTGGAATGGGTTGCCGTTTCCTCCTCCAGGGGATTTTTCCAACCCACAGATTGAACCTGGGTCTCCTGCACTGCAGGCGGATTCTTTACTGACTGAGCCACCAGGGAAACACATCTGGTGAGAGTGATTTAAGAGTAAAGACAAAGGGAGGAGGAGTGAGGCTATGATGGGGAGGCATATGTATTAGTCTATGGGGAAAGGGCAGAGCTTTTTCTGAGAGTGGGAGGACACCCCCTTTTATCCTTTTTTGGTCCTTCTGTTTGGGTGTTTCAATTCATATGCTAACATAGGCAAATCAATACATATTAAGACTTAGGGTCTGTTGGAGGTCAGAGTCATGCCTTATAATTCCTAGCTGGTTCCATCTGTGTTTTGTTTGTAGCTTCCTTTCTTAGCTCTGGAAGCTTTAACTTAAAGATTTATGTTAATTCCTGCTGAAGGTAGGAAGTTGGCTAGTTTTGAGCAAGGATATTCCTGCTAAAGGTGGAGGTTATATGTAAAGTTGACAGCCAGTGGGAATATGGTGTATGGTGCAGGGAGCTCAGCTCAGTGCCGTGTGACAACTTAGAGGGGTCAGATGCGGTGGGAGGTGGGAGGGAGGTTCAGGAGGGAGAAGACATAAGAATACCTATAGCTGATTCATGTTGATGTATAGCATGAACAGATGCAATATTGTAAACCAATTATCCTCCAATTAAAAATAAATAAATTAAAAACAAACAGAAGGGGGGCTTGATGGTTTTTGAGCAGAGACCCAAAGCAACTGGCTACAATAGGGAATCTTTAGTAAATGGTTGCTTGTCACTAAATTATTGTTTTTCATCAGAGGGCAGACAGAATGAAAACCACAATCACAGAAAACTAATCAAACTGATCACATGGACCACAGCTTTGTCTAACTCAATGAAACTGTGAGTCATGCCGTGGAGGGCCACCCAAGAAGGACAGGTCTTGATGGTGAGTTCTAAAAAAAAATGTGGTCCACTGGAAAAGGGAATGGCAAACCACTTCAGTATTCTTGCCTTGAGAACCCCATAAACAGTATGAAAAGACAAAAAGATATGACACTGAAAGATAAATGCCCCAGGTCTGTAGGTGCCCAATATGCTACTGAGAAGAATGGAAAAATAAGTCCAGAAAGAATGAAGGGATGGAGCCAAAGCAAAAACAATGCCCAGCTGTGGATGTGACTGGTGATGGAAGTGAAGTCCCATGCTGGAAAGAACAATATTGCATGGAAGCCTGGAAAGTTAGGTCCATGAATCAAGGCAAATTGGAAGTAGTCAAACAGGAGATGGAAAGAGTGAACACTGACATTTTAGGAATCAGTGAACTAAAATGGACTGGAATGGGCGAATTTAACTCAGATGGCCATTATATGGCAGCCCACTCCAGTGTTCTTGCCTGGAGAATCCCAGGGACGGGGGAGCCTGGTGGGCTGCCGTCTATGGGGTCGCACAGAGTCTGATACAACTGAAGTGACTTAGCAGCAGCAGTGGGCAGGAATCCCTTAGAAGAAATGGAGTAGCCATCATAGTCAACAAGAATCTGAAACACAGTACTTGGGTGCAATCTCAAAAATGACAGGATGATCTCTGTTCGTTTCCAAGGCAAGCCATTCAATATCACAGTAATCCAAGTCTATGCCCCAACCAGTAATGCTGAAGAAGCTGAAGTTGAATGGTTCTATGAAGACCTACCAGACTTTCTAGAACTAACACCCCAAAAAGATGTCCTTTTCATTATAGGGGACTTGAATGCAAAAGTAGGAAGTCAAGAAACACCTGGAGTAACAGGAAAATTTGGCCTTGGAATGCGGAATGAAGCAGGGCAAAGACTAATAGAGTTTTGCCAAGAGAATGCACTGGTCATAGCAAACACCCTCTTCTAACAACACAAGAGAAGACTCTACACATGGACATCACCACATGGTCAACACCGAAATCAGATTGATTATACTCTTTGCAGCCAAAAATGGAGAAACTCTAAACAGTCAGCAAAAACAAGACCGGGAGCTGACTGTGGCTCAGATCATGAACTCCTTATTGCCAAATTCAGACTGAAATTGAAGAAAGTAGGGAAAACTACTAGACTATTCAGGTATGACCTAAATCAAATCCCTTATGATTATAGGGGAAGTAACAGATAGATTTAAGGGATTAGATCTGATAGACAGAGTGCCTGAAGAACTATCGATGGAGGTTCATGACATTGTACAGGAGGCAGTGATCAAGACCATCCCCAAGAAAAAGAAATGCAAAAAGGCAAAATGGTTGTTTGAGAAGGCCTTACAAATAGCTAAAGGCAAAAAAAAAAAAAAAAAAAAAAA